>NW_026695239.1:511087-876417 GCF_021218885.2 Marmota monax | reverse complement strand
TTAGTTAAACAATCTCCTTCTTCAAGGTGCTCAGCAACTTCGGCTGGGTCTCCGCCTCTTGGTCACAAGCTGGACTGTGCTGGGCAGCAAGCAATGATGGCGGCAGGAGCTTTCCTCCCTTGCTCCCAAGGTTTGCGCAGCATTGGTTCCGCTTGGGTCCCCTGGTGGTCGGCGGCGGCGGCGGCGGCAGCGAGATTCCTGTGCTCTGAGGGCAGTGTCAGTGGCTCCTGCTCTCTGGCTGCAGCTCCTCCACTCTGGCTGCAGCAGCTACTCCTTATGGAGATTTTTTTCTTTTTTGTTCTAGTAGGCAACTAATGTCTTCCCAGCAGTGTTCAGCTGCTGACATCTCTGCTCTGACTATGGCTTTTAAACCTGAAAACTTGCCTGGCCAACAAGATGTTACTGGTCAGCTCAGGAATTTGAGCAGAGATTATACTCAGAGTATTTTTGCTTCTGCAGTCCTGGGGGAACTGAAGGGGGTCCTTCTGCATGCTGGGCAAATGCTCTACCATTGCAATCTGCAGGCTTGTGAGATTACTTTTTCTGTAGTTTATTTTTTCCTCCCTATTTTTTGGTCAGGATTTTCCATAAATTTCTTCTTCTCCACAAACCCCCACCCCCTTCGCACCCCATCCCCCCCCCTCACTTGGGATTGAACCTAGGCCCTCATGTATGCTAGGCAAGAGCTCTACCACTGAGCTACATTCCCAGCTCTTTTCATTTTTTGGGGGGGAAGGGTACCGGGGATTGAACTCAGGGTGACCCAACCACTGAGTCACATCTTCAGCCCTATTTTGCATTTTATTTAGAGACAGGGTCTCACTGAGTTACTTAGGGCCTCTCCATTGCTGAGGCTCACTTTGAACTCAAGATCCTCCTTCCTCAGCCTCCCAAGGTGCTGGGATTACAGGTGTGAGCCACCATGCCCAGCTGACAATTAGGTTTTCAAACATATCACTTTACAAAAACTGCTGCTCATATCAAGAGGACTATTAAATAACAACTACAAAAGAAAAAAACTGTAATGATCTTTGTATTGCTAAACCCAATGGCAAAGCCAAGCATGGTGGCACACACCTGTAATAAAACAGAAAGAAAGAAACAAAGGACTAGGGAGGAGTAGTTTGGTAGAAGAGCACTCCTGAGTTCAATCCTAGTACTGCAAAATTAATTAATTAATAAAATAAATATAATGGCAAATCTTTATCTTATTTGACTGTGTAATAAAAATAACTCTAAGTCACGTATTAAAATACAAATTCAATTAGCAGAAAAGATGCTTAATGTTTAACTCACTTGGACAAACATCATAATACATTTATAGATATCAATGTTATACTCTTCTTTGTTCTTCTAAGCGTTGTTATTCCTTTTGTTTTCAAGTGTACATTTGACCATTTTTCTAGTTTAGTTTATCAGTACCCTTTTTATATGTATATTACGTATACTATTCCAATAACCTTTTTGGTGTTTGCTAATTTATGATAAGGTCCACCTTTTCCTTACTTGCTAAGTACCAAATAAATGTCTAATCTCCCATATGGAATGCCCTCCTTCTCTATTCACCATGCGATAAATATTGGAATGGGTCTTTGTATGTTCATGTGTGTAAGGAAAAACATAATATGGGTGTTTGTGAGGTACTCAGAAAGAACTCAGGGCTGGTGCATGCTAGACAAATGCTGTACCACTGAGCTACATCTCCATTTTTATTTTTCACTTTGAGATAAGTTCTCAATAAGTTGCTGAGCATCTTGTTAAATTGCTGAGGCTGGCCTTGGAAATGAGATCTTCCTGCCTCAGCCACATGAGTTGTTGGGATTACAGGTGTGTACCACCATACCTGGCTGATCTGGTAGTTTTTGAAATTAGCATGGATGTGCTTGATTTGTTCTGTAGTCCCTGTCGTAAAAGATCTTATCCAAGGTTGGCACCGTGGTGCACGCCTGTGATACAATCAACTCAGCGCTAAAGCAGGAGGATCTAGAGTTCAAAGCCAGTCTCAGCAATTTAGCAAGGCCCTAAGCAACTCAGTGAAACCTTGTCTCCAAATAAAAAATAAAAAGGGCTGGAGATGTGGATCAATGATTAAATGCCCTGGGTTCAATCCCTATTACCAAAATAAATGAATGAATGAATGAATAAAGAAGTAAATAAATAAATAAATAGGACTGGGGATGTGGCTCAGCAGTAGAGTTTGGGTTCAATCCCTGTTATCATCTCCTCACCAACACAGAGTTGTTGTTGTTGTTGTTTTAATTTTTTAAAATATATATAGTTGTAATTGGGCATTTATTTATTTATTTTTATGTGGTGCTGAGGATTGAACCCAGTGGCTCGCACATGCTCTACTGCTGAGCCATAACCCCAGCTCCTCCACAGAGTTTTAACCCTTTCTAGCTTATACCATCGAGTTTTTTCCTTGATTGACTTCATACAATCTTTGATACACTTCTTGTAGGCTTCTTTTGTGGGCTGGTTTCGTACAAGTGATAGCGCAGGACAGTATCAACACCCGTGATCACTGTTCTTTCAGTCCCTTAGCCCTTGGGGCCTGCCAATGAGCATCAGTGTTACCCTCTGTCCTACTGACTATCTCCCCCTTCACCTCCAGGCACAGTCATCTGTGATCTCCCAGATTATGTAAAATGTCAGAGAACAGTTCATCAGGGCTTGGGAGATAATCATAATGGCAGCTGGAGGAAGACACATTGGCGCTGCTCCCATCCAGTGCAGTCTTAGCAGTGCTGGCCAGGAGGAGGAGGGGGTGGAAAAGCCTACTTTTTTTTTTCTTAGAAAGAGCACAGGCTGCCAAAACAACTCCTGATGTAAGCTTTACCTTGGGCATTTGGACTATTAAGAGGCATTCTGGAGAAAGGCTGCCTTTGGTGAAATAGACTGAGCCCTGTGACATCTTTTTATTCCATGTCTGTGCCGCCTACCTTTTGGATACAAGCATTTCATTGCAAGCCTGCTCCATACTACAAATCAAGAGCTGAAGAATGACACACAGCTTACCTAGCAAAATGGCTCCCCCCAATGAAAGGAGTCTGACTCTTCTACAAATAGACACCACTTAAGGTGGAGAAAGTTTAAAAGAGAACTCGAGGTTTTTGCCAACCTATGAAAACTTTGTCCTAAAAGGGAAAATAGGGTCATCCTGTGTATGCACAGCAGACTGAGCAAAACATACAACAAAACCTCCAGGCACTGCACAGGGAACCAGAACAAGAAACCTCAGGACTGTTAGCATGCCATGGGAACTACAGGGCTAACACTGACTCTAGGATTGTCAGAATGTTGACCTTGTTCACAGTTTTCTCCATCTCCCAGGAAGGTTTTCATCCATCCCTGCTTTTCTCCTCGTCCCAATCTTTCAGCAATAAAGGACAATGGTAAAATTTGGAAAGGCAGATTTATAGCTAAATAGATGTAAAGTGTGGATTTCTATATGCTAAGAGCCACAGCCAAGTAATATGATGTTGTGGCTCTTAGCATCTATATACACAGGTAGGGAATGTAAGAAGGAAATCAGATCCTCCATAATTTAAAAAAAACTAAAACAAAAACAAAATCTGACCTGATTTCAGCTTGAAAACTTAATTAAAGAAAAAGAGCCTTAATTTGTTGTTGTTATTGCTTTTATTTTGTGGATCTAGGAATCAGATTGAGGGTTTCTTGCATGCTAGGCAAATGCTATACCACTGGGCTATATCCCCAACCCCAGTAAACTCCCCCATGCTAGGGATGAGAACATTAATATCTTGACATCATGACCTTTTTTTTTTTTTTTTTTGTATTGGGAATTGAACCCTGTGCACTTAACCACTGAGCCACATCCTGAGTTCTTTTTATTTTTTGAGATAGGGTCTTGCTGAGCTTCTTAAGGTCTCACTAAATTGCTGAGGTTGGCTTTGTGCTTGAGATCCTCCTGCCTCAGGCTTCTGAGCTGCTGTGATCATAGGCATATGCCACCAATTCCTACCTTAGGTATTTTTAGTATCCAGAATGTGTGTGTGTGGTACTAGGAATTGAACCCAGTGTGTTTTACCAGTGCACAACATCCCCACCCCTTTTTATTTTTTATTTTGAGATAAAAATCTCACTCAGTTGCTTAGGGCCTTATTTGCTAAAGCTAACCTGGAATTTGGCAATTCTCCTGCCTCAACCTGTTCTTTCAGAGTTGCTGGGATTACAGGCATGCACCACTCTGCCCTAATATGTATTTAAGGTTTATTTTGTCTTTATTTTAAAATTTATGAATTTTGGTACTTAGTATGGTTTCAGTGGCGGTCTATACCCCTGGGCCACATGCCCAGCCCTTTTTATTTTTTGAGATAGGGGTTCTCGAAATTGCAGAGGCTAGCTTCGAACTTGTGATCTTCCTTCTTCAGCCTCCCAAATTGCTAGGATTATGCCGCAGTCCGGCTGCAGCAAAATAACTGGGGGGTGACGAGCAACTTGTGTACATTGATACAGCAGGAGTTGGAGCCGTTTATTGTAGGACAGGAGGGATATATATACATTACACACAGCTAATCTTAATTAACATAAACTAGATACAGCAGTCAACCAATAAGGAATCTCCACACTTAATGGCTCGCTGGCGTTACTTCACAAACCACTCCCTCTGGCAAAATGCCAGGCGCCATCTTGACTTGTTTACAGACCCTAACAGGATTACAGGTGAGAGTACCTCACCTGGCTATTATTTATCTGTTGATGAACAATTATGTTGATTTCATTTCTTGGCTATCATAAGTAGTGCTGCAACAAATATGGGAGTGAAGATCTCCTCGACAGACACAAAGACTTAATTTCCTTTGGATTTATATTCAGCAGTAAGATTGCTAGGTCATATGGTAATTCTACTTTTAATTTTTCTGGAACCTCCATCCTGTTTTCTATAGTGCTAATTTACATTCCTATCAACAATAGGTGAGGGCTCCCTTTTCTCCACATTCTGGTCTGCTCAAGTTATCTTTTGTCATTTTAGTCATAGTCATTCTAATTAGAGTGAGGGGAGTTCATTGTTTTGATTTGCATTTTCGTGATTAGTGAAGTTGAGCCCCTTTTCATATATACCTGTTGGCCATTTGTATGTCTTCTTTTAAGAAATGTCTGTTCAGGTATTTGTCCTTTTTTCTCCCACTTTGTGTGTATGGTATTGGGGATTGAACCCAGGAGTACTTTATCACTGTGCTACTTCCCCAGGCCTTTTTATTTTTTATTTTGTGGCAGGGTCTTGCTTAGTTGTTGAGGGTGGATTTGAACTCACTATCTTCCTGCCTCAGCCTCCTGAGCAGCTGGGATTACAGGTGTGTGCCACTGTGGCTTGACATAAGTTACTTCATTTGCTTTATTTAAGTGAAAAGATCAAAGTTCCCACCTAAGGGATAAACAAGTTATATGTTGAAGTTTTTAAGATATACAGTTAAGTTATTGTTATTTTCGCTGTGCTTGTCTCTAATTTTTTAACTTATACCTAAAAACATAAAAATTGTACTTTTTTTGTGGGGCTGGTGAGTGAATTCAGAGCCTGGATTTGCTAGGCAAATGCTCTCTCACTGAGCTACATTCTTCTTCTTTTTTTTTTTAAAGAGAGAGTGAGAGAGAATTTTAATATTTATTTTTTAGTTTTCGGCGGACACAACATCTTTGTTTGTATGTGGTGCTGAGGATGGAACCCGGGCCACACACATGCCAGGCAAGCGCACTACCGCTTGAGCCACATCCCCAGCCCATCACTGAGCTACATTCTAAGCCCCCAATTTGTGCATATTAATGGAATAATATGTTGAAAAATCTTGATACAGTTATCCCTCAGTATCTGTGGGGAATAGTTCCAGGACCCCCATGGATATCAAAATCTTGGTGTTCAATTATCTTACATAATGGCATAATATTTACATATAATCTACATGCTTTAAATCATCTTTAGATTACTTATAATACCTAAAATAATCCAAGTATAATATAAATAGTTGCTATGTTGCTTTGTTTAGAAACAATGACAAGAAAAAAAATGTCTGTCCATGTTTAATACAGACTCATTTTGTTTTTCAGATACTTTCTATTTTCAGTTTGTTGAATCCAAGAATGGAGAATCCAGGGATAGGAGAGCTGACTCCTGTGTATAAGGTTTGGTACCATCTCTGGTTTCACAAATCCATTGGTAATCTTGGAAATTATCCTCAAAAGAAAAAGGGGACTGCTATGCTAGAAAGTGAATTTTGAGGACTACAGTTCAGTGTAGGTAAATTGACATACTAAAAAGTCATGAAGGGCAGGGGTTATGGCTTACTGGTAGAGTGCTTGCTTGCATGTGTGAGGCCCTGGGTTCAATCTTCAGCACCACATAAAAATAAAATAAATAAAATAAATATATTGTATCCAACTACAACTAAAAAATAAATATTAAAAATAAAGTCATCAAAGGGGCTGGGACTGTGGCTCTGGGTTCCATCCTCAGCACCACACAAAGAACACATGAATTTCTAGTTTGAGTGCCACTGTAGCTGCTTCCCACAAGATAGGTTTGTTTTGTTTTTGTAGGGAGTATTGAATTCAGGGGAACTTTACCACTGAACTATATATCCAGTCCATCCAGTCCTTTTTATTTTTTTAGGATAGGGTCTCACTAAGTTGATGAAGGTTTTGCTGAATTGCTGAGGCTGGTCTTGAACTTGGGATCTTCCTGCCTCAGTCTTCTAATTCACTGGAATTACAGGTGGGTGCCAGTGTACCTTGATTATTTTTCTTCCTTTCTTTTTTTTACCAATTAAGGAACTATTAATTTTTTTTCTAGTTTCCATTTTATCTCCTTATTTCCGCACTGGGAATTGAACCCAGGGCCTCTTCTTTCATGCTTTGCACTCTAGCACTGAGCTACACCGTGGACACTTTTTTTTTTTTAGTTGTCAATGGACCTTTTTTTTTTTTTTGTATGCAATGCTGAGAATCAAACCAGTGCCTCACACATGCTAAGCAAGCGCTCTGTCACTGAGCCACAACCCCCAACCCCCTGGACACTTTGTTTGGAACCCAGGGTACTTTACCACTGAACTTTGTCTTCAGCTCTATTTTTTGAGACAGGTTCTTGCTAAGTTACTGAGGCCGACTTTGAACTTGTTGTCCTCCTGCCTCACTTAGCCTCCTAAGTAGTTAGGATTATAGGCGTGCGCCACTGAGTACACCCATTATTTTTTTTCAACTCATTTAAAGAATGTTTTTAAATTTCCAGGATTTTGAGCTTTTTCTTTTTATTGTTATTAATATCCTATCATAATTGCATTGTATGAAGGATCAGATATATTGTTTCTTTGGATTTTGTTGAGGCTAGATTTATGGTTTTGCACATAGTTGACTGCATTAATGTAGTGTGTGTGCAAATGTTGAATACAACATTTATATCATTATATCACACTTGCTAATTATCTCATTTGCTATTTTCTTTTTCTATGCTGGAAATTCAACCTAGGAATTTGTCCATGTTAGGCCAGGTCTCTCCCACTAGGTTATATCCCCAGCCCCTAATTATTGATTTTTAGTTTTATTTGCTTCATCTATCAATAATTGAGGTTTGTAAATATTCATTATTATGATAGATTTGCCATGTTCTCCTTGACTACTATTTTTGCTTTTTATATTTAATTGTTTTGCTAGTGAATACACGGCATATAAATTTAGAATTGTTATATTTCTTGGTGAATTAAACATTTTATCATTATGAAGTTACCCTAGTCATTACGTTTATTTATTTATTTATTTAAAGAGAGAGATAGAAAGATAGAGACAGAGAGAATTTTTAATATTTATTTTTTAGTTTTCGGCAGACACAACATCTTTATTTGTATGTGGTGCTGAGGATCGAACCCGGGCCGCACACATGCCAGGCCAACGCGATACCGCTTGAGCCACATCCCCAGCCCCTATTTTTTAATTTTTTAATTGAAATATTTATGTTAAAAGCATATACTGTTTTACCACATGGTAAGTCATTAAAAAATGGGAGCTACAGTGTTGGTTCTTCATTGCTATACTGTTTGCTTCAATAATTGCTATTTGATATGAATATAGATGACAAGCTTTCCTTTGGTTGGGACTTGCCTTTTTCTAGCCTTATATTTTCTATCTTGGTCCTTATGTTTTAGATGTAAACAACTAAAGACACATTTATTTTTTTTTAATATGTTTCAGTTGTCAATGGATCTTTATTTTATTTTTTTATTTATATATGGTGCTGAGAATTGAATTCAGTGCCTCACACATGCTAGGCAAGCGCTCTACCACTGAACCACAACCCCTAAAGACTCATTTAAAAAATCAAATCTGATACCCTTTTTCTATTAATTGTGGAGTTTATTCAGTTTATGTTTGTTGTTGCCTGTTGGGCACAGTAGCTCATGCCTAAAATCCCAGTGACTCAGAAGGCTGAAGCAGGAGGATCCAGACCAGCCTCAGCAATATATTGAGGCCTTAAGCAACTTCGCCAGATATTGTCTCAAAATAAAATATAAAAAGTGCTGGGGATGTGGCTCAGTGATTAAACATCCCTGGGTTCAATCCCCTGTACAAAAAAAAAAAAAGTTTAAAAAAATGTTTTTTGTTGTTGACTTTTTATTTGGGCTTGTTTTTATCATCTTACTATCCACTGTTTTTCATGCTTATTTTTATTCTCTTCCCAACAACTTTTCTGTTCTTTTAAAGTTGATCGGGTTTTTTCATGGTTTATTTCCCCCCTTTACTTGTTTGGAATTTATCTTGTGTAAAGCTTATTCATTTAATAGTTATCCTATTTTAAGTACATTAAACCTTGAGTTGAGTTGGGCACAGTGGTGCACTCTTATAATCCTTGTGACTCAGATTCTGAGACAGGACTGCAAATTGAAGGACCGACTCAGCGACTTAGTGAGACTGTCTCTAAATAAAATATAAAAAGGACTGAATGTATAGCTCAGTGGTAGAACATCCCAGGGTTCAATCCTCAGGACCACTCATGCACCCCCCCACACACACACACACACAAGAAACCTTGGTGACTTTTTTCCTTCTCTGCCCAGTTGCCAAGATAAAAACAAAACAGAAGGATAGCTATCTTCTTCTAAACCACAAGTTTATCTTTTATTTACTTTTGATGCAGGGATCTTTTTTTTTTTTTTTAATGCTGGGGATTGAACCCAGTGTCTCAAACATGCTAAGCAGGTGCTCTATTGCTGAGTACTCCAGTCCAAGGATTTCTTTAGACTATCTGCCCTAGACTCTATCTTGTATATACCACACTTGGTGAAGCCTGCATAGGAAAATTTGGGATCAATGATCAAGCTTATTTATTTGCTGTACTGAAGACTGAGCCTAGGATTGCTCTATGGCTGAGCTATATCCCTAGTTCCCCTTTTTTCTTTTAATTTTTTAAAAATTTTTAAAAATTTAACTGATTTTATTTTTAAATACGTGACAGAAGAATGCATCACAATTCTTATTACACATATAGAGCACAATTTTTCATATTTCTGTATATAAAGTATGTTCACTCCAATTCAGATCTTCATACATGTACTTTGTTTTTTTTAGAGAGAATTCTTTAAATATTTATTTATTTATTTTTAATATTTTGGCGGATACAACATCTTTGTTTGTATGTTGTGCTGAGGATCGAACCCGGGCTGCACGCATGCCAGGTGAGCGCTACAGCTTGAGCCACATCCCCAGCCCCCTCCATACATGTACTTTGGATAATATGTCCATCACATTCCATCATCATTGCTAATCGTCTGCCCCCTTCCTTTCCCTCCCATGCTTCTGCCCTATCTAGAGTTCCTCTATTCCTCCCATGCTCCCCATCCCTACTCCATTATGAGTCAGTCACCTTAGAGAAAACTTTCAGCATTTGTTTTTTTGGGATTGGCTAACTTAACATTATCTTCTCCAACTCCATCCATTTACCTGCAAATGCCATGACTTTATTCTCTTTTAATGCTGAGTAATATTCCATTGTGTGTATATACCACATTTTCTTTATCCATTTCATTCATCTACTGAAGGGCATCTAGGTTGGTTCCACAGTTTAGCTATTGTGAATTGTGCTGCTATAAACATTGATGTGGCTGTGTCCCTGTAGTATGCTGTTTTTAAGTCCTTTGGGTAGAAACTGGGGAGAGGGATAGCTGGGTCCAACGGTGGTTCCATTCTCAGTTTTCTAAGGAATCTCCATACTGCTTTCCAGATTGGCTGCACCAATCTGCAGTCCCACCAGCAATGTATGAGTGTGCCTTTTCCCCCACATCCTCGCCAACACTTATTGTTGTCTTCATAATAGGCCTGGAGTGAGATGATATCTTAGAGTAGTTTTGATTTGCATTTCTCTAATTGCTAGAGATGATGAATATTTTTTTCATATATTTGTTGATTGATTGTATATCCTCTTCTGAAGTGTTTGTTCAGGTCCTTCGCCCACTTATCAATTGGGTTGTTTGTTTTTTTTCTTTGGTGTTTGGCTTTTTGAGTTCTTTATATACCCTAGAGATTAGTGCTGTATCTGATGTGTGAGGGGTAAAAATTTGCTCCCAAGATGTAGGCTCTCTATTCACCTCACAGATTGTTTCTTTTGCTGAGAAGAATCCGTTCCATTTACTGATTCTTCATTTTAATTCTTGCGCCAAGGAGTCTTAAGAAAGTTGGGTCCTGGGCTGGGGATGTGGCTCAAGCGGTAGCTTGTTTGCCTGGTATGCATGCAGCCCGGGTTCGATCCTCAGCTCCACATACAGACAAAGATGTTGTGTCCGCCGATAACTAAAAAATAAATATTAAAATTCTCTGTCTCTCTCTCTCTTAAAAAAAAAAAAAAAGATGGCTATCTTCCAATATTGACTTCTCTCATTTCCTTCTCACCTGACTTTTAAAAAAAAAAAAGAAAGTTGGGTCCTAACCCACATAATGGAGATTAGAGCCTACTTTTTCTTCTATTAGAGGCAGAGTCTCTGATTTAATTCCTAGGTCCTTGATCCACTTTGAGTTTTGTGCATGGTGAGAGATAGGGGTTTAATTTCATTTTGTTGCATATGGATTTCCAGTTTTCCCAACACCATTTGTTGAAGATGCTATCTTTTCTCCAGTGCATGTTTTTGGCACCTTTGTCTAATATAATTGTAATTTTGTAGGTTAATGTCTGTGTCCTCTATTCTGTACCATTGGTCTACCAGTCTGTTTTGGTGCCAATACCAAGCTGTTTTTCTTACTATTGCTCTATAGTATAGTTTAAGTAAGGTCTGGTATAGTGATGCCACCTGCTTCACTCTTCCTGCTAGGAATTGCTTTAGCTATTCTGGGTCTCTTATTTTTCCAGATGAATTTCATGATTGCTTTTTCTATTTCTATAGGAATGTCATTGGGATTTTGATCGGAATTGCATTAAACCTGTATAGTGCTTTTGGTAGTATGGTCATTTTGACAATGTTAATTCTGCTTATGCAAGACAAAGGTAGATCTTTTCATCTTCTAAGGTCTTCTTCTAATGTCTTCTTCAATTTATTCTTTTTAGCATCCTGTAGTTTTCTTTGTAGAGGTATTTCACCTCTGCAATTAAGTTGATTCCCAAGTTGTTGTTTTTTTTTTTCTTTTTTTCTTTTTTTTTAGGCTATTAAAAATGTGGCAGTTTTTCCTTGTTTCCTTTTCAGAGGATTTATCACTGATATGCAGAAATGCCTTTGATTTATGGGTGTTCCCAGGTCCAGAGGATAATATTAACTGATTGATTCTAAATCTTCTAATGTAGCTTCATAAGAAAATACAAACTTAAAAAAAGAGCAAGTAATAATATTCTTGACATATCATTAACATGACTAAGACACAGAGACAAATTCTATGATCTTCCAATTGTTAGTGGAAGATAACAGCACCTACTACTGCTCAACACTTGCGGGCGTTTAGAACTGAAGAGGAAAAGTTTAAGAGAATCAAGAATAAAAGAAAATGACATGGAAATTAGGAGAAACACACTGTATCAACTCAAAATAAAAGAAAGTCCAACATTTGTACTGGAAAATAATTTGATCAAGAGAGAAGGGGTACTGACTATTGCAGGCAGGGCAGACAAGAAGGAAAGGATGCAATGGGATACTATTAAGGACTGCAGAAACAAAAGAATAATTTTTCATTAAAAATTATTTTTGGCAGGGCACAGTGGCACACCCGGTTATCCTAGTGGCTTGGGAGGTTACAAAAGGAGGATCAAAAGTTCAAAGCCAGCCTCAGAAACTTAATGAGGCCCTAAGAAACTCAGTGAGAACCTGTCTCTAAATAAAACATTAAATGGGCTAGGGATATGGCTCAGTGGTTAAGCACCTATGGGTTCAATCCTGGGTACAAAGAAAAAAAAAAGCATTTTTGTAAAATAACATAAAAGGTATTTTTACCTATGAACACTACCCATAAAATACTAAGAATTAGGAAAAAAAACAACTCTATATAAAACTTCTATAAGAGAAATAAAAACTGCAAATAAAAACATCTCAGCTGATGAAATTTCTCCACTCTAGTATTCTACTAAATAGATAAAAGCCATATCCAAACACAGCAGTATAAATGAAATGTTCACATGTTGGTCATTTGGGTATTTTAAAACACTGTGAATCAGAAATTTAATATAGAATAAAAATGGGTGAAGCAAACAAACAAAAAAACATAAAAAATTATTGAACTACTACAAAATAGATGAAATAAAAAAAAATCAAATGCAAGTATGAAAGTACAAAAGACCTCAAGAGAAAATGGTCAAAAGAAAACTTTAAAGGCAGTTTTGAAAAAAAACAGAAGAATAAAACAGTGAATACAAACAGGTCATAGGCAATGTGGTTGCATTGCAAAGCAGACAAAGTAGTTGTACTATATGAATGGAGTTTTTTGAGAAAGGGAAAAATAATAATATTAATGTTTAAACTATAATTCAAGATGAATTTTTAGAAAGAAAAAATTTAGGCTATGTATTATATGTTTATACTTGGTACATGGTAAAACTTCTGCCAAACAATAAATATTGAAATATATTTTACTTAAGTTACTAGATTTTATGTATTGAGAGAAATAAACCTTTAAGGCCTTCAGAGATAAAAG
This sequence comes from Marmota monax, assembly GCF_021218885.2. Lineage (NCBI taxonomy): Eukaryota > Metazoa > Chordata > Mammalia > Rodentia > Sciuridae > Marmota > Marmota monax. The sequence goes on along the minus strand of NW_026695239.1, from coordinate 863,307 downwards.
TCACATAATCTAGAACGAAAAATAAATTAGAGTGAAGTCAGAATTCTTACATACAATATTCAAAGCAAGGCAATAATGGAGCCATATTTTCAAGTCATTTAATGTATAAGCCAAGAATTTAATGTACAAAAAACCTGTCTTCATGTATGAAGAACTCTTTAGGAAAACAATTAGGAATATGAAGACTTTTAGGGAATTCTAAGCCTATATGACCTTCTGAGAAAGGCAGTAGAGAATGAGCTTTATGTACCCAAAAAGTGATGAGGAAATTGGTAAAACATTGCAGATAAGAGGAAAAAGTCAGAATGTAAGAATTATATGTTCAAACAAGAAAAAGAGGCAACTATAAAATGAGACAAAAGGCAAAGAAAGGCAGAAACTAGAATAAGATTATTGATTGTTGAGTAGATAATAGGTGTAAGTCAAGAATACTACTTAAAAATAACTAGCTAAATTTCAAAGTTAAACAAGAAGTGTGAGACCTTGGGTTGGATCTCCACAACTGCAAAGGGAAAGAAAAAAAAGTTTAAGCAGGAAAAAAGTGAGATTATTGTATTATAAAATAAAACTACTAAAACAAAATTTTGATCTAACCTAAACACTAAAAATTAAAAATAAAATTTAAAAAGGAATAAAAGATATCTATAACAAAGTACAAGACCAAAATGATTTAATAGTAATGATAACAAAAATAATATGATACAATTCAAGAGTAAAAATGTAAATTATTATCAATACAAGTGAAAGGCCTTAAGTCTCCTTTAAGAGCAACATTTTTTTAAAAGCAAAACCCTATGATATATTTTATACAAAAAAAGCACAAAGTTTCAGTGTTTTAAAGAACAAAGTTAAATTTAAAGGGCAGATAAATGAAAATAATAAGGAGGCCGAGGTTGCACTCCTCCTGATATCAGGAAAAAAATAGAATTAAGGCCAAATGCTTGAAATAAAACAGAGGATTGTGATTTATATTGTGAAAAGCTGCAATTCATCATATAGTTTCAATAGTCATGAATACCTGTGTCCCGTGTAATAAAGCAGAAATTACAGAAAGAGAAAAATATGAAAACAATACTAACAGGGTATTCTTACATACTACTTTCAGTATAAGATATATAAGTGGATTTAATAGTATAGGTAAATTTAAAAAATCTAAATAAATAAATTTTATGGATATGAAATAAGATAATATAAACTACATCTTCTCAACAAATGGAAGAATTATAAAAAACATATTTGGGCACAAAATATATCACTAGACTTCATAAACTAGAAATATTACTGATTATGAGACAATATAACTTGAAACTAAAATGAAGTTCCAAAATAAAAAGGCATTTTTACACATAAATTAGAAAACTTTCCAGTAAGTACATTTTTTGGTGAAAGGACAAATTCCAACAGAAATTGAAGAATTTCTTTAAAATAAAAATGGAGCCACCATGACATATCAGAATGCATGGAATATTTTTGAAAGTAGAGATCAGGCTGGGTGTAGCTCACTGGTGGAATACTTGCCTAACATACACAAGGCCCTGGGTTGATCCTCAGAGATTTGTGCTCACACACACACACATTAGAGAAAAATACTTAAACATTCAAACCAATAAAAATTAAGAAAACTGTATAAATTTTAAATAAAAATAATAGCTAAAAACAAGAACAACAAATGAAGTACTGCTAAGGAAATGATAAATTGTGATAGAGTACCAAAAAACCTATACTGATAGATTAAAATACTACTTTTTGGGGAAGAGCAAAATAGGGCAACCACTAATTAATCTAAGTAGGAAAAAAGTACAAACACACAAAATAACAATTATATAATGGGCAGAAAAACATAAAAGTAAAAAGAATATAAGGATATTGACAACATGGTTTGTAAAATGATTAAGACTTCACTTTTCAACAAAAAAATTAAAAATATAAAAAAATCTTAATTTCTTAAAAATTATAATATACCAAAACTGACACCAGGATAGAAGAAAGGCTGAAACAAACTATTTTCCTCCAAAGAAAAAGAATATTGGTAAGAGTCTCTGATACACAAATGCACCAGACACTAGTCATATCTACTAAGGTTAAAAACAAGGCAAGAATGCTCTCCTATCCCTTGCAATTTAGTACTGTACTAGTATTAGGGGAAAAATAATCATAAAAAGAAAAATGAAAGGGAAAACTATCTCTATTCTCTGATAACATAGCAACATATTTAAAGTCCCTAGAAAACCAATGAAAAACTAATTCAACCAAAAGCAATCCAGCAATTTTGCAAAATATAAAATTATTAGGCAAAATAGCTCCCAAGAACAGAACTAGAAACATTTAGAATATATAACAGAAGGCAAAAACCTCATTTACAGTAAACAGAAAAAGAAGTTAGAATCCTGATTAGATTAATAAGAAACTGTATATGAAAATTATCTGAAGTTAAAATTCACAAAGAACACAAAAATATGCTTGGACAAATAAACAGACATTTATTGGTCTTAATCAGAACATTGTCCCATAAAGATGAAATTATTAAGTTAATTTATAAATTCCATGTGATCACAACAAAAATATCAGTAGGCTGGAATCTGAGAACTTGGACATAAGTTGATACATAAGATCAACCAAAATAGCTAGCGGAACCCTAAAATTAAAGTGATTGGGGCACCAGGAAAGCCAAAGAAGTTGATTCATAACAAAAATTAGTACTTACCACAGATTCTCTATAATTGAAACAGTGTGGAGCTGAGAAATGATAAGACAAACCAATGGAATGATATATAAGATTCAGAAATAAGCATAACTACAAATAGAAACACATGTCAAAGGTTATATTTTAAACTAACAGAGCAAAGATGACTTTGTGTAAATGAGATAGTTATTAAATGAAACAAGATAAATTACATTAATATTATTCTATACTAGGAATCATGGATTCCTGGAAAAATACTGGTTTTTAAAATTAATGCAAAGAATGTACAAGATAAGTCTGGAACCTCTTGAAAGAGAAAGTTGGTGAGTGCTAGAACCAGCATGTGGACATGCTAAAGAGGACATGGAGACCAACTTGGGGATGTTCCTCCTGAACAAACCTGGAACAATTTGAGCATAAAATTAATTAAGAATAGCAATAAATCATGTACCATTGAGTAATAGAAACTGTGTTTCCTCAAGTAAAGAAGAAGTAAAACTGGAAAACCACCATCAATTATTTTAGCAACATTAGTTCAGACAAAAATTATCAATGAATGATAAAGTTAAGTGGAAACTTTGATGAGGTTATACACACAGATTTAATAAAAACAAAATGTTTATTAGTTCAATGGGGATAATAAGACAATGGAGATCCAGGAAAACATCTTCACCATAGTAATCAAAATTAATATTGCCAAAGATGGGAAGATAGATCTTGCATATCTTGGATGTAGTATCCTGAAAAACAACACTTTATGTGGTATCCTGTGCACAGATGCATAAATTCCACCTAATCATAGGAAGCATTAAATAAACCTAACATAAGAAATATTCTATTAAATAATGGATACACGTCTTGCATTTTTAAAACATGGCAATTTTATAAAGAAAAAAAAGGCTCTTTTCCAGATTAAAAAAAAAAAAAAAAACAAAACTAAAGAGATACAACCAAAGAAATACTGTGTATTAATCTTTCTTGAATCATTTACTACAGGAATAAAACAAAATATAGTAAAAAAAAAAAAGAGAGAGAGAGAGAGAGAGAGAGAACTGGCAACTGAACATAGTAGGCAGATTAGGTCTCAAGTATCAATTCAATACTAAGTATTATTGTAAAGTTCTTAACAGGTCATAATCATGTATAGAATTATGTTTTACTAAGAGTGTTGGGTAAGTCAAGAAAAATAATTGTATAATCCACGAAGTAACAAAGGAAGAAATTAGTGGATAGTTTCAACATGTTCCATGTCACATAAGCTTCATATGAAGGGTAAGACTTAGAGTCCAGATAGAAATGAGAAAACTGAGGAAATCAGGGACCTCAGCTGGCAGCTGTTATTCCAATTTCAGCAGGAGGACACTTTTATCCAAGCCTGGAGGGCACACAATGAGTCATGGGCTGCTTGAAGAGACTGGCATTAGAGACAGTCTAACCTGAAGTAGAGAAAGAAAAGGAATGAGAGTAGAGATAATTTCTATAAAGTAAATCTGAATAAATGCAAATTTTTTCTAAATAAATTCTGATAGATTCTGTGCATATATTGCTCCAGCCCATGTTTACCCTCAACTCTCCTTAAAGGAATTTCTCCTTTACCACCCTCCTGTCATCTCGGAATTAGCACTACCATTGTCAAGGATAATTCATTCCATTTGGCAATTCTCTTGATTTCTTAATAACTAAAATGCTACCCCCACTTATTGTGAGATTACCACATAAATATCAGAGTGGTCCATTAAGGAGGCAGCAAAAAGCAAACTTCTTACTCTGGACAGGACAGACATAGAAGAAAAATCATGTGGAACTTGACACTGTCAGCCACAATTTCTCCATTTTGGTGAAGGGTGTAGACAAACAGGGCAGCCACAGGATCCAGATCAGCACTGATGCTGATGGGGAATGAGAAGTTCCCATTCCAGGCTGGGTAAACAGGAGATCAACAGATAATGTCCCAAATTCCTTGCATTACTGGATATGCTTAGATAAAATAGAATGGCTATGGATATAAATCACAAATTAGGCTTTTTTTTAATGCAAACAAATCAAATAATGCCAACTACAAATGAAAAATAAGACCAGGTAATGTAGGGAATTAGAATACTCTGGTTTTGGAAATTCTTTTTCTGTAATATACTCGATGACCTGGGAATAGGAGAAAGAGGTCAAATATTTAGTAGCTTTCTTTAAGCCATCCTATTTGCACTCTGTCCTCAAAATGAAATAAGTGTTCTTCCTAACTTCTAGACTCTCTAATATTTCCTCAAAGAGAAAAAAAGATAAAGTACATATTTATAAATGGTTGCATTATGTACACTTTTGTTTTTGATTTCCTTTTGTCCACAAAGGAAGATGGCTCCTTTCACCACCATCTGTGCAGGACAAAGAAAACACACTATGAGATCTATTGCCTAATATCATATCATATTATCCTTATATAGTGAATTACCTCATGATAATTCTGTTACATAAGATACGGAAGCTTCCACAAATTAAAAGTGAACTTGGCACATTTGAAGAAGAAGAGAAAGTAACCACAATGGATTGGGAGCCTATCATGGACTAGAAACTCTGTGAACAATGTGAAATGCACTGTAAGAGGAGGAGAATTTTATCCAGACTTTCTGGCTCTGAATATGCCTTCATCTAAACTCTAACAACTATATGATTTAAGACACATCCTTCCACCTATTTGCCTCTGTTCCATTAGCTGTAAAATGGGATTTCCGTAAAGCTGATGAAGCCAGCCAGCACATACAAGGGCAGTGCCTGACATGGAATCCTCACCCTAGGAGGGAATACTTATCATTTCTAATTACATATGTATGTCTGAGGAAACCAAGGATTAAGGAGTTTAAATAACCTTCCAAGATAAACTAACTTGTGTGATTAAGAGGAGAGGGTGGGGGCTGTGTGTGGTGGTGACTCAGGAGGCTGAGGCAGCGGGTCACAACTTCAAGGCCAGCTTCAGAAAAATTGCAAGGCCACAAGCACCTTAGTGAGACCCTGTCTTAAAAAAATAAAAATAAAAATGCTGGGGATGGAGCTCAGTGGTAGAGTGACTCTGGTTCCAGTATCCACCACCGCATCCCCCCACCCCAGCTTCCCCCACAAAAAAAAAAAAAAAAAAAAAAACAAGAAAAGAAGACAATGACAACAATGAACAACAAGAGGCAACAAGAGGGTGGAATTCAGACTGGAAATTCCTTAATTTCCAAATCTGTTTGTCACTCTCCAATATGCCCTGAAGACACAAAATGGATAGACTCAAGCCAGCTAATTCCTTTTACCTCTTATCAAAATGAAACTTCTATTTTATTTTTTGATCTGCCTAATGTTGTACTATTAAAAAGGGTTATAAACGCCTGATATGATAATAATTGAATGCCAGCCGCGAGGCCTCAGCCCACATTGGAGGCATGAAAACTCTGCAGAGGCAGCAGTGACTGCAGCATGCCCCTGGAAATGTTGGCATGGACTAGCCACAGATGGAGCCCATCCCTGTGTGCAAGGCAAGCAGTGACCCCAGGGTCAGGGACCCTGAGCCTCTGGACCCACGAACCGCCGCCAGGGGCGCTGTCCCGCGCAGCAGCCTGCAGCCCTGAGAGGGGCCTGCGCTGGGGGCAGAGAAGCAGTTGCTTGGGGTGAATCAGAGGGCGGTGGCCGCCTTAGGGAAGGGCGCAACTGGCACCTTCCATGGCGCCCTTTGACATAGCGCACGACTCAGCAGAAGGGAGGACACACCGATGGCGCACAAAGCACTGGAGCGCGTGCCCCCCAGTGGCCAACAGACTCCGGGTTCTGAGCACCTGAAGATCCTAAGTCCCTGAGAACTCACAGGTCCTGGGGTCCTGTCAGGGATCTGTCCACAAGTTATCACAGGCCAAGACTACCCCATTTATGATTCTGGGTTCCAATGCCTGCCAATGCATGCAGGCATGCTGTCTCAGCTGCTTGGAAATGGTTGATTCCAATATTGTGCTTTTCATTCCTTATAATTCCTGCCAGACCCACAAATGCTTTTCTCTAGGGGATCCAAAAGCCTTTTAAAATTCCTATGAAAGAAGGATGTTTCAGGGAGAACCTAGGAGCCATTCCCGTGCCTATGTAAGTTGTTCTTCATTTCATTCAGTAATTCGTGTTTTGGGGCAATACTAGTGAATGACCCCGGGACCTGATGCTCTCATCCAAGTTAAGGGTTCCTCCACTGAGCTATGACCCTTTGCATATCTGCCTCTCCCTCACTCATTCCTCTCTCCCTCTGCCCCTGCCCCTCCCCCCCAGGGCAAAGAGATTGAATTCAGAGATGCTCTACCACTTAAATAATTTCCGTTTCTTGTATGTGTTTACATCCGCATGTACTTTTTACTTTTGCAGTAGCTTTCCATTATTTGGCCAGGCTGGCCTTGAACTTGCCATTCTAAGGCTCATTTCCCCTGAGTGACAGTAGAGCTGGGTGCCACCTCTCCTAAGTACACACGGTAAAGCTGAGCCCAGCAACATGCCATTGTTTATGAAGGACCCACTCTGGGTGTGCATTGTGCATGCTGGATATTTGATAGTCAACTAAACACATGAGATATTAATGCTTTGCCATGCAGGCTGATGCCCATCTTCCATTCTAATGACCGGGTTAGCTGTGGAAGTAGCATCATGAGTCCCTGGCCAGTCTGGGCCAATGCACAACCCTGTCTCAAAGTGAAATGAAAAAGTGGTGGGAAATAGAGCTCATTGCTTACCTATCCTGTGTGACAACGTGGGATCCATCCTCACTAATATGAAAAAAGCCAAAAACAAACAAACAAACAAAACACATCCAACAAAGGAATAAAGAATTGGAAAAGACATAGAATTGGAGAGATGGACAGATTTAGGGAAGCCTGTACAGTGGCTGTGGGTTAGCCAAAGCATGCATTTAGGTTAAAATTTATAGCAAGTGCCCAAGAAGAAAAGGAAGGGGAGAGAGGACCCGGGGACACAGCACAGCAGGTGAGCATGGAGCCTTTCTGAAGGAGGTGAGAGGCACTAGAGCAGAAGGGGCACCACAAGGTGAGTTCAGGGCAGCAGTAAAGGGAGGACCAAGGGCAAGAAGAGTTCCAGTTAGCAGGGTGGGGCATCTCTTCCAGGGCTTACTCTGTGCAAGAGAAATCCTGGGATTCTACTGAAGGAAAAGGGCCTGGACAGGAGGTAGGGGAGCATGCTTCATGGCTACAAGGTGGCAGAGGTGGGACACAGGCCTGTTGTGACTGCAGAGCCTCTTCCTAGGGGCTCCAAAGGTGGACGATGTTAGATGGTGTGCAGGCATAGAAAGCTGGCAGCCATCAAGGCTGCTGTGGGTTTCATTCCTTGGTGGCCCAGAGTGAGGCGAGCCAGGGCATGGCTGGCCCTTTTGGGGGAAGCTGAGGAATCTTTGCAATGCAGAGGGCTGCTTCTGGAGCCCAGCTGCTGTTCACTCAGGCCATTCATGGACCCAAGGCCAGAACTGGCCCTAAACTCTTCAGAGCATGGCTTCACCTGAGTGGACTCAATGCTCAGGGCCATGCCTGGGGTATATGGCCATGAGAGCAGGAGGCCTGTTTCCGAAGAAGAATCCTCTGCTTCATGGGCAGGACTAGCAGGGGATGAGGGTGTTCCACAGAGGCATTGTCTGAATCCACTGTGTGGATGGATCGCTGTCTTCAGCTCCACATTCAGACTCTGAAAGTGAAGGCTAAGTCCTCCAAGTCCTGCCAGGCTCTCTCCCAAGTCTGGGATGGGAATGTATTTCAGCATGGGGCCAGGACTGGTGAAACACCTGTGGGCTCCTTTCCGGAGCATTAGCCTGTGTGTCACAACAAAGCAGGTAGGGAGACCTTGGGTGACCCTCGTGGATGAGCTGAGAAATGTGTGGACTTTTCAGTGAGGCAGTTGAACCTAGGCCAGCAATCCTTCTCTCCCCAGACAGAAATCGGTGCCATGAGATACATTTATTCCCCACAGTCCAACAGTAGCTTTCACAAGAGGATTGGAAATGGAGTCAGGGCCTGCTTGCCTCTCAGAGGAAGTTGGTTGTGATGTAGGAAACTGGAACTGAAGTCTCTGTCCACAGCAGGGGGATGAAATTCTACAGGTGTAAATCCTTGAAGAAAGTGTAGACTCCTTCTTGTGTTTGGGAGGGTTCCGTGAAGATCAGAGCCATTTTGAGTCACTTCCCCAGAAGTGGCCACCAAAGACAAAAAATCCCCAGCTGCCCTTGTCAGCTTCAGGGTTGTATTTAGTGACAGGGTTCCTGACTGGACTTCCTCCTATCACAGGTCCCAAAGGGGCATGAGAGGCTGGTCCAGGTCACTTTCTCCTTCCCAAAGAAACAAAGAGGCCTAGGACATGTAATCACCTGAGGCCAAGAACTGAATGCCTGTAGCTTCAGGACACAAGAGGGCAGGATTTTCCATTCCTCTAACCTCAATGGGGCTTCAAACTCAGGGGCCATTTCCTGTTTGCCAGTGGAATGAAGCCTCAGGGTGGGCCAAGCCCATCTCCCTTCTGAGTGGCTGCTGGTCTTTCTTGTGGCCTTCCCTGCCCAAATGCCACTCTACAGCATCTATCTATCCAAGAGCACAGAGGCAGCCAGGGATGCCCTGTGCTAGGAGCCTCCCTCAGGGGTGATTTGGCATATGAGGAGTGATCTTCCAGTCTTTCCTGGCCAGTGGTCTATGCTGTGCCTCTGACCTTGGCTGGCAGCAGCATGAGCAGCCGCTTAGCTCTGTGTGCACCAGGAAAGTGGACCTGAGGCTCCTGGCATGGGGGGCAAATTCTTGAAGTTCCTTGGGAGCAGGGAAAGGCCTCAGCCTCTTGGGTTGCCCTAAACGGTGAGCACAGGGTGCTCAGTCAACACGCATTTGGTGAGGGAGTGCCCCTGCCAGGAGTGGCCTCCTGTTCCCTTTCCATTCCTCCACACTGAGTTGTCTGTCCTTGGGCCTGCTCAGAAGCCTTGGTTATTGTATGGATATTGCCTTCTGGGAGGCTTCTTTGCTCCTAATACTGGGGCATGGTTTCCTCTGTGTTGAAAGAATGGGAGACAACAGTCTTGCCTTCCACTGTGCACCAAACAAACCAAAGTGGCTTGCTGCCACCCTGAAAGAAGCAATGTTGCCTCTCCCTGGAGATGTGGAGGAGGGGGCACCTACGCCCATGCTTGAGACCATGATACTGGACAGACTCTTAACCACTTGACACCATCCACACTTCTTGATATATTTTGTGCTTGAGTGAATTTTGAAACCCCAATATTTTCACCTATGTGGGGCACTAGGAAATAGAAGCAGAGAAAGGCCAGCTGCTGGTTATTTCCTGGGGCCCCTGGGTCTCTGCCTGCTGCCACTTCACCTATTTTTGTCACACAGCTCGAGAATCCCAGCAGTCCCTCCTGGCTGGGGGGCAATAAACCCACAGAGTCCTGAGACTTCTCATGAGACCATGTTGCAAGGGATACCCCATGATCCTGGCTGTTGCCTCTTTCTCAGAATCCAGGTAGAAGTGATGTGGACCCCCTAGAGTGTAGGGAGCTACAGGACTTGGGCACAGGGCTGCTTTGGAGATTGGGAGCCTTCGTAGTGCACCCACATGATACCATGGAAAGAGACATGGGTGCTATTCAAAATCTCCCAGAAGCCACTGGCAGTTCTGGGGTAAATGAAGGCTCTCTCTGAAAATCAGTCCCTACACACTTCAAGTCATGCACAGTCAGGCACAATCAGAGCCAAGAGAGGAGTCCACTCTCCCTCTCTCACTGTAGGACTCAGGGTGGGGTAGAATTGCATGTCATCCCTGGTTCCCCCCCTTCCTGTGTTGTGTCACCTCTGTGTTTGTGTATGACAGACACATGACTCCAGCATGAGGGTTGCCCAGGTGGTTCACACATGCATGGGCACATACAGGTGATGACCATCTCCAAAGCAGAGGGTGGAAGGATCCCGAGGATATATTAGGAAGCTCTGGAGAGCCTGTGAGGCCCCCTGGATTCTTGAGACTCACACCCATGGTCAGAAGGAGGAGATGGGTCTGAACCCAGCTCTGTCTCCCCCAACCAGGGCAGCTTCTGGCAAGACCTAGATCTTCCTGGGGAAGAGATCCAGGCTGTGTTGGCAGAACTCTGTCCACTTGTGCATAGGCCATGGGAAGATGGCAGCAGCCAGCACCCCAGGTGGCCTTTGGAACCATCATGTGTGAAAAAGGGACTCAGGTAAGGAGTCACAGAGGAAGTGACCTCACTTCCTTGGCGATGGAACATACAGAACTTGGAACCCTCCTAGCTAGGTCCCAACAGTCCACCTCCAGCCCCTGTCCGTTCACTTGAGTTGACAAGACAAGCAGAGAGCCATGAGCTGTTGTGGTCCAGTCCTCAGTGGACACACTGGCCTCAGGAAAGCCCTTCATAGTGGCCTTTCACGTGTGTGGAGGCGCTGGGTCAGCCGTGGGTCCAGAACACTCGGGCGACTTTTCACAAGGACACTGGAGGTGAGACAAGACAGACAGTTGCAGGTGACCAGAGTCTAACCCGCTTCTGCGACTCCCCTTGGGACAGCCTCAGAGCCTCACCAAATGCGAGTGGGTGTGGGTGCCTGTGTTTCCCTCATTTCAACTGAGAATTAGAAGGGAAGGAAAGCGTTTTGTTTGGTTTTTCACTTGAATGTATGACAGTGAGACATTTTGCAGATGATACTGTTTCCTGGTTGAAATGTCCCTCTTTGATCCCTGAAACTAGGGAGGTGACAAGCGTTCGTCCCTGGCTGTGTCCCGTCTGGTGGACAGCTTCACCTCACTGGTCCGCCAGGAGTTGGAGAAGGACCTCGTGAATGTCCTGCAGAGGGGGCACTCTTCTTGGCTGGAAGGATTGTTGTGCAGACGCCCAAAGGTGCTCAGCATCCAGAAAGTGCTGGAGCTCCTCAGTCAAAAGTGTGTATGACCTCCAGGCCCCGGGACATGGCCATCTCTTGGGTGGATGGGATGCCGGGCACCACTCTGGACCTCTGGCCACTCTGTGGGATGTAGGATATTCACAGGAGAACCCCACTGGGGTGTCGAGCCAACCAAGTAGGATGAGCCCTAGGAGTGTAGGTCTCAGGCCTTATCCACTGGGCCAGGCTTCCAAGGCCTCAGGACTTCCCCCGGGGTGCCTGTCCTGCCCCTGTGGGGAACTCTTCTGCCTCAGCCCAACTGGACAGAGGCCTCAGGAAGAGCAGTTTGCACGCTGGGGAAGGAGCATGTGGCTTGCATGTGGAAGGGCCGCTGACCTGCCTGGAGGCAGAGCGGGGACAGCTAGGGTGGATGGAGGGGGACCTGGTTGGGTTCATTCATGGGCCCAATAGATGTGAAGCACCTGCCCTTGGCAGGCACATGGCTTATCCATTAGGAAGCAGTGCACACACACCTCCCAGCTCTCCTGAGCTTTCAGTATTGGCAGAAAGTTAGTCAAAGCCACCAGGCGTCTTGGCACATGCAGGGCACAGGATATACGAGGTGACATTCTCCTGGCCTTCTCTAGGTATGAGGACCAGCAACAATGCATGGAGGAAGTCTTCCTACCAGGACAGATGTGAGTGGTTTGGGGGCCACGAGAGTGGGCTTCTGACTCCAGGGTCACTTGGGGAACCTTGGCAGTGGATGGGTGGGCAAAAACGCAGGCGTCCACCTTCTATGATTTGTGGCCCATGGATGTGGTCTGTTGATTTCCCTCTGGAGTGGGCACAGGTAGCTGTGGTGGGACTCTGGGTAGCTAAGGACCGCAGGTGGGGCTGGCGTCTCAGAGCCTGGCCCTGTGAGCTTCCCTCCCCTCCACAGCCAATCCCAGCCATAATGGCCCTCACTTTTCTCTATTGAGGCAAATGTGGGGAGCCCCCGATGCACAGGAGATGGGAGCCTCTTACCCACACATGGCCCTCACAGGATGTCCCCCTTCTCGCCCTGCTGCATGGGACACGCTTGGCCACTCTATGGGAAGCCCATCATCCGGGTGGTCCAAAGGGGCTTCCAGCTCAAGGAGATGCCCAGTCGCTCATGGCTCCCTGCCCCACTCCTATGTCCCCAGGGCCTTCTGCTCCACTGTCCAATTGTGGCTCTACCTATACCCAGAAGATTTTGTGGGGTCCATGGACAGCCTGAGGAGCCTCAGGACCTTCTTGCTCCACACCATGCCGGAGTCAGGGCTGACAGTCCAGGTGGAGAGCCTCCTGACAGGGCTGGAGAACACAGATCCCAGTGAGTCCCAGGCTTGTGATGAGGGGGCCTCGGGTGGGTGACTGCATGTGTGTGTCCGGGAAACTCTGCCGCTCCTGCTGGGAACTGGCCTGTGGTCCCCAACCAAATACTCCTGACCCCACCTGCAGCTGGAGGGCCCTCGTCCGGGAAGAAGTCCTGGTGCCAGGATAGGGGCTGGGCTCTTCTCACAGCCAGGGTTCTTCTGAGAATCGGGAAAGACCCAGGGAAAGGCAGTCATGTTGGGGCTCTTTTCTCTTGCAGCTGCCTCTCCAGGAAAAACCTTCAATTAAACACGGCCAAACACCAGAGGCACCAGGTCACCCATCTCTCAGGCCAGCACCCACTCCACGTGTGCTGGAAAGTTGACACTGCCCTAGAGCTCATGTCTCCTCTGGCCCCTCTACCTTTGTGAGCTCTTGAGGACTACTGAGATCCAGATCCCCACCATGCCTCTCCTCTTCCTCTCCTCCAGAATTTTTTGGATTTCTAAAACTTATTTATTTACTTCCTTATTTATTTATTTATTTATTACCTTGTTTGGTTTAAGGTTTGTTTTGTTGTTTTGGGGTTCTTTCATTGTTGTTATGGTTATTTCGCTATAAGTTTTCATTGTTGAGATAGGTGTGTTAAAAAGTATGTTAATAAACTTTTACATTGTGTGATATCAAGTTGCCTGCTCAATCCATTCCCAAGGCTGTGCCACCACCAACACTGTGTAGCTTCCATGGGAGAGACCCCAGAAGAGCACATGTGTCTTGTGGGGGGGAACACACAGGTCATTCTAGAGGAGGTGAGATAGAGGCCCCTGAGTATGGGGGAAAGGTGACTGCCTAAAAGGTTGAGGATTCCATGCCACCAGAAGGGGCTGCTTTTCTGGGGGCAATGTCCCTTAGGACCATGGACATGGAATGTAGAATCCGAGAGAAGATGTGTCTTTGCCAGTGTGGTCACACTTAGGTCTCCTGCTCTCCAATGTGGAGTGGAACCACCACCCCCTACCTGGGTGGTGTAAACCCAAATGGAAATGTGATGGCACCTGGAATTACCCTGCCAACTCTGGGTCTCAGGCTTTGGGCACATGTCATTGAATCTATGCCAAGACACCATGTAGAATTGGAAGAGCACATGAGTTCGTGTTTAGGAGCCACATTTTCCTCATGCATAGCACTGAAAGCGTCATGGTTGACCTATTTCAAACAACATCTTTCTTCTTTCTTCCTTTTTTTGTTTTGTAAAGTCCTTAATAGTTGAGATATGTGAATATATTTCCTATCTTGAAAGCTTCATCATATATTATTATCTAATCTGTGCCTGACAGTGACTGTTAGTTTCCAAGAGGAAATGGGTGTATCCACAACTCAATTTTTCACAAATACTTTCTCCCCTACTTTAAAGGAATGAATTTTTCTTCTGGAAGCTCAGTATCACTTTACTTTTTTTTATTTTTAATATAAAGCCTGAAGGAATAGAAAAGGAAGAAACTTATAACACACTGTCATGTGCATCAGGCAATTATACAAGTAGATAAAATTCTCATGTTAAGCCATTTACAAAGTATATAGATGTGGAATAAATGTCCATTGGTCCATTCCTCCCTCTGAAAAACTCTCCTGTGAATAACTCTAAAGACATTTGACAAAGGACATCCTTTTTCTGACAAAAATCACTTAGTATTAGGCTCTATTTTCTCAGGGGAGTGAAAAAGAAATATTATTAGGGTATTAATTTTTATTTATTTATTTATTTATTTTAATTAGGTATATATGACAACAGAATGTATTTTGGTTCATTGTACATAATTGTAGCACAACTTCCCATTTCTCTGATTGTACACCATGTAGTATTGTACTATATGTGCAGTTAGTCATACATGTACCTAGGGTAATAATGTCTATGTCATTCCACCATCTTTCCTGCACCCATATCTCCTCCTCTTCCCTCACTCTCCTCTACCCAATCAAAATTGCTCCATTTTTCCCATGCCCCCCCATTATGGATCAGCCTCCACTCATGAGAGAGAACATTTGGAGGGTGTTATTATTATTGCCATATTTTAAGGATAAAGGTAAAAGGCACAGAGAATCGAGAAGACTTGCCTTAAAGCTATTGGCTAATAATAAGGACTAAAGTTGTTGACATATATTAGAAATTTTTCTAATATATCTGTATTTTAAAAACTTCTCCTGAAACTGTATTCAAAATATTTAAATATTGGTATGGTGCTTAATACTATTTATTAGTAGTATTTACTATTATTTATTATTATTACTATTTATTATTGAACTAGTAGTTAAAAATTACTCATATTTGTGTAAATCTATTAATTCCTGGGGAACTCTATGAAATTTACATGCACAAAAAAATCAGTATTTCACTAATATCATTAATGTAATCATATAAAATAACTACTACTAAAAATTTAATTCTGTGCCATCTAGTAACATTTTGAAGACAATGCACCATCTACACATCTTTTCTCTATGCAGATGCCCTCAACTTATTATGAAATTACAGTTCAAGAAACTCACCATAAATTGAAAACACCATGAGTCAAAAATGCATTTTGTACCAAGTGGGGTGGCACACACCTGTAATCCCAGCTGCTTGGGAGGCAGAGGTAGGAAGATCAGAAGTTCAAAGCCAGCCTCAACAATGGCAAGGAGCTAAGCAACTCAGTGAAAACCTGGCTCTAAATAAAAAAATACAAAATAGGGCTGGGGATGTGGCTCAGTGGCTCAGTGGTCAAATGCTCTTGAATTCAATCTCTTGTACCCCCCCCCCCGCAAAAACAAACAAACAACAACAAAAAAAAACTCATGCGTTTTGTGCACCTAACCCAACATCCTAGTTTAGTAGATAGTACAGAGTAGGGTGTCTATTTTCACCATCATGATCCCATGTCTGGCGGGGATCTGTGCTCAGTGTCATGGCCCAAAATTGCCAGAAAGTATCATATTGCATATTGCTACTCCAGGAAAAGATCAAAATTCAAATCCACAGTGTCTGTAGTTGCTACTGAATACACATCACATTTGCATAATGTTAATTCGATCATCATTTGTCAATCACTTCTAGGTTTGTAGCTTTAGTACCAACTATGTACTAGAGACCATAAAATTGACATTTTGATGCACATCTCCTTCCTGAACTCACAGCCATGATTTCCACTTCCCACTTATTATCTGCACTTACGGGCATGCAGGTCTAATAGCATGTTTAAAAAACAGAAGCTCTCCTCATTCCTATAATCTTACTTAACCCATACTTTTCTCCATTTCAAGTAATGGAAATTTAATTTTTTCTGCTTTCTGGGCACAAAATTTTAGAGTTCTCCTTGTTTATGTTCTCTTCCACTCCACATCCAATCCATTAACAAATCTAGTGAGCTCCACCTTCAAGTAACATCTGAAATCTGCCCACTTCTCATCATGGGCACTTCTCTCTAGTCTTTTCTTCCCTGGCCTATCTCAATAACTTCCTCACTGCTCTCCTGATCATCTCCCCTTGTTTCACTACAGCAAAGGGATCCTTTAAAGCATATATCAGATCAATCAGATCATATCTTTCCTCTACCCAAACCCTTCAGGGGTTTTCAATGTTCCTCAGTGTTGAAGCCTAAATCTTTAATGGCACCTATAAAGCCTCATCTCATCTGTGACTTCATATCCCACTAATTTCCCCCTTGCTCACTCCACTCCAGTCACACTGCCCACTCTGTCCTCTTGGAATACATCTGAGATGCTCCAATCCCTAAATTAGGTTTAGTTTTGGTTCCTTTGTTCTGGAAGTACCTTTCCCCAGGTATCTATAAATATTACTTCCTGCCTTAATTATGGTGTCTGCTCACATACGATTTTTACCAATAAGCCATTCAATAGGGAGCCCCCTCTCTCTCCACACCTTGCATTTTCTGATTAGACATGGTTGACTAGCTCACCAGATAAACACTTGTCCTCTTCTAATTTTTTCCATAACACCTATCAACCTCTATCATACTACACATGTCCTTGCTTATTTACCTTACTCCAGAAGTTCAAGAAATTTATTTAAAAAAATTATTATATCACTTCACTTAAAAGAAAACTTGGTACATAACACACAATACATATTTATAGAACAAATGTGATTATGTAAAAGCACTAACAATAGTAGAAATTAAAATCAGCCATGAAAGGAAGGTAATAATTATATCTTAAGGTCCATGCTTATAAGAAAGACCATAAAAATTAGCACAAATATATATGATTAGTGTGATTATATCATGATTAATTATAAATGTGATTATATATGATTAATTTTTCTAAGAGATTAATCATGTCTTCAGAAGAAACTTGGATTGCATCAAAAAATATGATAAAGTGTGTGAGAGAAATGAAAGGTTGAATCTGGATCATGTAGAAGAAAAAGATTTATAACAAAAACAGAACATTTCTCTCATTTGCCCCTCCCTTATATGTGTTTGTCTTCTTTCATTAGATAGTGGAGTGTCTGAAAAGATGTCACTGAGAGTTCCTTCAAATGTGGTTGAAGGATCTGCCAGGGCAACATATTCAGTTTTGGGTGAGTCTCTCAGATCAACAGAAACAGCTGTCTCTCTCCACAATTCTAGTGCATGGGCTCACTACCCAGGATTAATAAAATCACTGACACTCAGCATTGGATTAAAAAAAAAAAAGAACACTAAGCTAAGGATTGCACTCTGTATCAGTTAGAAAAGGGGGTTCAATGAATGTTGTGTGACATGTGATGCCTGGATATAGTTTAAAACGTAAGGAGGGTCACAGTTCTGAACCCTCATCTTCAAGTGGTTTGCTAGGTGGCAATGCTTCCTAGTGGATTTTGAAATGGTTAGTAGTTCCATTTTATGAGATGCATGGTCCTTCAGAAAAGGTGTTGTCACCTGCCATTCATTTTTTGCCTGCTTTTTAAAACATCCTAGAAACATCTGTTTTCTCACCTTTTGCTTTTCTTTCATTTTTCTTTCTCACCTTTTGTGCTTTCTGGTTCTTCCCTTCTTAATTACTGTAGCATCTCAGTTATCTAGTCTTCTATTTTCCTAGGCCATCACAAACCACTTCTGTGTTCCTCTGATTTTCTTTTTTATGAATTTCATTACCCAGGAGATATACTAGGATCTGCAATGTACAACCTCCAGAATCTTTTAGATGCCCTATGGTTGTGGAGAACAAAATATGGTTCTTTTTGTCCCTAACATCTATGTCCTGAATTATCTGAATGAGACACAACATCTGACAGAGAAGATCAAGTCCAAGCCATCAGCTACCTTGTCAGTGGTAAGAGATTACCTCAAAAGAAGAAATGTCAATGGACCTCCTAACTATCTTGTGGTGAACTCAAATCAGTATCAGTATATTTACTTTTCTTGTGCTTTCTTCCTTGACCTCTGAGATATTTATAAATGCACCGTTTAATTTTGAAATAGTTGACATGTGGGGTTAGGGTTCCAAATATATTTAGGTGATTGATTTCTAATGTAATAAATCATGAAGAAACACTGTCTGCATGGTTTCAAATTTTAAAAGTAATGGAAATGCTTTTTATATTGATTGTATTGGTTACATACATGTCAAAACTGATCAAATTGCACACTTCAAATATGTGCAGTTTATTTTAATTTCATTTTACCTCAATAAAGCTAGGGAAAAATATTAGATAATTTTAGATTTTGGATAAAAAATAAAGATTTATTTTTTTCAGGGAACTAATCCCATGAAAGCATTGGTTTGGGAAGATTTGACCTATCTGTGCTCTCAGGGTCCACTAGGGAGAGAAGAAATGAAAGGCTAGAAGACAGGTAGAACATTAATTCATATATAGAAGAAACAGGCTGGAATTTGTCTGATGGTGGAGGAATGGAGAAAATGTAAGTTATAAATACTAACATTTACATATTTAACTCTTAAAATATGGTTGCATCATGCATTTAAGTTCCTGGACAGATGCATCTCTCCCAGCTGGTCCCACAAGCAGTTGGATTAGTTGGGAGGAGGTAGAGCCAGGTGGGTTTCCACAGCCAGATGTCCCCTGTGTAAACCTCTTTCCACATTTGATTTTCATCTGGTCACTTAAGCACACTCTGTGTTATGCAATGTGTGTGTGTACTGGGCCAATATTTTGAGCCAAACTTGGGTTTCTCAGGAAACAGCCCTCTCAGCTGCCGGTCCCCGGGCAGTGGCTGAAAAATTATTCCTTCCTGTGTCCTGAGAATTCCACCTGGATAGATGGCAGCTTTTTTCCTTCTACAAGGATATGGTGAAGCATGTCTTTCAGGTTTGTTGGGCAATGTCCTTGATCTCTAAACACTCCGAACCCAGACATGCTTTAGGCTTCCCCCAAAATACAGGTTCCTTTAATTCCCTTATCTCTTCATTATGCTCATGAAGGGACCTCTCTGGCTGGTGCTTCCAGTCTTGCTGTACCACTGGGGATTTCTTATTTTATTATATGCAACCTCCTGTGTCCCCAATCTACATTCAGTGTTAAGCTTTAAATTCCAGTAAAGTCTCCAAGACTTTTTTTGTTCACCCACCTTGCTGAGAAGCTGCCTGTCTGCTTTCTTGGTTTTATTCCCTGGAGAAACCAGGAAAGCAACCTCCTCTATTCTTTCATCATGAAAACCTCCTGCTAAAATTATTTAATGTTTCACCCCAAATATTTCCCATCCCTAGTAATCATAAATGCACAAATCCAAGTAGGCAGAGCCCTTTGGTTTTCTGGAATTGGCTTACTTCCATTTCCATGTGTTGTCTTAAACCCTTCCTGGCACTCCCTGATGCTTCTGTCTACAGAAATGTTCCTTAATACTCAAGGGTATCATTTCTCACCTTCATCAGTCTTCTTTTACTGTCTAGACCACATTTTCTTCTGCCTTTTCTGAATTTTTGAACAAATATTGCTACATGAATTTATAAATTATTGAAATAGCCTTTCCTTATGTCAGATAGTTGTGTCTTATTGCTATATGTTTATTGTAAGCTACTTCAATGAAAAAAATTATTTATTTCCTCCAAAGTACCTAGAATAGTTCATCATTCAAATCTAGATTTGAACTGAATTTAGATTTTATTAATGAATTGTGTTTATTACTAAATAATCCTGAATGAGTATAAATTTGATATGGTTTACATTCGGTGTGATTTAGCTATCTTCCTCTTCTGTAATTTTTGTACCCATCTTTTTTCAGGATACAGTGGTAGCTCTCCAAGCCCTCTCCAAATATGGAGCAACAACTTTCACAAAAAAGTAAGATGGCAGTTTCGGTCACTGTCAAATCTTCTAACACATTCTCTGAAGAATTCCACATAGATGATGACAATCGCCTGCTGCTGCAGGAGGTCATGCTGTCTGAGATTCCAGGGGATTATGACACCACAGTGTTGGGGTCAGGATGTGTGTACCTCCAGGTGAGACTGCCATGGTGTAAGGGATGCTGAGAGAAAGTCTCAAGAGTAAATTCTGAATGTTAAAATAGGAAATGTGTGCTAACAAAAGAAATGAATTGTTTGAAAGTTATTGTTGAATTTTTTGTGTGCAAAGATGAAGTATTTCCCTTTTTTTTTAAGACTTCACTAAGATATAACATCCTTCCCAAGAAAGAAGGGAAAGTTCCCTTCACTCTGCATGTTGATTCTCATCCCAAAATTGTGATGGAGTAGATGCTCACAGGAAATTTCAGATTCATATCAACATTAGGTAAACCCTAAATCACAACTAGACTTTTTTGTAGAATATGAAAACTTTTTTTTCCTTGTATTGGGGGAACTCTATTGTCCAAATTAATTATGTAATGGGTATGGAAGTCTTGTAATATGTATTTATAAGAAAATTGTCTTCACCCTTACTGAAAAGCCTTAACCTTAATAATATATTGCCATAACTGAAGAGTAGAGTTGACAAGGGTGGGTTTGTCAAAGAACAATAACACAGATACAGTAGATAGAGAAACTGAGTGGTACAAATAAACAAGGGGAAACTTCTATCTTCAATCAATTCCAAGGAATTTTATTTGAAGGTTTATCACTCTGCCTTACTTCATAGTTACACTGGCGAAAGACCCAGATCCAACATGGTTATTGTGGATTTGAAGATGATATCAGGCTTCAGTGAAAAAGGTAAACCCAAAATGTCTTACAGATAGCAATCCCATGATAAATTGTGATATTTACATTGTCAACTTGATTTTACTAATGTCCTGGATCTTGCAGCTCTAAAGTATATTCCCATAGTTTTAGTGTGGGTTGGAAGATTATATGATATCAGTTAAGGTAAAAGTCATAAAAATGAAAAATAATGTTCTAGAAGGCTTAGACATCTAGGTATGTGCAGATATACTGAGTTACCTTCCAACTACACAAAAAGAAAAAAAGAGGGTATATAAGTTAACTGTCACATATACCTATAGGATATAAATGTATATTCAATATATGGATATATGAGAGGAATAGGATCAATAAATATTATCATTATTGTTATTCCTGAAGAAATAAAAAGTAGTAATTTGAATGCTCCAGAGAAGTCATTTTGATGATAAATACCTAAAAACTGCTCTCAGTATAGAATTTCTTCATGTTTCTGGCTTATCCCCTTTGTCCATAGCTTCAAGAACAGCCTGAGATTCAAAGGACTGAAGTGAGGACCAATCCTGTCCTAATCTACCTTAGGAAGGTAAGACTTCATAAGACTCTGCTAGGTCTGTAAAACTAATAGAAGTTTTAATAAGTCTATCCAGACTCCAAATAATGCTTTTCACATACACAATGAGGAAGGACAAAAGAGTCACAAAGGGAAATGGGACAACTGGTCAGCGAGGTTCACTTTGCTCCATTTGACTGCCACAGAAATTTTGTCCTTCTTTTTATGTCATTGGGTATGTTAAGCAAGTCACAAAATTCCCCATTCTTTCTTAGATTTTGATAGGGATATAAAGTACAGTTATGGGATTTGGTAATATTTTAAGAAAAGGAGATGGTAACAAGTAAAAAAGCTAATGTTTGATTCCAACTCATTTTTCCTGTCTCTCCAGCTAACCAATCAAGCCCTGAGTTTCTCCTTCTTGGTGGAACAAGACATGCAAGTAAAGAATTTAAAACCAGCTATAGTAAAAGCCTATAATTATTATGAGACAGGTGAGTGAGATTTACATATGCTGAGCTTTAATACAAAAAACTAACACCGTAAACAGTTGCATTAACTGATATGAAACTCCAAGATATTTCACTGGAAGAAAAGGCAAGTTTTGGTCACTAAAAAATCATGTCCCTGTATATTAATCTCACATTTGCTCCCTAAGAAAGTTTTCTTGACACATGAAAACTCCCTGTGTTTGCAACAAGAGGAAGCAATTAGTGATAAAGGCACATCTTAGCCACTGGACACATGTGGCCACTTCTACTTCCCATCTCTTCAGAGGAAGTCTACTCAACCCTCGCATTCCCCCATTTGTAAAGAAACCAGAAAGAGCTAATCAAACAAATCCTCCACTTGCATCTCTTGATATGTATGAGGAAGAAAAATGCAGCAGTGTTCAGGGGATATTCACCTGTGTTTTTTCCCCACACTGATCCCCTCGTTTTGTTGGTTGGTTTGGCTGGTAAGTTGGTAGGTCTCCTAAGAAATTTTGTCTCCAAATAAATCCAGAGCCCAAGCTGTGAACTTCATTACTCTTTTATGCCTGAAAGGAGAAGGGTCCAGGAACACTTGAGGGAACTCATATTCTAAGCTCAGGTGTCCGTGAAATCAATACCTGAAAAAGGATAAGCCTGGAATCACTATGGTTAAATTATTGGAAAATCAATTCCTGAACCCAGAGAGAGAAATCTAGGATTTGAGGCAGAGTTGGATTAGGGAAAGTGAACTCTTAGGAAGTGAGACCACTCTTCTGCTACCAGACTCCTCCCTTGGCTTTTCCTGGCTCTTCTCCTGGTTTCCTCTAATGCTATAGCCGCAGAGGTGAAAGCCAGCCAGACAAGTATACATGTGTTCACATGTGCTGTGTGCATATGTGTGTGTGTGTGTGTGTGTGTGTGTGTGTTATACATGCATGCTCAGGTGCATGGATGTGTACATAATAGGCATGAGTATCTGTTGGTGGGGAAGGTTGCAAGGCTGTGTGTATGCATGTGTGCCTGCACACCTGTGCACATACATTTGTTTGTGTATGTGTAGGTGTGTGTTAATTTGGAGTGTAAGTCAAGGAAGGAATGTACCCTTCTTTTGCAGAGGAATCTTATTCTCACTATCCTTCTATGCAAAAGGAAACATGAAAAAAAACACCACTTCACCTTTAAGAAAAATTATGAAAATAAAGTAATATAGTTCTTTTTATTATCCACACATTCAATCAAGACCCAGCCCCATTCATGGAGAGCAGAGGGGCCAACCTTGCAGCCTGGATAGCAGCATTTATCCCCCTGCAATTGCTCTCCCTTTCCTGTGCTACTGGATAGACCTCCATTTCCCACCCCAGCAAAAAAAGGACTAAAATGTGCTGAGGATTCTCTCAGATGAATGAGTTGAACAGAGGGGGTATAGAGAAGGGGGCAAATGCCCCATTCACTTTGGGCTATTGACTTTGATGCCTGTGGAAGAAGAATTTAGCTTCTGGACTTGCATCTGATACTCCTCCTGGGGGTGAGGACAGGGCTCTCAGACTGCAATGCCCCTAGGGGGGCCTGGACTCAGAATAAGGGGATTAGTTGTGCAAAATCAAGTCAGGTCCCTCCCAATCATATATCCTGACCTTATCTGAGCCACACCTCCCCTGAGGTCTTTCAACTAAACCCTCCAAATGTAATGCCCAGTTTCCTTGTTCCCTCCCCCTGATCAAAATCCATATTTCTCCACATTTACTCCTCTTCTTCAAATTTAGAATAGCTTCCTCAATATTGATGTGATTAGCAAGGTACATTGGGAGAAACAAAGGGCATCTTTAGTACAGAGACAGCCAGTATCTGCATTTCCTAGAGCTTCCATAACAAAGTACTGAAACTTTGTGTGACTTTAAACAGAAATGTACTCTCTCATAGTTCTGGAGGCTAGAATTCTTAAATCAAGGTGTTAGCAGGGTCATTTTTCTTCTGAAAGCTGTTGGGAAGGATCCTTTCTTGCTTCTTTCAGCTTCTAGTGGCTTGCTAGCAATCATTAGTGTTCCTTGGCTTGCAGTATTAGAGAAACAATGATCTAAAAATACTTATTAAAGCATGGGAAGATACTTTATCCAGGACCATCATAATAGGTATAGAGACTATTGCAATAGGGTCTTAGGCTGGGGCAGAGGACAGGGAGAGACTTTACTCAACTCCAAAAATCATGAAAGCAAGTAGGAATTCATAGCCAAGCAGCATGGGACAATGTGTATAGAACATTATTAAGAAGAAATATCAGGGTTGAGGGTGAGTCTGGCTAAACTAACAGGATTCTTGTTGGAGATAGACCAGAGTGGGCAGATATCACCCAAGAATGATAGAGGATGAGGACGCTGATCAGAAATGAAGGATGATCAGATATTGGAGAATGGGATGTTCTTGCTAAACTGACATAACAGGGTTCTTTGCCAGCACAGGATTTGACAAGGAGGAGCCCAATGGGTCTAGGACAGCTCAGGAGCCATAAAGAAGACTGGCCAGAAAATCTTGTTCAAGAAAAAAAAAGAGATTTCTTTTTAATAATACAACTCCATATTCTCATTGACTACCTTCTATTTATGAGGACCCACAAACCATATGTAGGATTTGGTAACAGAGGATATTTGCTGTTTGATGCTCACAATCAGGCATTTAATGAGGAGGAATTCCCATGAAAGTAAAGAAAAACAGTGGGAATTCCAGTGTCTGAATCCAGAGGGAATCCAGCTGAGATTTCTCAATGTTAGACTCTAGGATGACAGTGACAATCCAACAGATGCCCTGGTTTACCATTTGAATATCTCTGGGGATGACATCAGATGTTCTGATTAACTTTCTGAGTGGCTCACAGAATGACCAACTCTCTTTATTATCTAGAACACATCTAAAGGATTGTTCCACATGTTAGCCACATCAGAAATCTCTCAAGTGAGTATGATTTACCTTTGTATTTAGCCATTTCTATTCTACTACAATTATGCTCTAAGCCAAAGCTACATCTAACTCTTCTACCAAAATACAAAGGACCCATGTGAAAAAGTCTTCCTGATTTTTCCTATAAGTTCATAAACTTATTCTGTATTCTAATTACTATTTGACTTTATTTTATTTTATAATATTTTATATTTGCAGTAGTGAGGATTGAATTCAGGGCATCAAACATGTTAGGAAGCATGTTGCCACTCAACAAGACCCCAGGCTTTTTATTTTATTATGAGATAAAGTCTTTTACGTCACCAATGTTGGTTTCAAAATTATGATCCTCTTGCTCCAGCCTCCAGAGTAGCTGGGATTACAGGCCTGCCTAAGGATGCCTGGCTCTAATTGTTATATATATATATATTTGCATAGGTTAAGAGCAGAGAAACTTGTGAGTTTTCTTCATTTTTTTCTTTTCATAATAAAATCTTATAGTATTAATGCTTTTAAACTCTGTACCTTCACAACTTTTAGTTGAGCACATTGGGCATTAACAGGAACCAGGTTCACTTCTGAGCTGCTAAGAGGTGACCTGCTGCATGGGATACTGGGTTCTGTGTTCTCTAGAAAGGTAAGAATAAGGAAGAAGTGTAATACAGAATTGACTATCTGATTCTTCATTTTTCAATCTACTGAACATTAACCTACATTAATTAGGCCAAATATATTCTTCTGGATAATGGCAAGTATGCTTTTACATTGACTTTTTCTAGATTGAATGTTTGATAGTTGCTGAGTAACTGAATGTGTCAGTATTTCTATTTCTTTTCTTGCTTTCTGATCTTCTATCTCTTGTGGTGGGGGGCAGTAGCTATGATGAGAACTTCCTCTTTCCACAGCTTTGGGGTTTTTTAACAAAGTTGCTTCTCAACGCTTTCTGCCTCTTTTTCTGGGGTTGAAGTAGCATGTTTTTCCTTCCTGTACCCTGACTTACATGACATCCAAGTCTAACACTAAAGAAAGATTCAGAATATGTCTAACCTCCAAAGGAAACACAAATGTCAGAATTAGAAGGGAACACCATGTGCAGTAGTGAACACCTGCAATCCCAGAAACTTGGGAGGCTGAGGCAGGATGACTGCAAGTTCAAGGACAATACAGGCAATTTAGCAAGACCCTGTCTCAAAATAAATATAAAAAGGGGCTTGAAGTCCTAGCTCAGTGGTAAAGTGCCCATGAGTTCATCCCCCAATGCCACAATTTAAAAAGACAAAAAAAATATCATTAGTGTGTCATTGTTGGTTCTTTGCTAACTGAAGACGAAAAATTTTGATAGTTCTATAGAACTTTTCTAGTTCCCCCAGTGCTGGGGATTGAACCCAGAACCATGCTAAACCAGTGTTCTACAATAAGCTATGCCCCCAGTCTACTGAGGCTCAGTGGTTGAGTGTTCCTGAGTTCAATCCCTAGTACCAAAAAAAAAAAAAAAAAAAGAAAGAAAATAGAAAAGAAGGCCAGAGTTTCTCTGATCATTACCAATATCTATTTTTGTTTATCCTATGAATGAATCCCCTCCTCAGCATTATCTCATTTAAAATCTCAGCAACTTGAATCCAAAATCTATACCTGCCATTATCCTTAACCTCACAGCTGTGCAATCCATGAATTTAGATGGTGTATTGTCTATATTAAAATGTTCTCTTCATGAGAAAAGAAAAAGTTAATTGGATAACAGTAATTATGCAAACACTCAAGCCTTTGCAACATTCCAGAGCTTTTGCATGGCTCTCACCTTCCTTCATGCACCCTCACAGTTCTAGTGGCCATTCATTTCTTTGTGCTGCCATTGTGACAGATTGAGGAAACCTGACCAGAAGTTTGTAACTTTCTTAATGTCTTCACCATATGAGAAGCAAGGCTGTATAATTTGAGTTATTCTGGTTTTTCCAAGTTCTCCCATTTTGGGGACCCTACAAAACAGTCTTGGCAGTCTTTCTGCAAGAGCTGTACCAATTATTTACTTCATGAGGCAGGCTGGGAAGGGCCTTGCAACTGTCAGTGTTTGGCCTGTGCTCTGCTCATCATAGCCATTTCCTGATTTCTATAAATGTGCTGTATAGGCTCCATCTAAGTACCAAGTATTTTCCACTAAAGAAAAATAAAGAAAGTTGTATCCAGGGTCAGGGCTTCTAATTGCAGCTGGTTTCAGCAAAAAGTGAGGCACTAAGCAACTCTAAGACCCTGTCTCTAAATAAATACAAATGGGGGACTGGGATTGTGGCTTAGTGGAAGAGTGCTCACCTAGCATGTGTGAGGCCCTGTGTTCAATCCTGCACAGAACATTAAAAAAAAATAAACAAAATAAAGATATTGTGTCCAACTACAACTAAAAAATAAATATTTTTTTAAAATAAAATGAATACAAAATAGGGCTGAGGATGTAGCTCAGTGGTTGAGTGCTCCTGAGTTCAATTCCTGGTACCCCCTCAAAAATAAAAACCCAGGGGATATTTATCCCTGAGCTACATCCACATATCTACTTATTTATTTTATTTATTTACTTATTTATTTATGTATTTGTCTTTTAGTACTGGGGAATCCAGCAGTGCTTTACACTTAACTACATCTTCATTATTATTTTTGTTTTTCCAGACAGGTTCTTACCGAATTGTTGAGGCTGGCCTCCAACTTGTGGTCCTCCTGTTTCAGCCTCCCAAGTTGATTATTTTTCCAGGTTTTATTACAAATCTTTTATATCAAAATGGCAAAATGGTGATAAAAGAAAAGAAAAAAAAGAGAAGATGCCAGATGTGGTGGCACATGCCTGTAATTCCATTGTTTCAGGAGGCTGAGACCAGGAGATTGAAAATTTAAGGCTAGCCTGTGCAACTTACAAAGAACCTGTCTCAAAATTAAAAAAAAAAAAATGGGGCAGGGGCTGGGAATTAGGTCAGTGGTAGAACTTCTCTGGGTTCAATTGCTAGTACTGCAAAACATAAATGAACATAAATTTTTTTTTTTAAAAAAGGACTCCAAGCATATATCAGTGGGAGTGTACAGCACTCACCTAGCATGTGGAAGGGAGTGGGTTCAATACCCAGAATAATAATACCGTTAATAATAATAATAAAGCCAACTCATAGAAATTCTTTACTCTCATTTTAGATAACACAGGCATATCCAGTTCACAGAATAATTGGATTAGCCTGAACCAAAATGTAAATCTGCCTTTGGAGGATGTTGTTAACAGCATGAGCTTTGAAGAGACCCTGAGTTCAGTTCTACAATTTTTAGCTCAAGATGCACAATATATGGACTGCCTGCAACATCTCCACAGCACAAAGACAATTAAAAAAGGCTTCCTAAAGCACTGCAGTGCTTCTCCACATTCAGGTATTGTATGGGGCTCATTGATGTGATCGTTTTCCTTAATATACCTAAAAACAAATGCACTGACATTGCATGTGGGTCAAACAATACAGAAGTGTCTGGTGTACAGTGCAAAAGTGTCCCTCAGTCACTTCCATTTCATTTCATTTCACTCCCATTTTATAACCACTGTTAGAGTTATGTGGATGTCATTCAACTCTCCTTCCATACTTATTCAGTCATGTTATTCAAAATTTTTGCATCCATGAGATAATACTAAAACATTTTGTAATTTGCAAAACACCTATTTAATAGAATAAGTATAAAATACTTATGCATTCTTCCATTATGAACATTAGTTTAAAATCCAACAACAGCCAGGTGTGGTGGTGCATGCCTGTAATCCCAGTGGCTCGAGAGGCTGAGGCAGGAGGATCACAAGTTTGAGGCCATATTCAGCAATTTAGCAAGACTCAGCAACTTAGGTAAGACCCTGTCTTACTAAAAAATAAAAAAGATCAGGCATGTAGCTCATAGTAAAATATCCCTGGGTTCAATCCCTAGAAAAGAAAGATCTGGGTGAAGGAGGTGTACCTATTGTCCCAGCTACTTTGAAGACTGAGGCAGTAGCATAGCTAGTTCCAGGCTAACCTGGGCAACAATGAAACCTTGTCTCAAAGTGGAAATTTTTAAAAAGGAGGTATGCTGGGGGGGATAGCTCAGTGGTGGAGTGTTTGTCTAGCACACACAGGGCCCTAGGTTATATCCCTAGTAATGTGAAGCACACACACACACACACACAAAATCACAAACAAAAAAAGGGGAGAGGGGAAGAATAAAGAAAACATAAGTGAATTAATTTTAATTAATTTGTACCTTTTATGAAAGTATTCCACAATTTTGAAAATGGACTTTCCCTTTCCTCTCTGCTTTCCACCAATATACAACATTGATACAAAAATCAAATACATTCTCATGTGTCTGTTGGTTTTATTCACAGATCTTGTCACTCACAAAGAACCAGCTATGCCACGGAGCCAAAGTCCAGAGCATTCACCCGAGTGTCCTCGTGAAGATGAAGGAAAGGAGGAGCGCAACTGGAGAGAAGAAGCCAAAGAAGAAGAAGAAGAAGAAGCGAAGCTAAAAGACACCCTGAAAACTGCAGAGGAACATGAGGAGCTGTGTCCCAGGAAGAGACCAGTCAGCAAATCCCTCATGGACACTCTTTGGGCAAAGTTTAAATTAAGCGCGTGCCCCACAGTACAAGACAGGCTGTCACTCTCATTTGAATTCAGCATGACAGATAAACAGGTATAACGACCTATTTCTTCACAGACAAAGTCACTTCTGTAGCACTATTATGCATATAACCAGAATCTTGATTCCTGTACTAATCACCCCACCTGCCTCATTTTTTGCAGATACAACAATGGTTTTCTAAAAAGAGGAAGAAGTACATGAAAGAACTGTCTGAGCAAAAGCGCAGCAAAAGACTCAAGAATAAAAAAGCTTCCACACATAAAACTTCTAAGTTGCAATGAAGGAAGAAGGACTATATTGACTGTCAGTTCTATTTGTGTTTCCAAAGTAACTGAGGGTCCTGTCACTCTTTCATGTCGCAGCCAGGGGCACAAAAACAATTTGATTTACTGCTCATTTTACATGTAGTCGTATATCACACATACGCTATAGGCATTCGATTTTTATTGTCTTGTTTTGCAGTAAGGGAGATTGTACCTAGGGCTTCGTACATCAGTGGGCACTTAAGTGCTGCATTATTGAGCTACACCCTCAAATCTTAGATTTTTATTGATTGCAGTACAGAATTACATCAGCTGAAGTCCCAAAGTTCTGAAGTTCAATTGCTGTGTTAGTGAGCCAGAGTGCCAAATAATCCTCTCACTTTTTTTTTTTTTTTTGGTACCAGTGAATTAACTCAGGGCGCTTAACCATTGAGCAACATCCCCTGCCCTTTTTTATTTTTTATTTTGAGACAGGGTCTCCCTAACTTTCTTAGGTCCTTGCTAAATTGCTGAGGCTGGGTTTGAACTTGGGATCTTCCTGTCTCGGCCTCCTGGAGCCACTGGGATTACAGGGGTGCACCATCACACCCAGCTTCCTCTCACGTCTTAAAACCTTGGAGGGTCTGCTGTGCATCTCTCTGCCTTTTGGCTAGAAAGCCACACTACTACATCTGTCTTGGCAAGTACAGGCTATCCTGTAACCTACACCAAGGGTGTGGAGATAGATAACATTTTTTGAGACTGTCCCAGGCAGACACTACCCTCAAAGATGGCAAAGTAGTAGCCACCTGGGTGGAGCCCTTATAGTATCAGATATCCAGGAAAATCTCATATTAGCCCTTGAAGAAACTAAGAAGGAATTCACTGCCATTGTTGTTTTTTTTTAAATATTTATTTATTTATTTGTTTTTTTTTTTTTTAGTTGTAGTTTTTGTCAATACCTTTATTTTATTTATTTTTTATGTGTGCTAAGGATTGAACCCAGGGCCTCGCACATGCTGGGCGGGCGCTCTACCACTGAGCCCCAGACTTAGCCCTTCACTGCTACACAGTTTGAAGCAGCGATTTATTGGAAGAATTTATATAGGTAAGCCACAGCTTCCCTCTAGCAGGCCAATTAAGTCTTCTGAGGTATTTATGGGACAGTTTCAGAACTGACCTAAGTGACTGTGTAGATAATTCTGTTAGCTCCATACTAATTCATTCTATGCTTTTCTCTGGGACCGAGCTGTTCTTGGTATGTTCTTTGAATCATAGCTATTTACAGCAATATTCAAATTAAATGGAAACATTTCATGATATTTCCTTATTTTTGGAAAGTTTAGCAATATCAGTGATAATAAGAATTTTTATTCCTTGTATTAGCAGATAAATATTGTTATTTTGAGTCATAACTCCTGGTTTTGTCAAAGAACTCAAGATGAGATTTATGGTCATTTGACTTTGTAACTTAATTTGAGTATCCTATAAATTTTGATAGTCTCATTTTATTTTTTACTCTTATTGAGTCATTTACTGATGTGTACAACTGTTACCTTGTAAAATCAATAAACTACTTGTTGCAGTTTTTGTTGTTGTTTTTCTTTGGGTTTGAGGAGGGCATTGTTTTTGGTACTGGAAATTGAGCCCAGGGGCACTAACCATTGAACCACATCCCCAGCCCCCCCCCCTTTTTTTTTTTTAATTTTTATTTATTTTTTTGTACTGGGAATTGAACACAGGGGCTCAGTCTATTTTTTTTTTAAGAGAGCGAGAGAGAGAGAATTATTTTAATATTTATTTTTTTTAGTTTTCGGCAGACATAACATCTTTGTTTGTATGTGGTGCTGAGAATCGAACCCAGGCCGCACGCATGCCAGGCGAGCCACGCTACTGCTTGAGCCACATCCCCAGCCCCCAGCCCCCAGCCCCCCCCCCCGCCTTTTAATATTTATTTTTTAGTTGTAGTTGGACACAATACCTTTGTTTATTTATATGTGGTGCTGAGGATCAAACCCAGGGCCACTCATGTGCTTAGGCGAGTGCTGTACCATTGAGCCACAACCCCAGCCCTCCCCCACAGCCCTTTTTTTGTATTTTATTTTAGAGACAGGGTCTTGCTGAGTTGCTTAGGGCCTTACTAAATTGCTGAGGCTGGCTGTGAACTCAATGATCCTCCTGCCTCAGCCTCCCAAACTGCTGGGATTATAGGCATGTACCACCAGGCAGCAGGTTGCAGTTTTAAACAACAAAACAAAAAACACCTTGGTTTATCACTGTGGCTCACATCTATAATCCCAGCTACTCAGGAGGGAGAGGCAGGAGGATCACAAGTTCAAGGCCAACCTCGGCATTTATAGAGAACTTGACTAAAAAATAAGAATTTTTAAAAAGAGCTGGAATATAGAGCAGCAGTAAAGCACCCTTGGATTCAATCCCTAGTACCAATAATGATAATGATAATAATAATAATAATAAACTATGAGCTGATGTTGTGACTCAGTTGTAGCGTGCTTGCCTAGCATGTGTGAGGCACTGGGTTTGATTCTCAGCACCACATATAAACAAATAAATGAATAAAGGTCCATCAATAACTAATAAAATTTTTTAAGTGCACATTTAATAATATATATATATATATATATATATATATATATATATATATATAATTTTTTAATTTTTTTTTTTTTTTTTTTTAGTTTTTGGCGGACACAACATCTTTGTTTGTATGTGGTGCTGAGGATCGAACCCGGGCCGCACGCATGCCAGGCACGCGCGATACTGCTTGAGCCACATCCCCAGCCCCCAAATATATTTTTGATAATTGTCTTTCCTCGCTATTGGTGATTTTGGAAGGAATTAAGATACAAACAATATCAACTTTTTCCCCAAGTACTGAGAATTGAACTCAGGGCCACTCTACCACTGCATTATATCCCCAGCCCTTTTAATTTTCTATTGTTTTTGTTGTTTTCTTTTTGGTACTGGTGATTTAATACAGAAACCCTCTAGGTACTGGCAGAGGTGGTCCAGGTACTACCAGGTAAATCCCCAATCCTTTTTATTTTGAAACAGGACTTGCTAAGTTGCTGAGGCTGGACTCAAAATTGAAATCATGTTGCCTCAGCCTCTTTTTTTTTTTTTTTTAAGAGAGAGATAGAGAAGAGAGAGAGAGAATTTTTTTTTTAATATTTATTTTTTTAGTTCTCGGCGGACACAACATCTTTGTATGTGTTGCTGAGGATCGAACCCCGGCCGCACCCATGGCAGGCGAGCGCGCTACCGCTTGAGCTACATCCTCAGCCCTAGAATTCTTATATATTATTTATATATATTTATGTACTATCGTAGTTTATAAATTTTGAGCAGAATACCATGTACCATTATCAATCCAAGGGAAACAGAACACAAAATATCAATATGTCAATGAGGAACGGAAGCCCAAACCCTTCCACCCATTGTATCTCAGTATTGGAGTGCCGTGAAACACCACACAGACACAAGATGCATCAACACTTTACTTACAATGAGATGAGACAGAGCAAGATCAGCTTCAGTATCATGCATTGAGAGCTCAGTGTGTAGCTCAGTGGTGCAACGCTTGTTTAGCATGTCAGAGGCCCTGGGTTTGATCCCCAGATCCACAAAAAAAAAAAGGAAAAAAATATGTGCAGTTCCCATAGCAGTTGCTACTGGCAGCTAGCTCAGGGTAATTAATTATGTACATCCTCTCCTAACCCAATAAAAGGACCAGTCCCCTCCTCTTAGAGGACAATTATGGCATTTGACACAAATTCTTAAGCAAAACAAAGGAACATGCATTCAGTTTGCCACTGAGGAAAGATATTCCCACTCAAGGTGATGAGCCTCTGGGTCTCACTTTGTCCTTTCATGTATTCACTTCAAAAGCTGTGTTTTTCATTGTAATCTGGGAAATATTCCATGCTCCACCAATTTGTGTTTCACATGTAGTGTTTACACACTCTTAATGTTCTCTGGTGTGAGATATATATAGATATATATATATTTTTTTCTACACCCATACCTTCCTTATCTCTGATCTTTTTTTTTTTTTTTCCTTTTTAGGGAGAGAGAGAGAGAGAATTTTTTAATATTTATTTTTTAGTTTTCAGAGGACACAACATCTTTGTTTGTATGTGGTGCTGAGGATCGAACCCAGGCCGCACACATGCCAGGCAAGCGAGCTACCACTTGAGCCACATCCCCAGCCCCAACTTCTGATCTTTTTTTTCCTTTAACAACACTTGGGATGGAACACAGGCTTCTACACACTAGGCATGTGCTCTACCACTGAGCCTACCTCTTTGACATTTTCACATGTGTTTTAGGAAGAGCCCTGCATTTTTCAATGGAAATTATTTTCCAGATCAAATATCTGTTGATATATGTTAAATACATGGACAGTGTTATGAAACATCTGTCTGACACCATTCTCATGTATAAATGAAAAAGTAACTCATTAATTTTGTATAGTAGAACAAACAAGAAATAAGGTATGATAGAACTAGGTGAGGAGATTCAAAGGAATTTCTAAACATGGTATTTTTACCCTATTGTGGATCTGAAGTTTTTATTATGTGTGTTCATTGATTTTATTTAAGAAAAAATCAATAAAGAAATTACCAACCTCTGTGGAAATAAATTTAATGGGTTTAATGCATTTCGAAAACTGTCATGCACCTCTGAACAACCCTTTCTACCTTCTCTGCAAACTTGATAGTGCTCCTGATTTTGTTTGGGGTGTGTAATAAATTAGAGGACCAAATTTCTTCAGTTTTTTACAGGAGCAAGTTAGAGGGTGAAATAAGGAAGGCAGGGAAGACAAGAAGATATCAATGGATGTGATAATGACTGATAAAATAAATTAGGGGTCAAATAAGAGTATGGAGAATGATTGAAAAGGAAATTTTAGAGCCAGGCTCAGTGGTGCACACCTATAAGTTCAGCAACTAAGGAGGCTAAGACAGGAGGATCTCAAACTTGAGGTCAGCTACAGCAACCCTATGAAACCCTTAGCAAGTTAGCAACACCCTGTCTCAGAATAAAAAATTTAAAAAGACTGGGGATGTAGCTCAATGCCCTTGAGTTCAATCCCCAACACCAAAGAAAAACAAAATTTAGGGGCTGGGGTGGTGGCTCAATGGTAGAGTGCTTGCCTAGCACATGTGAGGCCCTGGGTTTGATCCTCAGCACCACATAAAAATAAAATAAAATAAATGTATTGTGTCCAATTATGACTAAAAATAAATATAAAAAAAGAAGAAACTTAAGATCATAGTTATCTCCCACTGCTCTGGTCACTCCCCAATTCCATCAGAGATTTAGACATAGATATGATTTTTCATAATTCATATGTATTAACCCTCTAACATCTACACTCAATATGTATATAAATATATGTAATATATAAATATACATATTTATTTGGGTGATACTGAAATTTAAAAAATAATAATTTAAAAAAATTAATTATTGGTAGACCTTTATTTTATTTATTTATATGCTGTGCTGATGAAGCCAGAATTAGACAGGCAGTCAGTATAGATAGGTAAATCGAGTCAGGTGATCAAGGAGACCAATTTTGAGTGAGTCCGGGAAGTTGGAGACTGTCCCCTGAAGGACTGAAATGATAATTCCTTCAGAGCCCTTCCTCCACCCTTATCAAGAACCTTCCCCTACTCCAACCTGTTGCCAAAGTAACCTGTCCCAGGAATTGCCCTTCCCCACTGGGAGCTATAAAGTTGTTAGTTAATGTGTCCTGGGCTGCACCATCCTGCCCTTCCCCCTTCAGCCCTCCTGTTTCCCACCTTTTTGCCATCCCACGGAGCATTCCTGGGTCTAGTGAGCATTCCTGGGGCTAGTCACATAGGCAGGAAGGAGAAAAATAAGGGGGAGAGAGCAGGAAAACAAAGGAAGCCTAGGACATAAAAAGGGCCGAACACCTTGCTTCTGGGGATATCAGCTATGGCCCGCTTCTCCCTCCAGGGAGAAGTCTATGTTAGCCCTTTTTAAATAAACTCTGCTTTATATGCTTGCCTCAGTGTGCTTCTCTAAGGTTCAAATTTTAACATGTGAGGCAGGAGAACTCGTCACCGATAACTGATAATCAGAGGTATCACTGAGAATCGAACCCAGTGCCTCACACAAAGTGCACTACTGCTGAGTCACAGCCACTGATACTGGATTTAAAACAGAGGCACTCTACCATTGAGCTATATCCCAAACCCTTTTTGGTTTTTGTTTATATGTATTTTTGTTGTTGTTGTTGTTGTTTCTTTTTGGTACCAGGTATTGAATCCAGAGTGCTTTGCCACTGAGCCACATTCCCAATCCTTTTCATTTAAAACAAAAAAAAAATTGACAGGGGCTGGGCACAGTAACACAAGCCTGTAATCCCAGCTACTCAGGAGTCTGAAACAGGAGGAGTTCAAAGTCAGCCTCAGAAAAAAAGCGAGATGCTAAGCAACTCAGTGAGACCCCGTCTCTAAATAAAATACAAAATAGAGCTGAAAACATGGCTCAGTGTTTGAGTGCCCCTGAGTTCAATCCTTGGTATCCAAAAAAAAAAAAAAAAAAAAAAATTGTAACAGGGTGTTGCTAAATTGCTTAGTAACACACCAAGTTGCCAAGGCTGGCCTGGAACTTGTGATTCTCCTGCCTCAGTCACCTGAGTCACTGGAATTATAGGTGTATGCTTCCATATATTTTTTCCCTTATACCGGGGATCGAACCCAGGGCCTCTTGTATGGAAAGCAGCAAGCTGCATCCCCATCCCTGTGTTGGTCTCTGCTGCTTATAGTTTGGGGCTTAGCAGTTTGTGGCCAAGTCAGTCCTAGTGAGTTCAAGTCCATGCTGTTGAGTTTGTCGAGCATAATCTTTATTCCTCCACCATGGCCACTCTGTTCATGAGTCCATTGGGCAATAACTGGAGAGGTTGGGGAGAGAATCTCACTGGACCCATAAGACAGTCATCCTACCCACTTGATTATTAAAACCCTCCTCTGCTTAGGTCAGCCTTTCATGAACATTCACATTGTACAAATATCTTCATGGTTTTTGGAGTTCTAAGGAACATTGGATTTTTAGATTTGGGGGCCTTAACAAAAAAGGCAAGCCAGCCCACTGGGCCACATGAAATGCGCTCAGTCTTCACTTGGATGGTGGCTACATGAATTGTATGTATCCAGTAAAAATTAATTGAAGCTGTTCTAAATTCATTGATTTGTTCACTGGTGAAGGCATTTCAATTTAAAGAAAAATGTTTCCGTTTTGGGGTTTTTGTTTGTTTGTTTGTTTGTTGATACCAGGGTTAAACCCAGGAGTGTTTAACCACTGAGCCATATCCCCAACCCTTATTTTTATATTTTATCTAGAGAAAGGGTTTCACTGAGTTGCTCAGTGCCTTACTAAGTTGCTAAAACTGGCTTTGAACACATGATCTTCCCTTTTTATTTTTCATTTTGAGAAATCACTAACTGGCTAAGGGTATAAGTTGCTTAGGGCCTTACTAAATTTCTGGCTTTGAATTTATGATCCTCCTACCTCAGCCTTCCAAGTGGCTGGGATAACAGGCATGGACCACCTCTTCTGGCCTAAATGTTTCCTTTAACGTGAGTTTCCTGTTACTTATTTATTTTAAAAATAGAATTTTAGAGATCAGGTCTTGCTGTATTGCCCAAGCTAGCCTTGAACTCCTGGACTCAAGAGATCTTCCTGGTTCAACCTCCTGAGCAGCTGGGATTACAGGCACAACCTGACCTAACTTGAATTTTCTTTTCAACTGCATGTTGTGTGCCTTAGCTTTGAATTCTATTGAGAAACTAATGTGACTCCATTTTAAAAAATAAATAAATAACAGCAGCTTCTAAGGCATGTCCTAAGGAAGGGGGCGTGACCCTTGTCCTTGGAAAAACCCACTGAGCACTCTTAAGCACATAACCACCCTGCTGAGTTGTTTGTCTGTAAATAACAGGAGAGGTCTGAGGCACCAGGTGTCCCTGACTCAGTTAGGCTAAGTGAAGACCCATAGCAACCCCTCTAGCAACCTCCAATGAGCATGAGACAGGGAAAATACCTGGAATGCCAAATGACCCCCAAGTAATTTATGGTGGTTGATAACATGTTGGGAAACCATGTAGTTTAGCACGTACACCCCTCATGGCCTAAACCAATCAGCTCAAACGAATCCCCCTCTTATATTAGCCAATCACTCCTACCCAAATTGTTCCTGCCAGTGAATGTGCTAATCAATGTTAAGAGTTGTTGTTTGATTTTCCCGTGGTATGGAATGATTTGCTGTATGATGTTGTGACACATAGAGTATCCCCACAAAACCTATAAAATCTCACTGAACAAAGGACCGGGGCTCACTCCGTCGGCAACGGTTGTGAGCTTGCAATAAAGACTCTTACGTGCTTGCATCAGATTCGGCTCCTGGAGGTCTATTGGGGTCCCACGAATCTGGCATAACACTATCACATGATTAAATTTCATAATTACTCTTGTTTCTTTTCCTCTAATCCCTTTGCAATAATTAGAATACTGTGATATCTTGAATTTTTTTTTTTGGTGGGGGTTGTAGGGATTGAACATAGGGGCGTATTGCCATGAAGCTACAATACCAGTCCATTTTTTAGTATTTTATTTTAAAACAGGGTCTTGCTAAATTTCTGAGACTGACCTCGAACTTGGGAACTTCATGCTTCTGTCACAGGAAAGCAGGAAGCCGAAACGTTAAATCTCTGTTCTTGTGTTCCAATGAAAGAAAATTTAAAGTCAAACATCAAAAGCCACGCAAACAAACTTTATTACAAGTAACAGTAGGGTGGAAGTGAGGTGAGGTGAAATTAAACTAAAAGCAACATGAGAGTCAAACTGGGAGCACTCTCAAGGGGGTATGGGCTATCTCCAAGCAAAGAAAGACAAAGGAGACATGTTCTCTCCAAATTTATTACCATTTGAGGTCTACCAGGAGAAACTGAGGTCCACTTTCTGTACTCTTTGCCAATCAGGTGTTCAATTCCTCCATTAAGTTGGGAGGTAGAGTTCTTGTTCTTTTTTTTTTTTTTTTTTTTTTTTTAGCTTTTAGTTGTCAATGGATCTTTTACTTTATTTATTTATATGTGGTGCTGAAGATCAAATCTAGGGCTTCACACATGCCAGGCAAGTGCTCTACCACTGACACACAACTCCAGCCCTTTGGGTGGTAGAGTTTTTGACCTTAGTTGATCCTCTCTGGAACTGTCAGGGAGCCCATCCTACTAGGGAGCTTCATGTACAAGTCAATCCCATGTTAATGTGGGCATTGGGGTCAATAAGCAGTCAGAAGGTAGCATCACTAAAGAATTACTCCCCGCCCCCGCATCCCCCCCTGCACATACACACACTTCTGAGCTAGTGGGAGACCCTTGGCACCAAGTTTTATCTTGACCTTTATGGGTCCTGTCAAGAGTTAGTCCCATAAATCAATCCTTCTTTCCTGAGGCATCCCCTGCCCATTATCTCTTTTACTTTTGTCTGTTTATCCTCAAGGTTTTTATACTGATGTTTTTCTACAGGTTATCTGCTACAAATTATTTACTCATTTGTCTTGGCAGTAACTTAGAAAACTTAGTCCAGGCATGGTGGCACAGGCCTGTAACCCCAGCGGCTCGGGAGGTTGAGGCAGGATCACGAGTTCAAAGCCAGCCTTAGGAAAAGTGAGGCACTAAGCAACTCAGTGAAACTCTGTTTCTAAATAAAATACAAAAAGGGGATGGGCATGTGGCTCAGTGGTTGAGTGCCCCTGAGTTCAATCCCCAATACCAAAGGGGAAAAAACAAAAAACTAACAGTAAACCTGTGATCTTGCCGTGTATTTCACTGCTCATTGCTAGCTACTACCTAACACTTCAACCTCCCAAGGCACTGAGATTATGGATGTGCACCACTGCATTCAGTCTGAAATATTTTAACATTTCTTTCAGTGGTGACTGAACCAAACTCAAGGCCTTGAGCATGCTAGGCTAGCCCTATACCACTGAGCTACACTCCCAGCACCTAAGTATAATATTTAGATACAATATAACTAGGGTCAACAGCTTTGTGTTGTCCTATTACAGCTAATTACAGCAGCAGCTGAAGTCAAGATAGAATAATCTGCCAAGAGGCAGAGGCATGAAGATCACACATTCAAGGCTAGCCTAGGCAATTTTCCAAGACCCCATCTCAAAAAGGGTTGGGGATGTAGTTCAGTGGTAGAGCAGCACTGAGTTTAATCTCGAGTACTGCTAAATAAATAAATAGAATTAGCATAGTGCTAGATTTTTCCTTTACTTTCCCCAATGCTATTACCATCTTCATCTTCACTTCACTTTACCCAATTCCTAAGAACTGCAATCTAAGCTCTTCCTCTTTTTCTAACATCTACAGAGCAACTAAGGAAATTATTTTCTTCTGTGCCAATGGCATACTGTTTCAGAGCAGTTTCAGTTTTTGTTTTTGTTAAACTTTGATAGGCATTTCTTGGTACTCCTCTGATTTCTGGAGGCTAGACTTAGCAGAAGTGAAAAAAAAAATCCTTTTTTACTTTGGGTCAAAGATCCCCTGAGGGTAGGGTGGAAAGAGAGAATAATACATATTTTTGTAAAAACAGGGTTGCTCAGGACAGGGCTCTTTTTTTTTTTTTTAATTAATTAATTTATTTATTTATTTTGAGAGAGAGAGAATTTTTTTAATATTTATTTTTTAGTTTTCGGCGGACACAACATCTTTGTTTGTATGTGGTGCTGAGCCCGGGCCTCACGCATGCCAGGCAAGCACACTACTGCTTGAGCCACATCCCCAGCCCCAGGCCAGGGCTCTTGACAATTCAATTTGACCTTTTACCCTTCTCAACTTCCCTCCTGGAGACCTTGGAATTTGGTACAATAAAAATAATAATTCAGTCTTTGAATGTTAAAGGCCTTTAATTAAAGATCTAACAAATCCAAACTGACCCACAAGTTCAGAATTTAGGGGTTTCTTCTTGTTGTTATTGTTTGAGAGCCCTGGTAATTCAACAATTTTATAAGTGTTTTAGCTCTAAGAAATCATTAATTAATTTTCAGTACTGTGGATCATGAGTTATATCCCCAGGCCTTTCTAAATTTTATTTTGAAGTACAGACTGGGGTGGTGGGAAACAGAGTCAGTGGTGTCTCATATTCTTATGTCAGATGAATCTTAATGGATTTCAAAATTGTACTCACAGTAAGATCTTTAATAAAAGAGTAGCTATGTTCCAATTACTTAAATGAAATGATACATGTGTGAAGGTCTATCATATTGCTCAATAATGAAGTTTTAAAATTTTTTTCATAATAAAGAGGTCCTTTTGCAGGGTGTGGTGGCACATACCTGTAATCCCAGATTGAGGCAGGATTGGGAGTTCAGAGTCTGCCTCAGCAATTTAGTGAGACCCTGTCTCAAAAAATAGACCAGAGAAGTAGTTCTGCAATAGAGTGCTCCTAGGTTCCATCCCCAGTGCTGGAAAAAAAGTCCTTTTGTAATCCAAATCTTTGTCCTTGTCCTAGATGCCAATCCAATAACAAGGACACGGTTTTGAAGAAAAGGAAAAAGAAGGTTTATGCTTTGCTAGCAAAGGAGAAACACAGGTGACTACTGTCCCACAGGCTATGATTCTGCCCATCCCCAGGAATAGGGGTGATTCAGAGAAAATGAGATTAGGGAGGAGAGATCAGGAAGGAGAAAATGCGGGAAAGGAAGATCAGGGAGGAGAAGTTCAGGGAAAAGAAGATTGGCAAAAAGAAAAAAAAACACACACATATAAATTTCAAATCCACAGGGATATAGTCAAAGTATCAAGTGAACCCCTGATACACTTTTGGGGTGAAAAATGTATGTGCTTACAGGGATGACAAGCAAGATAAGTGAAGTGGGCTGGGGATATAGTTCAGTTGATAGTGTTCATCTTGCACAAGGCCCTGGGTTCCAGCACCACACACACACACACACACACACACACACACACACAAAGTGAAGAATAAACTATGCAATTTCATTTGTAATTTCTAAATTAGCAGTGTTCATAGTTGAGTAGTTCCTCTTTACAATATGGGTAATTTGAAAGTAATCTATTTCTTAGAGAAAAGATTGTTATAAAGACTCATTGAATTGCCAGTTTAGGAGACCTCAAGCAAATAACATTCTTGGATTTTTTTTTGTTTTTGCTTTTATTTTTGTTTTCCTTTTTGAGCGCTGGAGATGGAGGCCAGAGCCTCCTGTATGCTAGAAAAATGTTCTTGTATGTCAATTAAAAAGTATTTAACCGGCGCAGTGGGGCATGCCTATAATCCTCACAACTCCAGAGGCTGAGGCAGGAGGATCTCAAGTTCAAAGCAAAAGAGAGGCGCTAAGCAACTCATTGAGAACCAATCTCTAAATTAAATACAAAGGCTGGAGATGTGGCTCAAGCAGTAGCGTGCTTGCCTGGCATGCCTGCAGCCCAGGTTCAATCCTCAGCACCACATACAAACAAAGATGTTGTGCCCGCCGAAAACTAAAAAATAGATAAATAAATAAATATTAAAAAAAAATAAAAAAATTCTCTCTCTCTCAAGTAAATAAATAAATAAATAAAATACAAAATAGGACTGGGGATGTGGCTCAGTGGTCAAGTGCTCCTGAGTTCAATCCTCAGTGGCGGGGGGCGGGGGGGGGGGAATTAAACTGGCTCATGGTGAATGCCTGTCATCCCAGCAGCTTATGTGGTTCCTAAGCAACTTAGTGAGATCCTGTCTCAACATATATATATAAAAAAGGACAGGGATGTGGCTCAATGGTTAAGCACCCCTGATACCAAAAACATGTGTGTGTGTGTAAAATGGCTCTCTCCCTCAATTTGCATACAAAGCCCTAGTTCTCATTTAAGCCCACTCCTTTATCAACAAATAATACTTTTTATGATACTTTTTGCCCGGTTCTGTCCTAGAAAGGTAGTTGTCAAACAACAGCAGGCAAAAGACTTGCCTGGAGAACTTTTTCTTTTTCGCAGCACTGTGATTGAACCCAAGGCCTTGTTTATGTTCTGGCACTTACTCTACTAAGAAGAATTTTTTTTTTTTTTTTTTTTTGATACTGGGTATTGAACCCAGGGGATCTTTATCACTGAGCTACACTCCAGTCCTTTTTATTTTTAATTTTGAGATGCTGAATTGCTGAGGCTGGCCTTGAACTTCTAATCCTCCTGCCTCCCTGCCTCAGCCTCATATGTTGCTGTGTTATTGTTGTTGTTGTTGTTATTATTATTATTATTATTATGGTTCCATGTCCTTTTTATTTCCATTTTTTTTTTTTGTTTCTTGCTTTCAGACAGGATCTTTCTAAATTGCATAGGACCTTGCTATATTGCTAAATGCTGGCTTTAAACTTTCAATTCTCCTGCCTCCACACCTGTCCCCCACCATCACTACCCCCCACCATCACCACCACCCCACCCCATCACTGGGATTACAGGCATGTGCCACTGCACCCTGCCCAAGAATTTTTTTTTTTTAAGTAATGATTTTTTTTTTTTGAAGGAAGAGAGAGAGAGAGAGAGAGAGAATTTTTTAATATTTATTTTTTCAGTTTTCGGCGGACATAACATCTTTGTTTGTATGTGGTGCTGAGGATAGAACCCGGGTCGCACACATGCCAGGCGAGCACGCTACCACTTGAGCCACATCCACAGCCCCAATAATTTTTTTTTAAATATTTATTTTTCAGTTGTAGTTGGACACAATACTTTTGTCTTATGTATTTATGTGGTGCTGAGGATCCATTCCAGGGCCTCCGAGTGCTCTACCGCTGAGCCACAATCTCAATCCTATTTTGTATCTCACTGAGTTGCTTAGTGCTTCACTCAAAACAGACTTCTAGCCAGGCTCAGTGGTGCACGATTGTAAATCAAGTGACTCAAGATGCCTGGGCAGAAGGATAGCAAGTTTGAGGCCAGCACTCAACAATTTAGTGAGGCCCTGTCTCAATATTTTAAAAAGGGCAGGGGTGTACCTCAGTGATAGAGCAATGCTGGGTTTGCTCCTTAGTACCACCAAAAAACAAAAACAAAACTTATCTGGTCAATACATTTGTACCAGATTAAAGGAAGGTGCAAACAAAAAATAGTAGGGGAAGTTGGAATAATCCAAATGAAAAATGAGAAGAAAAGGATGGATGGTGGTTTGGATAGGGCAGTAGACTTGGAGATCCTTAGGAAAGGTCAGCACCAGCATGGGTTAGCACACATGCCAAATGTGAACTTACTCTTTGTCAAGAGACACAGGTCATCTCAAACCCCCAACTTCCTATGCCACAGGAAATAAATAAAGAAATAGGTGGTGGCACATGCCTATAATCCCATCAGCTCTGGAGGCTGAGACAGGAGGATCACAAGTTCAAAGCCAGCCTCATCAACTTAGTGAGGCACTGAGCAACTTAGTGAGATACAAAATAGGATTGGGGACGTGGCTCAGTGGTTGAGTGCTCCTGAGTTCAATTCCCAGTACCAAAAAAAAAAAAAAAAAAAAATCATATTAGTCACAGTGGTAAACACTTGTAATATAATACCAACAATTCTAGATGCTGAGATGGAGATTCACAGGTTCAAGTTTAGCCTGGGCAATTTAGCTAAATAAAATTTAAAAATCTCAAAATAAAAAGGGTTGGGAATGTAGCTCAGAAATAGAGTGTACCTGCCTGAGGCCCTGGGTTTAATTCCCACCAACATGAAATAAATAAATATATAAACAAACAGGCATGGTGGTGCATGCCTATAATCCAGTGACTCAGGAGGCTGAGGCAGGAGGATCCCTAGTTTAAGGCCAGCCTTTGCAACTTAGTGAGGTCCTAAGCAATTTAGCAAGGCCTTGTCTCAAAATAAAAAATAAAAAATGTTGGGAATGTATTCAGTGGTAGAGTACCCCTGCAAAAAAGAAAAAAGACAAAATTAGGCATGGTGGTGT
The DNA here is from genome assembly GCF_021218885.2 of Marmota monax. Taxonomy (NCBI): domain Eukaryota; kingdom Metazoa; phylum Chordata; class Mammalia; order Rodentia; family Sciuridae; genus Marmota; species Marmota monax. The sequence continues at coordinate 818,458 of NW_026695239.1, read as the reverse complement.
ATGCCTATGATCCCAGTAATTTGGAAGGCTGAGGCAGGAAGATTGCAAATTCAAAGCCAGCCTTAGCAGATTAGCCAGGCATTTAGCAACTCAGCAAGACCCTGTCTTTAAAAAATATATATTTTAAAAAAGGGTTGGGGACATGACTCAGTGGTTGAGTACCCCTTAGGTGGTTCAATCCCTGGAGAGACGGGGGGGAGGGAGGGAGGGAGGAAGGAAGGAAGGAAGGAGCAGGAGGAAGGAAGACAAAAATAACAATTTCTTGACATTGCTGCTTCACCAACTTGTGATCCATGTGATGGTCAAAAATTCACTCAACTGTGGGGAAAAAAGGAAACATATGGAAGAAAAAAAATTGAAAGAAAGAAATAATTGGACTCTTAGAAATTGGATTCTGGGGGCTGGGGTTGTAGCTCAGAGGTAGAGCACTCACCTAACATGTGTGAGGCACTAGGATAGATCCTCAGCACCACATAAGATAAAATAAAACTATTGTGTTCACCTGTAACTAAAAATATTAATATTTTTTTTTAAATTGGATTCTGGTTACACTTTGAGGCACATAGCCAACAAAGATGGCATTAAAATTTTGACCCAGACAACTGGAAAGATGGAATTTGTTACCCACTGACATGAAAAATAGGACAAAGAAGAGGCTGTCTACCAGGAATTTAAGGAGTTTGTCCCTGGAGATATTAATTTTCTGATGAGATCCAACTGGACATGTTAAGTAGGCAGTGGATATATATGAGACTTGAGTTTGGGAATAGGCCTGGAATGAGGCTACACATTAGAGTCAAAAGCATGTATTTATTTATTTATTTTAAAAAAATATTTATTTATTTATTTTTAGTTTTCGGCCGACACAACATTTTTGTTTGTATGTGGTGCTGAGGATTGAACCCGGGGCGCACGCATGCCAGGCGAGCGCGCTACCGCTTGAGCCACATCCCCAGCCCATAAAAGCATGTATTTAAAATCATAGAACAAAACTGTGAGCAGTGGCACACGACTAGACTATAATTCCAGAGACTCACTCTGGAGGCTGAGGCCAGCCTCAACAATTTAGTGAGGCCTTAAGTAATTTAGCAAAATGCTGCCTCAAAAAATAAAAAGGACGGGGATGTGGCCTAGTGGTAAAGCATTCCCAGTACCAAAAAGAGACAAGACAGAATAAGGTCATCAAAGCAGTGTGAATAGAAATAGTTTGAAGACCAGTCAGTAGAGGAGCAGGAATGAGAGCAAGGAGGAAGGAAGGAAAAAAGAGGTACTAGGGAATGAAAATAACCAAGGTATATTGTGTGCATGTATGAATATGTAACAACAAATCCCACTATTATGTATGAATATAATACACTAAAAAAAGACAAATAATAATAATTTTTAGAAAAAGTTTGAGAACTAAGGTTTGGTAAAATCTAACATTTATTTATTTATTTATTTATTTATTTGTGTGTGTGTGTGTGTGTGTGTGTGGTATTGGAGATTGAATCCAGGGATGCTTAACCACGGAGCAACATCCCCAGCCCTGTTAATTTTTTACTTTGAGACAGGGTCTCGCTAAATTTCTTAGGCCTTCACTAAATTGCTGAGGCTGGCTTTGAATTTGTAATCCTCCTGCCTTGCCTCCCAAGTCACTGGGATTATAGGTGTGTGCAACCGCACCTGGCTACTTTTAGATTATACAGGATCTGTGGGAGAACCAGAAAGGAGGCTGAGAGAGAAGCAGGATAATAGAAGGAATACCAGGAGAGAATAAATAAGAAGAGATTTAATTTAAAAAAAACACGGTCTTTTTACTACCCATGGTCACTTCTTTCTGCCTCAGGTTTCTTGTCCCTAATTTCCAGTGACTTCATTTGACATCTCCATCTGTACTGATTTATTAAAGTCACAGTGATCAAACATGCATGTACATGTATCAGGCACTGGGCTAGACGCTAATGGAGCTCACCATATCTTACCATAGCCAAGAGTGTACCATATTGCCCTGTTATCTCTGAGACTCTCTCCTATTGCATCCTTGCCTTGGAGCTTTTTGTAAACATCAATAATTGGAACTCATCGTTTTCTCTCATTTGTTAACTTTCTGGAATCCCCTTCCCTGTTCTTTCCTTATTTTATCTTTTCAGCTCACCTGAAGTCCTCAGCAGTTTTCTGATCCCGCTCCCACTTCCTCCCCTACTTTGTATACCTCATTCTTTCTCAGTACTTATCACACAACTTTACAACTGACTTTTTGGTCTATTCCGACCTGCTCTACCAATTGTTAGCTCATTTTGACATACTCTTCCTCCACTCACACAACCCATTCCAGCAAAGTCTCCCGACAGCTTCAGAAATTTTTCTCAACCTTATTCAAATTGCTGTCTTTGATAAAGAATGTGGCAAACCTGCCTTCCAGCTACCAGCCCCCTTGTCTTTGATCTTTCACCCCAGAGACTCGCCCTAGACCCAAAGAGACCCTGATGGGGGTAGGGGCATTCATCCAGGCTCTTATGCAAAGAGGCTTTAGCAAAGAATAAAACTTCTCGTGCCTGCCTTTTAGAGAGATGCGGGTAAACTCAGATATTTGGTGGCCTTGACAGCACCCATTTACCAAACTGTACTGATTGAGAAAAAGGAAGTCAAGTTTTTCTCTTTTTTTTTTTTTTTTTTTTTTTTGTGGTACTGGGGATTGAACCCAGGGCCTTGTGCAAGTGAGACAGCACTCTACCAACTGAGCTACACCCTCAACCCAAAGTTTTTCCCTTTTAAAAGATTTTTTTTTTCCCCTGTGCTGGAGATCGAACCTAGAGCCCTTGCACATGCTATTATTATATTCTATTTCTAATGAGACAGTGACCATCTACTTGAAGCACAAATCATCCAGTTCTATTCACTTTCTCTCTGAGGCCTCTATTCTTACTTTTTTTCTAAAGGTGATAGTTTAAAAAGACAAAAGATTACACAGCATAATATCTCTTTGGTTTGAGCCCAACCACACACCTACTCTCACAAAATGGCATCATCGTTTGATTGTAAATGAAAACCAGCCTGTGAGGGAGGAAGGCCAGCAGTACTGGGTGGTGATCCAAGTCCTACAGCTTCAGGGGAGGATTAGAATCATGCCTCAGAAAAATACATATTTGGGTTTTGCTTTGAGGAGTGGAAGACAGGAAAAGAGCAAGAATCTTAGGTTTCTTGAATTTGGATTCAGGAATGGGGAAAAAATGGAAAGCTATAGGTTGTTACTTTTGTCCTTAAGTATGTTAGTGCTGAGACTTAATTCTGAAATTTTTGTTTGATAAATATACTCCTCATCCCTAAAATTGTAAAGTAGGGATGGAGACGGTGTTGAAGGACATGACAACATTCCCAGCCTAAGGGGGAAAGACGAAACAAAGAGTCAAAGGGGAAGAAGTCTATGAGAGGTTTCTCTATACCTTCTTACTTCCAGTTGGACTGGCTTAGAGGTCAGTAAATCTCATTTTATATCAAGAAATGTCCCTGGTTAAATAAGAATCTGGTGTTTTTATTCTGTCACATTCACTGTATTAAAATGATAATCACACACACAAAAAAATGGTCATTTCAAACTTGGTTTGGAGCACAGGCTCCTCATGTAGCACAGGATCTATGAACAAGCCACCATTACATTATGTAGATCACTGAGAGGACAAATATGAATCACTAGTATATCTTCTTTAATTCCTACAACAATACAAAAAGTGATTTATATTTATTTACAGATGAAGAAATTGAGACATAAAAGTAAATGAACCAAGATTCTAGCGAGTAACATGTATATAACAACTAATTTAAAATCTTCCTGTGGGCTGGGGCTATACCTCAGTTGGTAGAGTGCTTGCCTAGCATGCATAAAGCCCTGGGTTCAATTCCCAGCACAACATAAATAAATAATTACTTCCCATAATAAAGGTAGATAAATGTTTAACAGGATACTAAAGTGTCTTATGTGAGTAGTTCACATGTCCTTTCCTCTGGTTTTTGTTAAAAACCAACAGTCCTGGAGAAAAGACTTTTTGTCTTTCGAAGAGCTAAACAACACTAGAAGGAACTAAGGTGGGTGGTGTAAACAAGCACCTTGTTTAACATCAACTAATCCCCTTAGGCAAAGCATTTTAATATTTTATTCTCCCTTTAGGGTAAATGAAAGGAGAGAATGAAGATAGGTTGAAATTTCTAGAACTTGGAGGTGCATCTTTGATTTAAAGGTGGAAACACTGTGAACCTAAAAGTATTTAATCGCTGAATTTGTTTACAGATTTTATATATATATATATATATATATATATATTTGTTTCTAGATTTTGTGGTCCCACTGGTTCCCCACCCAGTCAGAGCTACTCCACAGCTACTTTTGCATTACAATGGCCTTGGTGAGACTGGTTGAAGGGAATCACTAGGGTGTGGGGAGGCGTGGGGCTGTTGAGAGGGGCGGGTCTAAAGGTGATAGAATCTATATTACAAATCCAGAAACTAAAGTTTTAGACTTCTACTGGATTGGGTTGCCTGCTGAGGCGAAGACTGGCTTCATTCTGGCTTCTTGATTTTTTTTTTTAGCAGATCTTCATTTTCTTAGGTCTTTACCTAAGTTTTAAAGACTTGTTCTTTTTATCTTTTTTTTTTTCCTCTTTTTGAGGAACATGAGCATGGATCCGGCTTTTCCGCAAAGTTTGCCTTGCTTGGAAGCATCTGATTCTAGGGTCTTTTCACCAATACCTGTGATTAATGGTCCCGAAGAAATTTATCCACCTGTTCAAATGTCATCTGCTGAGATGCCCCTCACAGAGACTGGTAAGGAAACATTTAATCCTCGAAAAGCAAAGTTCCTTAGGAGAGAGGAAAGGAAAGGGGTTAAGGGCCCATTGCCCTCTTGAGGAATTACAGTTCATTCAAATAAAGGTGTCATTATTGTCCTTTGGATGTTCTCGTTTGAATTGTAATTTGGGGAGATTTTCAATTATGCCACAGGTCTCAGGAATTATGGACTAAGATGAGGGACATGGAATTGAGCAGTTTGTATGTTTTTGAAAACCTATATGCTTTTAGGCATTGTGGAATCAAAAGTGTGTTGTCACAATTTAAACAGTGTTGGGCACCCGGTTACAGTAAATATTATGGTTCATTAGCCAGAGGAACTAACATCCCAGCTTGGGTAAGCATCATATTTTTGGTTGGTCAAAAATGGCAAGTCAAGGTGAGATCATCTAATTAGTGTATGATTTATATAGATGAATTTCTTTTGCCATAGTAGTGGTTGGTTCTTTTAACCTTTGGATGTGTGGATGTTAATGAGCAGTTCCAAGTTTGGCGCATCTGCTATGTTCAACAGTCCTAAATCCCAAACAAATGTTGACCTAATTTTATGGTAAAGATAATTCCATGAAAGTTTTGTTTGTTTGTTTTTTTGCACCTTGCTGTCGCTGAGGCTGACTTTGAACTTGTGATTCTCCTGTCACTGCCCCCGGATTACAGGCATACGCCACTGTGCACCCAGCTCATAAAACTTTAAACTTGTTAACAAACAGAATGTGGCTAGAGCTAAGATTTAAAATCCATTTGTGGGGGGGTGGGGGGGTGGCGGCTGGGGTTGGGCTCAGTGCCATGTGAGGCACTGGGTTCCATCCTGAGCACCACCATACATACATAAAGATATTGTGTCCATCTACAACTAAAATAATATATATTAAAAATAAATAAAATAAAATCCATTTGGGCTTTAAAACATATGCCTAGGCCAGGTAGAGTGGTGCATTCCTATTAATTCCAGCTACTTGGGAGGCAGAGGCAGGAGGATCATAAATTCTAGGCAATTAAAAACAACAACCACATTATCTTGAAATAAAATAAAAAGGGCTGGGTATGTAGCTCAGTGTAATTGAACATCTCTGGGCTCAATACCCAGTAAGACCCCCCCAAAAAAAAGTGGAAAAAAGAAAAGTACAGTAAATGACAACTATACATATATATTTTGGGGGGTTGCCTAGGATGGAGCCCAGGGCCTGGCACATGCTAGCCAATTAATCATTCTACCAATGTGGTAGAACCCTAGTGTAATGACTGCTGTAGTTGAGCATTGTTTTTTTGTTTTTGTTTTTGTTTTTTACCAAGGATTGAACTGGGGGGGGGGGCGGCGGGATGAGCCACATCCCCAGCCTTATTTTTATTTTATTAGAGACAGGGTCTCACTGAGTTGCTTAGTGCCTTGCAATTGCTAAGGCTGGCTTTGAACTCCCAATTCTCCTGTCTCAGTCTCCCGAGCAGCTCGCCGGCTCAAGCATTGTTTTTCATGCTCAAATGTGTGTAGATAGTTAAATTTTAGGACATGATCCATTTCTCATGCTTGGTTGAAGATTTTAAAAACTACATGTAAGAAGCAGAAGAGTGTGCATTTTTGCTGTTTTAAGGCCTATTTATTTCAAGACCACAGGGTACTATTGGTGTTGAATCACTGAGAATACTTCAATGCAAATAATTAATGAGGTGGCTGCTGAGTTTATGACTGAGTGTAGCTCAGTGGTGCCCTCGACTAGTGTGTGCAAGGCTCTGGGTTCCATCCTCAGCACCCCAACAAAATGAATAAATATATTTATAAAATACAGATACTTATAAACTTTGTGTGTGTGTGTGTGTGTGTGTGTTTTACTGGGGATTGAACTCAGGACTTCATCATGCTAGGCAAGCACTCTACTACTGAAACATTTCCATAGCCACTTGTAATACTTTGCAGTTTTGTACATAGGTTGGTAAAGTGTTCAGGGTTGGTTAAGGAAAAAAAAAAGAATTATTCCTTATTCACCTTATGTCTAAGGTTATGATGATTATAAAAGTGCTTTGAAAAGAAAAAATTTAATATTTAAGTATTTGAAAAATATTTATAGAGTTATAGAGAAAAGCATCAAATTTGTTTTGTTCCCAGCAGTCTCTCCCTCTGCATCCTCCATGGACCTGCTTATTCAGGATAGCCCTGATTCTTCTACCAGTCCCAAAGTGAAACCATCCACTTCTGTACAGGAAAGCACAACAAAGAAGGAAGACAGTAAGATCCAGGTCAAGAAACAGAAGATGCGCACAGTGTTTTCTCAGACTCAGCTGTGTATACTAAATGACAGGTTTCAGAAACAAAAATATCTCAGCCTCCAGCAGATGCAAGAACTTTCTAGCAATCTGAACCTTAGCTACAAACAGGTAGGGTTGTTTTGTTGTTGCAAAATAATGCCAATTTACAGATAAATGTGGCTAACATCTTTCTGTATCTCAGTATATACTCCCCACCCCAGCCCTATTTATGTATTCATAAATTATTTGATACAGGAGATTGAACCCAGGAGTGCTTAATCACCGAGCCAAATCTCAAGCCCTTTTTATTTTTTATTTTGAGACAGTCTTGCTAAGTTGCTTAGGGCCTTGCTAAGGTGCTGAGACTGGTCTTGAACTTTTGCTCCTCCTGCCTTAGTGCCTGAGTTGCTGGATTACAGGTAGGTTACCTCTATGTATACTATGTAAAAGCACCCCTCTACAAATAATTTAATTCTAAAATGAAAATGGAATCTTTTTATCATTATATTTTTTAAATTTTTTTTTAGTTGTAGATGGACACACAATATCTATTTTTATGCGGTGCTGAGTGTTGAATCCAGTCCCTCACACATTCGAGGCAAATGCTGTCCCACTGAGCTACAGCCCCAGCCCTCATTATACTTTCTTTACCTGTGTGCATTTTTTTACTAACAAGGTCAGTCACTTTTCATACATTTATTGACCATTTTCTTTCTCCAATTGCTTTAACCTCTTCTATCCTTTATTTTCAGTCTGTGTTCACTTATATTGAAAATGAATTTGTATCCAGGCACAGTGGCATGGGCTTGTATTCCCAGTTACTCAGGAGGCTGAGGCAGGAGAATGGCAAGTACGAGGCCAGTCTGGGCAATTTAGCAAGACCTTGTCTCAAAATAAAAAGGTTTGGGGATTTAGCTTAGTAATAGAGCACTTGCCAACCGTGTGAGAGGCACTGGGTTCAATCCCCAATACTGTCCCCCAAAGAATAAAGAATTTATATAAAGCTCTTCATCCTACTTAATAGTGTACAACTGTGTGTGTGTGTGTGTGTGTGTGTGTGTGTTTTGCATCACTGAAGTCCAGGAGATGTTTGGTTGTCAAATGTTTTACGGTTTTCCATCTCTGGTGCCAAATATAATTGTGCTCATAGGGTGATGAGGTGTTGCAAACAAGTTATCTATAACTAATAGTGTTGGCAAAACCTATGAGCAGGGAGATCAGTAGTCTTTTAAATGTAGCGGGTCTTACGATCTTTCCTTTTGATGATCTTTTAGTTTTATTCCATTTCTGAATACATTCCTTATATTTTATAATTCCTTTTTATTTTTTCTGAAGGTTAAGACCTGGTTCCAAAACCAAAGAATGAAATGTAAGAGATGGCAGAAAAACAACTGGCCAAAGAATAGCAATAGTGTGACTCAGGTAACAAGAAATTTTATCTGGTCTTTCCTTTGTTTTTTTTTCCCCTTTGGTACTAGGGATTAAACCTAGGGCGTTTCACTACTTAGCCACATCTCTAATTCTTTTTTGTATTTTATTTTGAGACAGGGTCTCTATGAGTTGCTTAAGGCCTTGCTGAGTTGCTGAGGCTGGCTCTGAATTCATGATTCTCTTGCCTCAGCCTCTCCCGAGCCCGTGGGACTGTCATTACAAGTGTGTGCCACCACACCCTGCTGGTCTTTCCTTTTGATGATCTTTTAGTTTTATTCCATTTCTGAAGTGTACAATTCCAGTTATTTTCCTTAAACCGTTTGAGTCAATCCACTATTTTTTCCCATATTTTTTGGTGCCTTACACTTGTACATAATGGTGGGATTTGTTGCTACATATTCATACAGGCACCCAATATAATTTTAGCCACTATTATTTCCAAGTATTTTCCCTTTCTCTCCCGCTGGTCCCTTTGCTCTACTCTACTGATCTCCCTTTGATTTGCATGAGATTAAATCCACCATTTTCTTTTCAAAGGGCTCACTACCCACTGAATATTCAGGCCCCTACTCTAATTATAACCAGGGGTACCAGGTTAATTCACCTGGAAACCTTCCACCATGGAGCAGTCAGACCTGGAACAACCCAACTTGGAGCAACCAGACCTGGAACAGCCAGTCTTGGAGCAGCCAGTCTTGGAATAGCTAGTCTTGGAGCAACCACTCCTGGAATACTCAGACCTGGTATACCCAATCCTGGAACAATCAGGCCTGGAACAATTCATTCTACAACTATGGAGAGGAATCTCTGCAGCCCTCTATGCAGTTCCAACAAAATTTTCCTGCCAGTGATTTGGAGACAACCTTGGCATTCACTGGTGAAAGCCATAGGTATTTTAGTACTCCACAATCCATGGATTTATTCCTAAATTACTCTCTTAACAGGCAGTCTGAAAATATGTAAGGATGGGTACATGATTCATTTTTGGTCTGGGCAGTGGCTAAATTCCTTCCTTGAAGGATTTTTTTTTTTAAAGAGAGAGAGAGAATTTTAATATTTATTATTATTTTTTTTTAAGTTTTCGGCGGACACAAAATCTTTGTTTGTATATGGTACTGAGGATCGAACCCGGGCCGCACACAAGCCAGGCGAGCGCGCTACCGCTTGAGCCACATCCCCAGCCCCTGAAGGATTTTTTTAATATTTATTTTTTAGTTTTAGGAGATACAATATCTTTATTTTATTTTTATGTGGTGCTGAGGACCAAACCCAGTGCCTCACACTTGCTAGGTGAGCACTCTACCACTTGAGCCACAACCACAGCCCGATTTTCTTTTCTTTTTTTTTTTTTTTTTTAACTTTGGAGCTGTATACTTTTCTGCTTGATATCCTGGTTCTCATTGTGCTACTGTGCCAATTTGAGGATTTTGAGTCTGATTAGAGACTCATCAAAGACAAGTTTTTGTGTGTATATGGTTCTGGGGATCAAACTCAGGGCCTCATGCATGCTAGGAAAACATTCCACCACTGAGCCATATCCCAGCCCTCAAAGAGATTTTTTTTTTGTGTGTGTGTGTATATATATATATATATATATATATATATATATTTGTTGATAGATCTTTATTTTATCTATTTATATGCAGCGCTGAGAACTGAACCCAGGCAAGGGCGCTAGCGCTGAGCCCCAGCCCCAGCCCCAGCCTAAAGAAGTTTTAATAGCCCTGCTTGCTACAGACAAGATGTCTCTGGCTACAGATAAGAACTATTACTAGTTTGGATATCTTTTTTTATTTTTAGATGTTGATGGACCTTTATTTTATTCATTCATTTATATGTGGTGCTGAGAATCGAACCCAGTGCCTCACACATGCTAGGCAAGCACTCTTCCACTGAGCCACAACCCCAGCCCCTAGTTTGGATGTCTTTAGGATATAGAATCTTCACCTTAAGAATAGGAAGTAAAAAGTACAAAGAAGTATAAGAAGGGTTAGTTCCACTTTCTGCTACTGGAAGATTTTACTTATTAAAAAGTCGGTTGTTGCTGGGCATGGTGGTGCACACTATAATCCCAGTGGCTCAGGAGGCTGAGCATGAAGACTCTGACTTCAAAGTTAGCCTCAGCAACTTATCAAGTCCCTAAGCAACTCAGACCGTGTCTTTAAATGAAGTATAAAAAGGGCTGGGGATAAGGTTTAGTGGTTGAGTTCCCCTGGGTGGTTCAATCCCTGGTACCAAAAATGGCAGTTGTTGAGGTGAAGAGTGAAGGGTTAAGCTACATAATGTGCTTCATTGATTTCCTCCACCTGTTTGGACTCTCATTTTACTCTAATGCCTAATTTGCTCATTAATATTTGTAGAAAGATACTTAAGATATTTTATACTTAGTCGCATTCTGATAAATCAGTACCCATTTGGCTAATTTAAGTACAAATGAATAAAAGATCTATTTTACCTTTAGTTGTCTTTTTTTTATTTCACTTTGTAGTTCCACTAGTAAACATTTGGTTTAAATAGTGGGGTTTTATTACTTTTGTTTTTGAGGTGGCCTTCACTAGGTTGCCTGGGCTAGTCCTAAGCACTGAGCTATAGCCCCAGGTTGTGTGTTTTGGGTTTTTTTTTTTTTTTTTTTTTAATTTTGAGATGATTTCACTAAATTTCTGAGATTGGCTTCAAACTTGTGCTCTTTTTGCCTCTGCCTCCACAGTTACTGGGATATGACCGGTGTGCACCACCACCCTTGGCTCTTTATCACAATTTGCATGCTCTCTGCACTGAACTGTACCCCAGCCCATTCATTACATTTTTGATATGGGATGAAAAACTTAACTAGGTAATCTTACATAAATAAGGAAAGGAAAGGTAACCACATATACAGTGCTAGGTGACTTAAGCAAACTTTTTTCCTCCTTTCATGTGTAATTTTATTGAAATTGTTAAATTTGCAGATACAGAGTGCCATGTCAGGAGACCAACCTGGACAATTTAGCTAAATCAAATCTCAAAAGGGCTTAGGGCTCTACAGCTCAGTGACAGAGCACTCCTGGGTTCATTTTCCAGTACCTGAAAAAAAGGAGAAAAACAATCTGATCTAGTAATAATTAAAACAAAGACTTCCAGCACCCCCAGCATTGCACACAAACAAACCACCCAGCAACAATAAAACAAAAAACCAAGCACTTCCCTAGGGCATGTAAAAGGTAGAGTATGAGTAAGTAAAAGGAACCATTTTTATTGACCTAATGAAATAACAAAAAGGAATCCAGAAGCATGTAATATTCTTATCTGTACTACATATGTATACATACTAGAGGCACACCAGCACTGCACTCTCAGGGAATGCAAGTAAATTCCACAGCTACTCATCAAGCTAAGGAGAGCTGCTTTTGTGGCCAGAAATATTACTGTCCTTCAGTGACAGACAGCATACTCTCATGATGATTCAGCATATTCACATGGCGATTCTGCAGAGTCATGGCTAATTTTGGGTTAAATTCTTGTTCCAGGTCCTAGTCACTAATTTGCGTCATTCCACACCATCAATCTGATGGCTGCTGTGTAGAAGAGGCAAGGAGGCAGGTCATAAACATTGCTACCCATCCACCCCATATGGCACCCATCCTAAATATATTAAGGTAGGCTACCATACTTTGTGCCTTGTCTTTATAATTGATGTAAAGTGATTTCTAGATTTTTTTTCCCCTGTACTAGGATCAAATAAGCTAGGCAAGTGTTCACTGAGCTATACTCTTTGCCCTGAGTTTATCTAAATATGTGTCTTGATAACCATAGCTGGAGTTGGTGATACCATTACACAGAAGTAAGTTTGTAGACACTTAAAAAGTTGCAGATGGACACAATACTTTTATTTATTTATTTTATGTGGTGCTAAGAATCGAGCCCAGTGCCTCACATGTGCTAGGCAAGCACTCTACCTGAAGCCACAACCCTGGCCTCTCAAAATTCTTAGACAACTTTTTCTAGAACCGTACAATTTATGTCAACCACCCAAGGACCAGGAATAATTTTGAGAGACTGGACCAGCTGCTACTTTTACATCAGGTTTCACTACAACCTCACACCAAGGGACCTGTGCAAATGCCTACATTTTGGTATCCTTAGTGGAGCTAATTTCCTGTGCCAGAAGCATTTGTTAGTCCTGGTTGACTTCTAGGAATTAAACCAGAGACCCTGCATCTAAAAGAAGAAAAAGCAGACCCTAATCATCATGTGGGATTAGGCCCCAACTTCCTTAATAAGACTCCTGTAGTGCAAGAATTAAAACCAAAAATCAATAAATGGGATGTATTCAAACTAAAGTTTCTCAGCAAAAGAAACAAGCTGTGAGGTGAATAGAGAGCCTACATCTTGGGAGAAAATATTTACCCCTCACTCATCAGATAGAGCACTAATCTCTAGGGGTTATAAAGAATTCAAAAAGCCAAACATGGAAAAAACAAATAACCCAATCAATAAATGGGACAAGGACCTGAACTGATACTTCTCAGAGATGTCAATCAACAAGTATATGAAAAAATGTTCATCATCTCTAGCAATTAGAGAAATTCAAATCAAAACCTGGTTGACTTCTTTATGTAACCAATTCCCTTGATCTCTTGCTTGAGGCAAAGTCCTCTTGGCCTCAGAAGACAAGCAATATACCAACAGTCCTCCCCCATTTTCCTGCACCTGTCTGCAGCTGTTTCAATTTTTTGGTTTTTAGTTGTAGACACCAGGTCTTCTGATCAGTGGTATTATTCAAAACAGAATCCAACATGTTTGTTTGTTTTCTTTTAGGTTCAGAATAAAGTAGAAATATAAGCTGAAAGACCTAAACATTGAATTTTTGAAACTTTCATTTTCTTTTATTATTATTCTTTGCAATTACTGTTTTTTGCTTCCTTAATTTGTTCTTTTTTCGTATACATGACAATAGAGTATATTTTACATACATGGAATACCTCTTATTCTAATTAGGATCACATTCTTGTGGTTGGTTTTTAAAATTTCATACATTTTAATAAAGCAATTCACCTACATAATTAGAAGTAACATCCACCTTATAGAAGGAGAAAAGAGAAAGTAAAATTTTTTAATTTATTTACTTATTTATTTGGGGGGTATCAGAGATTGAACCCATTGAGCCACATCCCCAGCTCCCCCTTTTTAATTATTTTAATTTTTAGGCAGGTTCTCACTAAATTGCTGAGGTTGTCTTTGAACTTGCAATCCTCCTGCCTCAGCCTTCCGAGCCACTGGATTATAGGAGTGTGCCACTGTGCCTGGCCAATTTTTTGTTATTTATTTATTTTAGTTGTCGATGCACTTTTGTTTTATTCATTTATATGTGGTGCTGAGATTCGAACTTGATGCCTCATACATGGTAGGCAAAACACTCTGCCACTGAGCCACAACCCCAGCACTCCCCACCTTTTTTTAATGGTTCTGGGAATTTGGGGATTAAACCCAGAGCCTTTACATAGGCCAGGCTAACACTTTACCATTGCACCACATTCCCAGTCCTCAGGGAATGATTTTTTTTTTTGGTATGGGGGATTGAACTCAACCACTGAGCCATACCCCTAGCCCTCTTTTGTATTTTATTAGAGACAGAGTCTCACTGAGTTGCTTAGCGCCTTGCCCTTGCTGAGGCTGGCTTTGAACTCAGGATCCTCCAGTCTCAGCCTCCCAAGCTACTGGGATTGCAGGTGTGAACAACTGCGCCCAGCTAGGGAATGAAATTTCTAAGGGAAAAAGAGGAATGCAAAAAAGAATGAGACTGGCGAGGTGCTATGGTACACTCCTATAATCCCAGTGGCTCAGAAGGCTGGAAGCAGGAGAGTTGCTCATTCAAAGACAGCTTCAGTAATTTAGGGAGGTCTTAAGCAATTTTGCAAGACCCTGTCTGAAAAAGTAAAAACAGCTGTGGATATGGCTTAGTGGTTAAGCACTTCTGGTTTCGATCCCTAATACCAAAAAACAAAACAACAACAACAACAACAACAAAAAAAAAAAAACTGAGGCTGGAAGGTGAATTTGTAACTAATTTTCTTTTGGTTCACTTTGTGCCGATGAAAAGCCTTGAATTAGGTTTGCACCTCTCCTAATTTTTATAACATTTTGAAGTCTTTTATGGTGATTTGCTTACACAGAGAGTGAATTTTGCTTTTTTTTTTTTTTAGAGAGAGGGAGAGAGAGAATTTTAATGTTTTATTTTTTAGTTATTGGCGGACACAACATCTTTGTTTGTATGTGGTGCTGAGGATCGAACCCCGGGCCAAACGCATGCCAGGTGATCGCGCTACCGCTTGAGCCACATCCCCAGCCCCGTGAATTTTGCTTTAATGTTTATTTGCTTTGTTAAATTGCTGAGATTGGTCTGGAACTTGAAATACTCCTACCTCAGTCTCCTGAACTGCTGGATTATAGGCATGCACTATTTTGTCAGGTTTTTTTTTGTTCTCTTTTAATCTTATGTAACGATCTCTGATAAAGTAACCAGTGATGAGTTCTCATTTGGCCATGAAAACAGAATGATCAAAGGAATGACTAATCCAAAAACACTGCAGCTTTGAGACAATTTTCTGTTTATGAATGCATTTTTTTAATGTTTAAAAACATCTGTCTTAGCATTTTAAATTAAATAATAACAAAGTGTTAATAGCATTATTTGTAGTGGCAAACAACCAAAACAAATATCAACAAATAACCAAAATAAATATCAACAAAATAGATTGAATTGCATCTGTAATGTGTAATATCTAAATTTACACTGTGTAACAGATTTAAATTTCATGAAGTAGAAATATATCTGATATACTAAGTAGAAAAAGCTGGGCTGGTAGTATATAGCCTGGTTGGTGGTGTTTAATGATAGGAAAGAAATCATCTTAACCTTGGCTAATAGATTTAAGGAAAATAGGGAAATTTACTGTTTTTGAACATAGTTACTACCTTGATTATTTTATATTTTTATATTATTCCAAATAGATATCTCTAAATTCTAACATATAAAGAGGTTGCATTTTAGCACTGCAATCAAGAAGCCTGTCTAGCCAGCTGTGGTGGTGCATGCCAATAATCCCACCAACTTGAGTGGTGGAGACAGAAAGATCTCAAATTCAAATCTAGACTCACCAATTTAGCAAGGTCCTAGGCAACTTAGCAAAACCTTATCTCAAAATTTAAAAATTAAAAGAGCTGGACAAGTAACTCAGTGGTAGAGTGCCCCTGGGTTCAATCCCCAGTATGTGTGTGTGTGTGTGTGTGTGTATACATATATATATGAAGATGAAGCCATAAGTTAGTTTTCTCGATGTCCTCCATCATAGGATTAATTAATTATAGGATTCCTGGGGAAACATATTGGTAAATTAGTATCAGTTTGGCTTTCAAACTATGGGGCTTTTTGTTTGTATGGGGGTTCTTTTGCAGTGCTGGGGATTGAATTCAGAGCCTCAAGCATGCTAAGCAAGCACTCCACAACTGAACTACAACCACAGCCCAAATGTTTTAAAAGTTCCATCTCTCATCATTCTTAATTCTCCCTACAAATTGTTAATTTGTGCCATATCTTTTATTTTCTTCTGGTGGTACTAGAGGTGGTACTGTACCTATAAACTACATCCCCAGTATATATATATATATATATATATATATATATATATATATATATATATATGTATTACATCCCCAGTATGTGTATACTTCTCAGAAGAGGATATACAATCAATCAACAAACATGAAAAAATGTTCAACATCTTTAGCAATTAGAGAAATGCAAATTAAAACTACTCTAAGACATCTCACTCCAGTCAGAATGGTAGCTATCAAGAATACAAACAACAATAAGTGTTGGGGAAGATGGGGTGTGTGTGGGGGGATGTGGGGGGGTGGGGTGGGAGGGCACACTTATACATTGCTGGTGGGACTGCAAATTGGTGCAGCCAATCTGGAAATCAGTATGGAGATTCCTTGGAAAGCTTGGAATGGAACCACCATTTGACTCAACTATCCCACTCCTCGATCTATACCCAAAGGACTTAAAAACAGCATACTACATTGACACAGCCATATTAATGTTTATAGCAGCACAATTCACAATAGCTAAATTATGGAACCAAACTAGATGTCTTTCAGTAGAAGAATGGATAGGGAAACTTTGGTAAATATACACAATGGAATGTTACTCAGCATTAAAAGAGAATAAAATCATGGCATTTGCAGGTAAATGGATGACATTGGAGAATATAATGTTAAGTGAAGCAAGCCAATCTCAATGTTTTCATTGATATAAGAATGCTGAATGGGCTGGGGTTGTGGCTCAGCGGTAGAACACTCGGCCTTGTATGTGCGAGACCCTGGGTTCAATCCTCAGCCCCACATAAAAATATATGAATAAAATAAGGGTATTGTGTCCAACAAAACCAAAAAATAAATGTAAAAAAAAAAAAGAATGCTGAATCATAATGGTGATGGAGGTGGGGGGAGGGAGCATGAGTGGAATGGAGGAACTTTAGATAGTACTAAGGGAAGGGAAGGAGGATGGTGGTAGGGATGACGGTGGAATGAGTTAGACATCATTACCCTAAGTACATGTATGAAGACACGAATGATGTGAAAATACTTAGTATTCAATCAGTGACTTGAAAAATTGTTTAATATGAAATGAATTGCATTCTGCCATCATGTATAACAAATTAGAATTAAATAATTTAATTAAAAAATTCCAAGAAATAAGAAAAATCAGCTTGAAGGCAATATAGTATGTGAAAATGATGTATGTTAATAATTTAATCCTGGTTTTTCTTTTTTTTTTTTTTTTTAATCCTTATTTCTTACATTAAAACATTTAAAGTGAAATCTGTGACCAGGCTTGCAGGTTTACAGAAACATATCTAGAAAGAGTCAGTAATAATTAAACTGACATAGAAACCAGGCATGATGGTGATTGCCTGTAATCCCAGCAACTCAGGAGGCTAAGGCAAGACGGTTGAAAGTTGAGGCCAGCCTCAACCATTGTCAAGACCCTCAGCAACTGAGCAAGACCCTGTCTCAAAACTTAAAAAAAAAAAAAAAAAACTAAAAACAAACAAAAAGTCTTGAGATATAGCTTAGCTAAGGTAGAGAGCCCCTGGGGTTTGATCCTCAGTAATATGTGACTTACAGTATACAACATCCAGAAACATCATTTACGTAATATAGACTGTATCAAACAATCATAAAATGACAGTGATAACTTACCTTTGTGGGAACTAGATTTAGGATTCACATTTTGAGGAAGTTCAAATTTATCAAACAGTGCTAGATGTGGTCGCACATGCCTGTAATCCCAGCCACTCCAGAGGCTAAAGTAGGAGGATACCAAATTTAAAGCCAGCATGGCAACTTAGTGTGACCCTGTCACAGAATAAAATAAAAGAGCTGGTGATGTAGCTCAATGGTAAAGCGCCCCTGGATTCAGTCCCTGAAAAACCAGCATCTACCTCAGAGCAAAGCCTGTCCAAGGAAGGGACATCACCTTTGTCCTTGGAAAGACCCACAGAGCACTCCTAGGCACATACCCACCCTGCTAACAGGAGAGATCTGCTGGCCAGGTGTCCCTGACTCAGTCAGGCTAGGTGGGGATCCATAGCAACTCCCTAGCAGCCACCAGCATGAGACAGGGAAATACCTGGGATGCCATATGACCCTCTCAGTAGATTATGGTGGTTGATAACATGTTGGGAAACCATGTAGTTCAGCATGTACAACCCTCTTGGCTTAAACCAATCAGTTCAAACGAATCCCCCTCTTGTAGTAACCAATCACCCCTACCCAACTTGTTCCCTCCAGTGAATGTGCTAATCATGTTTTAGAGTTGTTATTTGATTTTCCCCGAGGTGTGTGATGATCTGCGAAGAGATGCTATGATGTATGTGAAGTCCCTGCCTTCCCCAAAGAGTGTATAAAACTGCTGTAAACCCTGGGCTTGGGGCCTCTCAGTGTCACCAGTTGCTGTGTGCACACGGAGGACCGAGCTAGCTCACAATAAACACCTCTTTGCTGCTTACATCGATCTTGGTCTCTGGTGGTCTTTTGGGGGTCCTGAATTCAAGCATAACACCCCCAGTACCAAAACAAACAAAGACAAAAGAATGTTTATCAGCCAGTGTCACAGCACAACTTGCTGTCATCACGGAGAGATGTGATCACAGAGAGGAGAATGGCTACTTGCAGCCAGTAAAATACTTGGATTTCATCATTGGTGAGCCAAGTGCACAAATGATCAGAAAAGGAAACAAGCAATGTCCTTGCTGAATGTCAGAATTGGTGGAAGACAGCACAAGGCTTTCCAGAAAATTCTCTTAAGCAGGTCCTGGACTTGGCTAACAACCGCTGCAGCTGAAGGGGGCTAGGGAGCCACTGAGGCCCCTCTGAAAGTTTTTTGTTGTTGTTGTTTTGTTTTAATATTTTATTTACATTTTAGTATTTGGCAGACACAACATCTTTGTTTGTATGTGGTGCTGAGGATCGAACCCGGGCCGCACGCATGCCAGGCGAGCACGCTACCGCTTGAGCCACATCTCCAACCCCGTGAAAGGTATTTTTTACAGAGAAAAGGGTGTGGGGCCGGCCCTGCACGTCTAAGACAAAGATGGAAATGTACCATGAGTCCAGGCATCACCTCTGAGTCTCGGGAGCTCTGCATGCCCCCAACCGACAGGTAACTCAGAGCTGATACTCAGGACTGGGCTCCCTTTTTGTATGGGACATGACTCCATGTAAAGGTAGGGGGCCTTAGAGGGCAGCCACAGCCTCCAGGCCTACACACCCCCTGCAACATACCAAAAGGCCACCTAGTCTCTCAGCAAAGGTCACCCCGCGAGCTGCCAGCCCTGATGGTCTAGTTGTAGACTTCTTTGGCTTGTCCCCTACTCAGCAGGTTGAGCAAAGCAGGTCTTAGTCCCTTTGAGCTGTTAGACCTCCCTACTCCGCCGGCAAGGCTCCAGGTGTGATTCAAAAAGAAGGGGCTTCGAGAAAGGCCCTGCAGGGCCCCTGGCCTTCTCGGCACTCACCATTGGTGAGTCCTGCAAGACTCCAGCAAGCACCACCTAAGATCTCATCTCTTTGGTCTCCTCACCATCTCCAGCCTCTCAGTAATTTTTTTAAATTTTATTTTTTTTGGTCCTGGGTATGTAACCCACAGGAGCTTAACCATTAAGCCACATCCCTAGCCCTTTTAGTTTTGAGACTGAGCCTCTTCCAAGGTACTGTGATCTGTCTCCAGCTTTTACGAGTAGATAACATTGTCCAACATTTCTGTGAGGATGAAATGAACTAGTAATTTGGGGAGTTTTGTTTTATTGTATGTATTTTTTGAACCCTGAATTTTGGATTGAAAACTTGATGTCATGAATTTTATTTGTAGCAATTTTGGATTGTGTTGTATTCTTAGGAAGATTTTTTTTTAATTAAAAGCACAATTTTATTGTATTTTCTTGTGAAACAATTTTACTTGAGGCAACAACTGAAATATAATTTAATTCAACCGAAAATATCACACTGGGGGGCTGGGGATGTGGCTCAAGCGGTAGCGTGCTCGCCTGGCATGCGTGCGGCCCGGGTTCGATCCTCAGCACCACATACAGACAAAGATGTTGTGTCTGCCAAATACTAAAAAATAAATATTAAAATTCTCTCTCTCGCTCCCTCTTTCTCACTCTCTCTCACTCTTTCTTTAAAAAAAAAATATCACACTGGGAGGGGAAAACAGAGAAATAAAAAAAAAAAAAAAGAAAAAACCTTAAATTAAAGCCAAACATTCTTTCCAAGGCACAGCATTAACATTTTCAGATTGACAGCAGAGTGAGTTTGTTTCCATGAAACACAATCATGAGCCCAAAGTCTGCCTTTGAAACAGTTCCCACTTCATCTCCATTGCTTAGGCTCAGGGAATGATGCTTGTGGCCTAACTTAGAGCCAGGTAGCCAGTGATGACATCAGATGGCAGCCTCCTAATATAGGAAAATTCTTCAATGGTGCTGAACCTCAGCTTTCTCTGGGGGTCTGTGTAGTTGGCCCTTTTTGTCTTGGTTGACATGCAATGTTTATATCCTTTTAAAATCCTTTGGTTCAGTTCCATGTTCCCATCAGTCACAGTTATCCAGTATTTCTTGATTGCCTTTTATATACTAATTACTGAGGATGAAGATAATGGACTGTTCTTAGTTCCTGCATTCAGGAGCCTCCAATCTCTCTGAAGAATCTTCTTGAAGTAGTCTATGTTTTCTCCGTCACAGACTAAAGTATGTGTGAGGTAAATACCTGTGGATCACAGGCTTACTTAGGAAGAGGTGGTCTTCATTGTTTTCAGAGCACTGCAGGCCCTCTGTGACAGTCTGCTGAGTTCCTCTTTAGTTAAACAATCTCCTTCTTCAAGGTGCTCAGCAACTTCGGCTGGGTCTCCGCCTCTTGGTCACAAGCTGGACTGTGCTGGGCAGCAAGCAATGATGGCGGCAGGAGCTTTCCTCCCTTGCTCCCAAGGTTTGCGCAGCATTGGTTCCGCTTGGGTCCCCTGGTGGTCGGCGGCGGCGGCGGCGGCAGCGAGATTCCTGTGCTCTGAGGGCAGTGTCAGTGGCTCCTGCTCTCTGGCTGCAGCTCCTCCACTCTGGCTGCAGCAGCTACTCCTTATGGAGATTTTTTTCTTTTTTGTTCTAGTAGGCAACTAATGTCTTCCCAGCAGTGTTCAGCTGCTGACATCTCTGCTCTGACTATGGCTTTTAAACCTGAAAACTTGCCTGGCCAACAAGATGTTACTGGTCAGCTCAGGAATTTGAGCAGAGATTATACTCAGAGTATTTTTGCTTCTGCAGTCCTGGGGGAACTGAAGGGGGTCCTTCTGCATGCTGGGCAAATGCTCTACCATTGCAATCTGCAGGCTTGTGAGATTACTTTTTCTGTAGTTTATTTTTTCCTCCCTATTTTTTGGTCAGGATTTTCCATAAATTTCTTCTTCTCCACAAACCCCCACCCCCTTCGCACCCCATCCCCCCCCCTCACTTGGGATTGAACCTAGGCCCTCATGTATGCTAGGCAAGAGCTCTACCACTGAGCTACATTCCCAGCTCTTTTCATTTTTTGGGGGGGAAGGGTACCGGGGATTGAACTCAGGGTGACCCAACCACTGAGTCACATCTTCAGCCCTATTTTGCATTTTATTTAGAGACAGGGTCTCACTGAGTTACTTAGGGCCTCTCCATTGCTGAGGCTCACTTTGAACTCAAGATCCTCCTTCCTCAGCCTCCCAAGGTGCTGGGATTACAGGTGTGAGCCACCATGCCCAGCTGACAATTAGGTTTTCAAACATATCACTTTACAAAAACTGCTGCTCATATCAAGAGGACTATTAAATAACAACTACAAAAGAAAAAAACTGTAATGATCTTTGTATTGCTAAACCCAATGGCAAAGCCAAGCATGGTGGCACACACCTGTAATAAAACAGAAAGAAAGAAACAAAGGACTAGGGAGGAGTAGTTTGGTAGAAGAGCACTCCTGAGTTCAATCCTAGTACTGCAAAATTAATTAATTAATAAAATAAATATAATGGCAAATCTTTATCTTATTTGACTGTGTAATAAAAATAACTCTAAGTCACGTATTAAAATACAAATTCAATTAGCAGAAAAGATGCTTAATGTTTAACTCACTTGGACAAACATCATAATACATTTATAGATATCAATGTTATACTCTTCTTTGTTCTTCTAAGCGTTGTTATTCCTTTTGTTTTCAAGTGTACATTTGACCATTTTTCTAGTTTAGTTTATCAGTACCCTTTTTATATGTATATTACGTATACTATTCCAATAACCTTTTTGGTGTTTGCTAATTTATGATAAGGTCCACCTTTTCCTTACTTGCTAAGTACCAAATAAATGTCTAATCTCCCATATGGAATGCCCTCCTTCTCTATTCACCATGCGATAAATATTGGAATGGGTCTTTGTATGTTCATGTGTGTAAGGAAAAACATAATATGGGTGTTTGTGAGGTACTCAGAAAGAACTCAGGGCTGGTGCATGCTAGACAAATGCTGTACCACTGAGCTACATCTCCATTTTTATTTTTCACTTTGAGATAAGTTCTCAATAAGTTGCTGAGCATCTTGTTAAATTGCTGAGGCTGGCCTTGGAAATGAGATCTTCCTGCCTCAGCCACATGAGTTGTTGGGATTACAGGTGTGTACCACCATACCTGGCTGATCTGGTAGTTTTTGAAATTAGCATGGATGTGCTTGATTTGTTCTGTAGTCCCTGTCGTAAAAGATCTTATCCAAGGTTGGCACCGTGGTGCACGCCTGTGATACAATCAACTCAGCGCTAAAGCAGGAGGATCTAGAGTTCAAAGCCAGTCTCAGCAATTTAGCAAGGCCCTAAGCAACTCAGTGAAACCTTGTCTCCAAATAAAAAATAAAAAGGGCTGGAGATGTGGATCAATGATTAAATGCCCTGGGTTCAATCCCTATTACCAAAATAAATGAATGAATGAATGAATAAAGAAGTAAATAAATAAATAAATAGGACTGGGGATGTGGCTCAGCAGTAGAGTTTGGGTTCAATCCCTGTTATCATCTCCTCACCAACACAGAGTTGTTGTTGTTGTTGTTTTAATTTTTTAAAATATATATAGTTGTAATTGGGCATTTATTTATTTATTTTTATGTGGTGCTGAGGATTGAACCCAGTGGCTCGCACATGCTCTACTGCTGAGCCATAACCCCAGCTCCTCCACAGAGTTTTAACCCTTTCTAGCTTATACCATCGAGTTTTTTCCTTGATTGACTTCATACAATCTTTGATACACTTCTTGTAGGCTTCTTTTGTGGGCTGGTTTCGTACAAGTGATAGCGCAGGACAGTATCAACACCCGTGATCACTGTTCTTTCAGTCCCTTAGCCCTTGGGGCCTGCCAATGAGCATCAGTGTTACCCTCTGTCCTACTGACTATCTCCCCCTTCACCTCCAGGCACAGTCATCTGTGATCTCCCAGATTATGTAAAATGTCAGAGAACAGTTCATCAGGGCTTGGGAGATAATCATAATGGCAGCTGGAGGAAGACACATTGGCGCTGCTCCCATCCAGTGCAGTCTTAGCAGTGCTGGCCAGGAGGAGGAGGGGGTGGAAAAGCCTACTTTTTTTTTTCTTAGAAAGAGCACAGGCTGCCAAAACAACTCCTGATGTAAGCTTTACCTTGGGCATTTGGACTATTAAGAGGCATTCTGGAGAAAGGCTGCCTTTGGTGAAATAGACTGAGCCCTGTGACATCTTTTTATTCCATGTCTGTGCCGCCTACCTTTTGGATACAAGCATTTCATTGCAAGCCTGCTCCATACTACAAATCAAGAGCTGAAGAATGACACACAGCTTACCTAGCAAAATGGCTCCCCCCAATGAAAGGAGTCTGACTCTTCTACAAATAGACACCACTTAAGGTGGAGAAAGTTTAAAAGAGAACTCGAGGTTTTTGCCAACCTATGAAAACTTTGTCCTAAAAGGGAAAATAGGGTCATCCTGTGTATGCACAGCAGACTGAGCAAAACATACAACAAAACCTCCAGGCACTGCACAGGGAACCAGAACAAGAAACCTCAGGACTGTTAGCATGCCATGGGAACTACAGGGCTAACACTGACTCTAGGATTGTCAGAATGTTGACCTTGTTCACAGTTTTCTCCATCTCCCAGGAAGGTTTTCATCCATCCCTGCTTTTCTCCTCGTCCCAATCTTTCAGCAATAAAGGACAATGGTAAAATTTGGAAAGGCAGATTTATAGCTAAATAGATGTAAAGTGTGGATTTCTATATGCTAAGAGCCACAGCCAAGTAATATGATGTTGTGGCTCTTAGCATCTATATACACAGGTAGGGAATGTAAGAAGGAAATCAGATCCTCCATAATTTAAAAAAAACTAAAACAAAAACAAAATCTGACCTGATTTCAGCTTGAAAACTTAATTAAAGAAAAAGAGCCTTAATTTGTTGTTGTTATTGCTTTTATTTTGTGGATCTAGGAATCAGATTGAGGGTTTCTTGCATGCTAGGCAAATGCTATACCACTGGGCTATATCCCCAACCCCAGTAAACTCCCCCATGCTAGGGATGAGAACATTAATATCTTGACATCATGACCTTTTTTTTTTTTTTTTTTGTATTGGGAATTGAACCCTGTGCACTTAACCACTGAGCCACATCCTGAGTTCTTTTTATTTTTTGAGATAGGGTCTTGCTGAGCTTCTTAAGGTCTCACTAAATTGCTGAGGTTGGCTTTGTGCTTGAGATCCTCCTGCCTCAGGCTTCTGAGCTGCTGTGATCATAGGCATATGCCACCAATTCCTACCTTAGGTATTTTTAGTATCCAGAATGTGTGTGTGTGGTACTAGGAATTGAACCCAGTGTGTTTTACCAGTGCACAACATCCCCACCCCTTTTTATTTTTTATTTTGAGATAAAAATCTCACTCAGTTGCTTAGGGCCTTATTTGCTAAAGCTAACCTGGAATTTGGCAATTCTCCTGCCTCAACCTGTTCTTTCAGAGTTGCTGGGATTACAGGCATGCACCACTCTGCCCTAATATGTATTTAAGGTTTATTTTGTCTTTATTTTAAAATTTATGAATTTTGGTACTTAGTATGGTTTCAGTGGCGGTCTATACCCCTGGGCCACATGCCCAGCCCTTTTTATTTTTTGAGATAGGGGTTCTCGAAATTGCAGAGGCTAGCTTCGAACTTGTGATCTTCCTTCTTCAGCCTCCCAAATTGCTAGGATTATGCCGCAGTCCGGCTGCAGCAAAATAACTGGGGGGTGACGAGCAACTTGTGTACATTGATACAGCAGGAGTTGGAGCCGTTTATTGTAGGACAGGAGGGATATATATACATTACACACAGCTAATCTTAATTAACATAAACTAGATACAGCAGTCAACCAATAAGGAATCTCCACACTTAATGGCTCGCTGGCGTTACTTCACAAACCACTCCCTCTGGCAAAATGCCAGGCGCCATCTTGACTTGTTTACAGACCCTAACAGGATTACAGGTGAGAGTACCTCACCTGGCTATTATTTATCTGTTGATGAACAATTATGTTGATTTCATTTCTTGGCTATCATAAGTAGTGCTGCAACAAATATGGGAGTGAAGATCTCCTCGACAGACACAAAGACTTAATTTCCTTTGGATTTATATTCAGCAGTAAGATTGCTAGGTCATATGGTAATTCTACTTTTAATTTTTCTGGAACCTCCATCCTGTTTTCTATAGTGCTAATTTACATTCCTATCAACAATAGGTGAGGGCTCCCTTTTCTCCACATTCTGGTCTGCTCAAGTTATCTTTTGTCATTTTAGTCATAGTCATTCTAATTAGAGTGAGGGGAGTTCATTGTTTTGATTTGCATTTTCGTGATTAGTGAAGTTGAGCCCCTTTTCATATATACCTGTTGGCCATTTGTATGTCTTCTTTTAAGAAATGTCTGTTCAGGTATTTGTCCTTTTTTCTCCCACTTTGTGTGTATGGTATTGGGGATTGAACCCAGGAGTACTTTATCACTGTGCTACTTCCCCAGGCCTTTTTATTTTTTATTTTGTGGCAGGGTCTTGCTTAGTTGTTGAGGGTGGATTTGAACTCACTATCTTCCTGCCTCAGCCTCCTGAGCAGCTGGGATTACAGGTGTGTGCCACTGTGGCTTGACATAAGTTACTTCATTTGCTTTATTTAAGTGAAAAGATCAAAGTTCCCACCTAAGGGATAAACAAGTTATATGTTGAAGTTTTTAAGATATACAGTTAAGTTATTGTTATTTTCGCTGTGCTTGTCTCTAATTTTTTAACTTATACCTAAAAACATAAAAATTGTACTTTTTTTGTGGGGCTGGTGAGTGAATTCAGAGCCTGGATTTGCTAGGCAAATGCTCTCTCACTGAGCTACATTCTTCTTCTTTTTTTTTTTAAAGAGAGAGTGAGAGAGAATTTTAATATTTATTTTTTAGTTTTCGGCGGACACAACATCTTTGTTTGTATGTGGTGCTGAGGATGGAACCCGGGCCACACACATGCCAGGCAAGCGCACTACCGCTTGAGCCACATCCCCAGCCCATCACTGAGCTACATTCTAAGCCCCCAATTTGTGCATATTAATGGAATAATATGTTGAAAAATCTTGATACAGTTATCCCTCAGTATCTGTGGGGAATAGTTCCAGGACCCCCATGGATATCAAAATCTTGGTGTTCAATTATCTTACATAATGGCATAATATTTACATATAATCTACATGCTTTAAATCATCTTTAGATTACTTATAATACCTAAAATAATCCAAGTATAATATAAATAGTTGCTATGTTGCTTTGTTTAGAAACAATGACAAGAAAAAAAATGTCTGTCCATGTTTAATACAGACTCATTTTGTTTTTCAGATACTTTCTATTTTCAGTTTGTTGAATCCAAGAATGGAGAATCCAGGGATAGGAGAGCTGACTCCTGTGTATAAGGTTTGGTACCATCTCTGGTTTCACAAATCCATTGGTAATCTTGGAAATTATCCTCAAAAGAAAAAGGGGACTGCTATGCTAGAAAGTGAATTTTGAGGACTACAGTTCAGTGTAGGTAAATTGACATACTAAAAAGTCATGAAGGGCAGGGGTTATGGCTTACTGGTAGAGTGCTTGCTTGCATGTGTGAGGCCCTGGGTTCAATCTTCAGCACCACATAAAAATAAAATAAATAAAATAAATATATTGTATCCAACTACAACTAAAAAATAAATATTAAAAATAAAGTCATCAAAGGGGCTGGGACTGTGGCTCTGGGTTCCATCCTCAGCACCACACAAAGAACACATGAATTTCTAGTTTGAGTGCCACTGTAGCTGCTTCCCACAAGATAGGTTTGTTTTGTTTTTGTAGGGAGTATTGAATTCAGGGGAACTTTACCACTGAACTATATATCCAGTCCATCCAGTCCTTTTTATTTTTTTAGGATAGGGTCTCACTAAGTTGATGAAGGTTTTGCTGAATTGCTGAGGCTGGTCTTGAACTTGGGATCTTCCTGCCTCAGTCTTCTAATTCACTGGAATTACAGGTGGGTGCCAGTGTACCTTGATTATTTTTCTTCCTTTCTTTTTTTTACCAATTAAGGAACTATTAATTTTTTTTCTAGTTTCCATTTTATCTCCTTATTTCCGCACTGGGAATTGAACCCAGGGCCTCTTCTTTCATGCTTTGCACTCTAGCACTGAGCTACACCGTGGACACTTTTTTTTTTTTAGTTGTCAATGGACCTTTTTTTTTTTTTTTGTATGCAATGCTGAGAATCAAACCAGTGCCTCACACATGCTAAGCAAGCGCTCTGTCACTGAGCCACAACCCCCAACCCCCTGGACACTTTGTTTGGAACCCAGGGTACTTTACCACTGAACTTTGTCTTCAGCTCTATTTTTTGAGACAGGTTCTTGCTAAGTTACTGAGGCCGACTTTGAACTTGTTGTCCTCCTGCCTCACTTAGCCTCCTAAGTAGTTAGGATTATAGGCGTGCGCCACTGAGTACACCCATTATTTTTTTTCAACTCATTTAAAGAATGTTTTTAAATTTCCAGGATTTTGAGCTTTTTCTTTTTATTGTTATTAATATCCTATCATAATTGCATTGTATGAAGGATCAGATATATTGTTTCTTTGGATTTTGTTGAGGCTAGATTTATGGTTTTGCACATAGTTGACTGCATTAATGTAGTGTGTGTGCAAATGTTGAATACAACATTTATATCATTATATCACACTTGCTAATTATCTCATTTGCTATTTTCTTTTTCTATGCTGGAAATTCAACCTAGGAATTTGTCCATGTTAGGCCAGGTCTCTCCCACTAGGTTATATCCCCAGCCCCTAATTATTGATTTTTAGTTTTATTTGCTTCATCTATCAATAATTGAGGTTTGTAAATATTCATTATTATGATAGATTTGCCATGTTCTCCTTGACTACTATTTTTGCTTTTTATATTTAATTGTTTTGCTAGTGAATACACGGCATATAAATTTAGAATTGTTATATTTCTTGGTGAATTAAACATTTTATCATTATGAAGTTACCCTAGTCATTACGTTTATTTATTTATTTATTTAAAGAGAGAGATAGAAAGATAGAGACAGAGAGAATTTTTAATATTTATTTTTTAGTTTTCGGCAGACACAACATCTTTATTTGTATGTGGTGCTGAGGATCGAACCCGGGCCGCACACATGCCAGGCCAACGCGATACCGCTTGAGCCACATCCCCAGCCCCTATTTTTTAATTTTTTAATTGAAATATTTATGTTAAAAGCATATACTGTTTTACCACATGGTAAGTCATTAAAAAATGGGAGCTACAGTGTTGGTTCTTCATTGCTATACTGTTTGCTTCAATAATTGCTATTTGATATGAATATAGATGACAAGCTTTCCTTTGGTTGGGACTTGCCTTTTTCTAGCCTTATATTTTCTATCTTGGTCCTTATGTTTTAGATGTAAACAACTAAAGACACATTTATTTTTTTTTAATATGTTTCAGTTGTCAATGGATCTTTATTTTATTTTTTTATTTATATATGGTGCTGAGAATTGAATTCAGTGCCTCACACATGCTAGGCAAGCGCTCTACCACTGAACCACAACCCCTAAAGACTCATTTAAAAAATCAAATCTGATACCCTTTTTCTATTAATTGTGGAGTTTATTCAGTTTATGTTTGTTGTTGCCTGTTGGGCACAGTAGCTCATGCCTAAAATCCCAGTGACTCAGAAGGCTGAAGCAGGAGGATCCAGACCAGCCTCAGCAATATATTGAGGCCTTAAGCAACTTCGCCAGATATTGTCTCAAAATAAAATATAAAAAGTGCTGGGGATGTGGCTCAGTGATTAAACATCCCTGGGTTCAATCCCCTGTACAAAAAAAAAAAAAGTTTAAAAAAATGTTTTTTGTTGTTGACTTTTTATTTGGGCTTGTTTTTATCATCTTACTATCCACTGTTTTTCATGCTTATTTTTATTCTCTTCCCAACAACTTTTCTGTTCTTTTAAAGTTGATCGGGTTTTTTCATGGTTTATTTCCCCCCTTTACTTGTTTGGAATTTATCTTGTGTAAAGCTTATTCATTTAATAGTTATCCTATTTTAAGTACATTAAACCTTGAGTTGAGTTGGGCACAGTGGTGCACTCTTATAATCCTTGTGACTCAGATTCTGAGACAGGACTGCAAATTGAAGGACCGACTCAGCGACTTAGTGAGACTGTCTCTAAATAAAATATAAAAAGGACTGAATGTATAGCTCAGTGGTAGAACATCCCAGGGTTCAATCCTCAGGACCACTCATGCACCCCCCCACACACACACACACACAAGAAACCTTGGTGACTTTTTTCCTTCTCTGCCCAGTTGCCAAGATAAAAACAAAACAGAAGGATAGCTATCTTCTTCTAAACCACAAGTTTATCTTTTATTTACTTTTGATGCAGGGATCTTTTTTTTTTTTTTTAATGCTGGGGATTGAACCCAGTGTCTCAAACATGCTAAGCAGGTGCTCTATTGCTGAGTACTCCAGTCCAAGGATTTCTTTAGACTATCTGCCCTAGACTCTATCTTGTATATACCACACTTGGTGAAGCCTGCATAGGAAAATTTGGGATCAATGATCAAGCTTATTTATTTGCTGTACTGAAGACTGAGCCTAGGATTGCTCTATGGCTGAGCTATATCCCTAGTTCCCCTTTTTTCTTTTAATTTTTTAAAAATTTTTAAAAATTTAACTGATTTTATTTTTAAATACGTGACAGAAGAATGCATCACAATTCTTATTACACATATAGAGCACAATTTTTCATATTTCTGTATATAAAGTATGTTCACTCCAATTCAGATCTTCATACATGTACTTTGTTTTTTTTTAGAGAGAATTCTTTAAATATTTATTTATTTATTTTTAATATTTTGGCGGATACAACATCTTTGTTTGTATGTTGTGCTGAGGATGGAACCCGGGCTGCACGCATGCCAGGTGAGCGCTACAGCTTGAGCCACATCCCCAGCCCCCTCCATACATGTACTTTGGATAATATGTCCATCACATTCCATCATCATTGCTAATCGTCTGCCCCCTTCCTTTCCCTCCCATGCTTCTGCCCTATCTAGAGTTCCTCTATTCCTCCCATGCTCCCCATCCCTACTCCATTATGAGTCAGTCACCTTAGAGAAAACTTTCAGCATTTGTTTTTTTGGGATTGGCTAACTTAACATTATCTTCTCCAACTCCATCCATTTACCTGCAAATGCCATGACTTTATTCTCTTTTAATGCTGAGTAATATTCCATTGTGTGTATATACCACATTTTCTTTATCCATTTCATTCATCTACTGAAGGGCATCTAGGTTGGTTCCACAGTTTAGCTATTGTGAATTGTGCTGCTATAAACATTGATGTGGCTGTGTCCCTGTAGTATGCTGTTTTTAAGTCCTTTGGGTAGAAACTGGGGAGAGGGATAGCTGGGTCCAACGGTGGTTCCATTCTCAGTTTTCTAAGGAATCTCCATACTGCTTTCCAGATTGGCTGCACCAATCTGCAGTCCCACCAGCAATGTATGAGTGTGCCTTTTCCCCCACATCCTCGCCAACACTTATTGTTGTCTTCATAATAGGCCTGGAGTGAGATGATATCTTAGAGTAGTTTTGATTTGCATTTCTCTAATTGCTAGAGATGATGAATATTTTTTTCATATATTTGTTGATTGATTGTATATCCTCTTCTGAAGTGTTTGTTCAGGTCCTTCGCCCACTTATCAATTGGGTTGTTTGTTTTTTTTCTTTGGTGTTTGGCTTTTTGAGTTCTTTATATACCCTAGAGATTAGTGCTGTATCTGATGTGTGAGGGGTAAAAATTTGCTCCCAAGATGTAGGCTCTCTATTCACCTCACAGATTGTTTCTTTTGCTGAGAAGAATCCGTTCCATTTACTGATTCTTCATTTTAATTCTTGCGCCAAGGAGTCTTAAGAAAGTTGGGTCCTGGGCTGGGGATGTGGCTCAAGCGGTAGCGTGTTTGCCTGGTATGCATGCAGCCCGGGTTCGATCCTCAGCTCCACATACAGACAAAGATGTTGTGTCCGCCGATAACTAAAAAATAAATATTAAAATTCTCTGTCTCTCTCTCTCTTAAAAAAAAAAAAAAAAGATGGCTATCTTCCAATATTGACTTCTCTCATTTCCTTCTCGCCTGACTTTTAAAAAAAAAAAAGAAAGTTGGGTCCTAACCCACATAATGGAGATTAGAGCCTACTTTTTCTTCTATTAGAGGCAGAGTCTCTGATTTAATTCCTAGGTCCTTGATCCACTTTGAGTTTTGTGCATGGTGAGAGATAGGGGTTTAATTTCATTTTGTTGCATATGGATTTCCAGTTTTCCCAACACCATTTGTTGAAGATGCTATCTTTTCTCCAGTGCATGTTTTTGGCACCTTTGTCTAATATAATTGTAATTTTGTAGGTTAATGTCTGTGTCCTCTATTCTGTACCATTGGTCTACCAGTCTGTTTTGGTGCCAATACCAAGCTGTTTTTCTTACTATTGCTCTATAGTATAGTTTAAGTAAGGTCTGGTATAGTGATGCCACCTGCTTCACTCTTCCTGCTAGGAATTGCTTTAGCTATTCTGGGTCTCTTATTTTTCCAGATGAATTTCATGATTGCTTTTTCTATTTCTATAGGAATGTCATTGGGATTTTGATCGGAATTGCATTAAATCTGTATAGTGCTTTTGGTAGTATGGTCATTTTGATAATATTAATTCTGCCTATCCAAGAGCAAGGAAGACCTTTCCATCTTCTAAGGTCTTCTTTAGAATCATATGATCATCTCAATAGATGCAAAAAAAGCATTTGACAAAATACAGCACCCCTTAATGTTCAAAACACTTGGGGCTGGGGATATGGCTCAAGTGGTAGAGCGCTCGCCTGGCCTGCGTGTGACCCGGGTTTGATCCTCAGCACCACATACAAACAAAAGATGTTGTGTTCGCCGAAAACTGAAAAATAAATATTAAAATGATTCTCTCTCTCTCTCTTTAAAAAAACAAACAAACAAAAAAAACACAACAGTGCTCACTTCGGCAAAAATTGGAATGATACAGAGAAAATTAGCATGGCCCCTGCGCAAGGATGACACACAAATTCGTGAAGCATTCTATATTTTTGAATTGTAATGTAAAAAAATTATGAATGTAATGCACTACACTATTGTCATGTATGTAAGAAATAATAAAAAAATAAAAAATAAAACAAAATAAACAAAAAAAACACTAGAAAAACTAGGGATAACAGGAACATATCTCAACATCGTAAAGGCTATCTACGCTAAGCCCCAGGCCAACATCACTCTAAATGGAGAAAAATTAAAATCAATTCCTCTAAAAACTGGAACAAGGCAGGGATGCCCTCTTTCACCACTTCTATTTAACATAGTTTTTGAAACACTGGCCAGAGCAATTAGACAGATGAAAGAAATTAAAGGGATACTTATGGGAAAATAAATTAGCACTATTTTCTGATGATATGATTCTATACCTAGAAGCTTCCACAAATTAAAAGTGAACTTGGCACATTTGAAGAAGAAGAGAAAGTAACCACAATGGATTGGGAGCCTATCATGGACTAGAAACTCTGTGAACAATGTGAAATGCACTGTAAGAGGAGGAGAATTTTATCCAGACTTTCTGGCTCTGAATATGCCTTCATCTAAACTCTAACAACTATATGATTTAAGACACATCCTTCCACCTATTTGCCTCTGTTCCATTAGCTGTAAAATGGGATTTCCGTAAAGCTGATGAAGCCAGCCAGCACATACAAGGGCAGTGCCTGACATGGAATCCTCACCCTAGGAGGGAATACTTATCATTTCTAATTACATATGTATGTCTGAGGAAACCAAGGATTAAGGAGTTTAAATAACCTTCCAAGATAAACTAACTTGTGTGATTAAGAGGAGAGGGTGGGGGCTGTGTGTGGTGGTGACTCAGGAGGCTGAGGCAGCGGGTCACAACTTCAAGGCCAGCTTCAGAAAAATTGCAAGGCCACAAGCACCTTAGTGAGACCCTGTCTTAAAAAAATAAAAATAAAAATGCTGGGGATGGAGCTCAGTGGTAGAGTGACTCTGGTTCCAGTATCCACCACCGCATCCCCCCACCCCAGCTTCCCCCACAAAAAAAAAAAAAAAAAAAAAACAAGAAAAGAAGACAATGACAACAATGAACAACAAGAGGCAACAAGAGGGTGGAATTCAGACTGGAAATTCCTTAATTTCCAAATCTGTTTGTCACTCTCCAATATGCCCTGAAGACACAAAATGGATAGACTCAAGCCAGCTAATTCCTTTTACCTCTTATCAAAATGAAACTTCTATTTTATTTTTTGATCTGCCTAATGTTGTACTATTAAAAAGGGTTATAAACGCCTGATATGATAATAATTGAATGCCAGCCGCGAGGCCTCAGCCCACATTGGAGGCATGAAAACTCTGCAGAGGCAGCAGTGACTGCAGCATGCCCCTGGAAATGTTGGCATGGACTAGCCACAGATGGAGCCCATCCCTGTGTGCAAGGCAAGCAGTGACCCCAGGGTCAGGGACCCTGAGCCTCTGGACCCACGAACCGCCGCCAGGGGCGCTGTCCCGCGCAGCAGCCTGCAGCCCTGAGAGGGGCCTGCGCTGGGGGCAGAGAAGCAGTTGCTTGGGGTGAATCAGAGGGCGGTGGCCGCCTTAGGGAAGGGCGCAACTGGCACCTTCCATGGCGCCCTTTGACATAGCGCACGACTCAGCAGAAGGGAGGACACACCGATGGCGCACAAAGCACTGGAGCGCGTGCCCCCCAGTGGCCAACAGACTCCGGGTTCTGAGCACCTGAAGATCCTAAGTCCCTGAGAACTCACAGGTCCTGGGGTCCTGTCAGGGATCTGTCCACAAGTTATCACAGGCCAAGACTACCCCATTTATGATTCTGGGTTCCAATGCCTGCCAATGCATGCAGGCATGCTGTCTCAGCTGCTTGGAAATGGTTGATTCCAATATTGTGCTTTTCATTCCTTATAATTCCTGCCAGACCCACAAATGCTTTTCTCTAGGGGATCCAAAAGCCTTTTAAAATTCCTATGAAAGAAGGATGTTTCAGGGAGAACCTAGGAGCCATTCCCGTGCCTATGTAAGTTGTTCTTCATTTCATTCAGTAATTCGTGTTTTGGGGCAATACTAGTGAATGACCCCGGGACCTGATGCTCTCATCCAAGTTAAGGGTTCCTCCACTGAGCTATGACCCTTTGCATATCTGCCTCTCCCTCACTCATTCCTCTCTCCCTCTGCCCCTGCCCCTCCCCCCCAGGGCAAAGAGATTGAATTCAGAGATGCTCTACCACTTAAATAATTTCCGTTTCTTGTATGTGTTTACATCCGCATGTACTTTTTACTTTTGCAGTAGCTTTCCATTATTTGGCCAGGCTGGCCTTGAACTTGCCATTCTAAGGCTCATTTCCCCTGAGTGACAGTAGAGCTGGGTGCCACCTCTCCTAAGTACACACGGTAAAGCTGAGCCCAGCAACATGCCATTGTTTATGAAGGACCCACTCTGGGTGTGCATTGTGCATGCTGGATATTTGATAGTCAACTAAACACATGAGATATTAATGCTTTGCCATGCAGGCTGATGCCCATCTTCCATTCTAATGACCGGGTTAGCTGTGGAAGTAGCATCATGAGTCCCTGGCCAGTCTGGGCCAATGCACAACCCTGTCTCAAAGTGAAATGAAAAAGTGGTGGGAAATAGAGCTCATTGCTTACCTATCCTGTGTGACAACGTGGGATCCATCCTCACTAATATGAAAAAAGCCAAAAACAAACAAACAAACAAAACACATCCAACAAAGGAATAAAGAATTGGAAAAGACATAGAATTGGAGAGATGGACAGATTTAGGGAAGCCTGTACAGTGGCTGTGGGTTAGCCAAAGCATGCATTTAGGTTAAAATTTATAGCAAGTGCCCAAGAAGAAAAGGAAGGGGAGAGAGGACCCGGGGACACAGCACAGCAGGTGAGCATGGAGCCTTTCTGAAGGAGGTGAGAGGCACTAGAGCAGAAGGGGCACCACAAGGTGAGTTCAGGGCAGCAGTAAAGGGAGGACCAAGGGCAAGAAGAGTTCCAGTTAGCAGGGTGGGGCATCTCTTCCAGGGCTTACTCTGTGCAAGAGAAATCCTGGGATTCTACTGAAGGAAAAGGGCCTGGACAGGAGGTAGGGGAGCATGCTTCATGGCTACAAGGTGGCAGAGGTGGGACACAGGCCTGTTGTGACTGCAGAGCCTCTTCCTAGGGGCTCCAAAGGTGGACGATGTTAGATGGTGTGCAGGCATAGAAAGCTGGCAGCCATCAAGGCTGCTGTGGGTTTCATTCCTTGGTGGCCCAGAGTGAGGCGAGCCAGGGCATGGCTGGCCCTTTTGGGGGAAGCTGAGGAATCTTTGCAATGCAGAGGGCTGCTTCTGGAGCCCAGCTGCTGTTCACTCAGGCCATTCATGGACCCAAGGCCAGAACTGGCCCTAAACTCTTCAGAGCATGGCTTCACC
Source organism: Marmota monax (assembly GCF_021218885.2). NCBI lineage: Eukaryota > Metazoa > Chordata > Mammalia > Rodentia > Sciuridae > Marmota > Marmota monax. The sequence continues at coordinate 782,292 of NW_026695239.1, read as the reverse complement.
TGAGTGGACTCAATGCTCAGGGCCATGCCTGGGGTATATGGCCATGAGAGCAGGAGGCCTGTTTCCGAAGAAGAATCCTCTGCTTCATGGGCAGGACTAGCAGGGGATGAGGGTGTTCCACAGAGGCATTGTCTGAATCCACTGTGTGGATGGATCGCTGTCTTCAGCTCCACATTCAGACTCTGAAAGTGAAGGCTAAGTCCTCCAAGTCCTGCCAGGCTCTCTCCCAAGTCTGGGATGGGAATGTATTTCAGCATGGGGCCAGGACTGGTGAAACACCTGTGGGCTCCTTTCCGGAGCATTAGCCTGTGTGTCACAACAAAGCAGGTAGGGAGACCTTGGGTGACCCTCGTGGATGAGCTGAGAAATGTGTGGACTTTTCAGTGAGGCAGTTGAACCTAGGCCAGCAATCCTTCTCTCCCCAGACAGAAATCGGTGCCATGAGATACATTTATTCCCCACAGTCCAACAGTAGCTTTCACAAGAGGATTGGAAATGGAGTCAGGGCCTGCTTGCCTCTCAGAGGAAGTTGGTTGTGATGTAGGAAACTGGAACTGAAGTCTCTGTCCACAGCAGGGGGATGAAATTCTACAGGTGTAAATCCTTGAAGAAAGTGTAGACTCCTTCTTGTGTTTGGGAGGGTTCCGTGAAGATCAGAGCCATTTTGAGTCACTTCCCCAGAAGTGGCCACCAAAGACAAAAAATCCCCAGCTGCCCTTGTCAGCTTCAGGGTTGTATTTAGTGACAGGGTTCCTGACTGGACTTCCTCCTATCACAGGTCCCAAAGGGGCATGAGAGGCTGGTCCAGGTCACTTTCTCCTTCCCAAAGAAACAAAGAGGCCTAGGACATGTAATCACCTGAGGCCAAGAACTGAATGCCTGTAGCTTCAGGACACAAGAGGGCAGGATTTTCCATTCCTCTAACCTCAATGGGGCTTCAAACTCAGGGGCCATTTCCTGTTTGCCAGTGGAATGAAGCCTCAGGGTGGGCCAAGCCCATCTCCCTTCTGAGTGGCTGCTGGTCTTTCTTGTGGCCTTCCCTGCCCAAATGCCACTCTACAGCATCTATCTATCCAAGAGCACAGAGGCAGCCAGGGATGCCCTGTGCTAGGAGCCTCCCTCAGGGGTGATTTGGCATATGAGGAGTGATCTTCCAGTCTTTCCTGGCCAGTGGTCTATGCTGTGCCTCTGACCTTGGCTGGCAGCAGCATGAGCAGCCGCTTAGCTCTGTGTGCACCAGGAAAGTGGACCTGAGGCTCCTGGCATGGGGGGCAAATTCTTGAAGTTCCTTGGGAGCAGGGAAAGGCCTCAGCCTCTTGGGTTGCCCTAAACGGTGAGCACAGGGTGCTCAGTCAACACGCATTTGGTGAGGGAGTGCCCCTGCCAGGAGTGGCCTCCTGTTCCCTTTCCATTCCTCCACACTGAGTTGTCTGTCCTTGGGCCTGCTCAGAAGCCTTGGTTATTGTATGGATATTGCCTTCTGGGAGGCTTCTTTGCTCCTAATACTGGGGCATGGTTTCCTCTGTGTTGAAAGAATGGGAGACAACAGTCTTGCCTTCCACTGTGCACCAAACAAACCAAAGTGGCTTGCTGCCACCCTGAAAGAAGCAATGTTGCCTCTCCCTGGAGATGTGGAGGAGGGGGCACCTACGCCCATGCTTGAGACCATGATACTGGACAGACTCTTAACCACTTGACACCATCCACACTTCTTGATATATTTTGTGCTTGAGTGAATTTTGAAACCCCAATATTTTCACCTATGTGGGGCACTAGGAAATAGAAGCAGAGAAAGGCCAGCTGCTGGTTATTTCCTGGGGCCCCTGGGTCTCTGCCTGCTGCCACTTCACCTATTTTTGTCACACAGCTCGAGAATCCCAGCAGTCCCTCCTGGCTGGGGGGCAATAAACCCACAGAGTCCTGAGACTTCTCATGAGACCATGTTGCAAGGGATACCCCATGATCCTGGCTGTTGCCTCTTTCTCAGAATCCAGGTAGAAGTGATGTGGACCCCCTAGAGTGTAGGGAGCTACAGGACTTGGGCACAGGGCTGCTTTGGAGATTGGGAGCCTTCGTAGTGCACCCACATGATACCATGGAAAGAGACATGGGTGCTATTCAAAATCTCCCAGAAGCCACTGGCAGTTCTGGGGTAAATGAAGGCTCTCTCTGAAAATCAGTCCCTACACACTTCAAGTCATGCACAGTCAGGCACAATCAGAGCCAAGAGAGGAGTCCACTCTCCCTCTCTCACTGTAGGACTCAGGGTGGGGTAGAATTGCATGTCATCCCTGGTTCCCCCCCTTCCTGTGTTGTGTCACCTCTGTGTTTGTGTATGACAGACACATGACTCCAGCATGAGGGTTGCCCAGGTGGTTCACACATGCATGGGCACATACAGGTGATGACCATCTCCAAAGCAGAGGGTGGAAGGATCCCGAGGATATATTAGGAAGCTCTGGAGAGCCTGTGAGGCCCCCTGGATTCTTGAGACTCACACCCATGGTCAGAAGGAGGAGATGGGTCTGAACCCAGCTCTGTCTCCCCCAACCAGGGCAGCTTCTGGCAAGACCTAGATCTTCCTGGGGAAGAGATCCAGGCTGTGTTGGCAGAACTCTGTCCACTTGTGCATAGGCCATGGGAAGATGGCAGCAGCCAGCACCCCAGGTGGCCTTTGGAACCATCATGTGTGAAAAAGGGACTCAGGTAAGGAGTCACAGAGGAAGTGACCTCACTTCCTTGGCGATGGAACATACAGAACTTGGAACCCTCCTAGCTAGGTCCCAACAGTCCACCTCCAGCCCCTGTCCGTTCACTTGAGTTGACAAGACAAGCAGAGAGCCATGAGCTGTTGTGGTCCAGTCCTCAGTGGACACACTGGCCTCAGGAAAGCCCTTCATAGTGGCCTTTCACGTGTGTGGAGGCGCTGGGTCAGCCGTGGGTCCAGAACACTCGGGCGACTTTTCACAAGGACACTGGAGGTGAGACAAGACAGACAGTTGCAGGTGACCAGAGTCTAACCCGCTTCTGCGACTCCCCTTGGGACAGCCTCAGAGCCTCACCAAATGCGAGTGGGTGTGGGTGCCTGTGTTTCCCTCATTTCAACTGAGAATTAGAAGGGAAGGAAAGCGTTTTGTTTGGTTTTTCACTTGAATGTATGACAGTGAGACATTTTGCAGATGATACTGTTTCCTGGTTGAAATGTCCCTCTTTGATCCCTGAAACTAGGGAGGTGACAAGCGTTCGTCCCTGGCTGTGTCCCGTCTGGTGGACAGCTTCACCTCACTGGTCCGCCAGGAGTTGGAGAAGGACCTCGTGAATGTCCTGCAGAGGGGGCACTCTTCTTGGCTGGAAGGATTGTTGTGCAGACGCCCAAAGGTGCTCAGCATCCAGAAAGTGCTGGAGCTCCTCAGTCAAAAGTGTGTATGACCTCCAGGCCCCGGGACATGGCCATCTCTTGGGTGGATGGGATGCCGGGCACCACTCTGGACCTCTGGCCACTCTGTGGGATGTAGGATATTCACAGGAGAACCCCACTGGGGTGTCGAGCCAACCAAGTAGGATGAGCCCTAGGAGTGTAGGTCTCAGGCCTTATCCACTGGGCCAGGCTTCCAAGGCCTCAGGACTTCCCCCGGGGTGCCTGTCCTGCCCCTGTGGGGAACTCTTCTGCCTCAGCCCAACTGGACAGAGGCCTCAGGAAGAGCAGTTTGCACGCTGGGGAAGGAGCATGTGGCTTGCATGTGGAAGGGCCGCTGACCTGCCTGGAGGCAGAGCGGGGACAGCTAGGGTGGATGGAGGGGGACCTGGTTGGGTTCATTCATGGGCCCAATAGATGTGAAGCACCTGCCCTTGGCAGGCACATGGCTTATCCATTAGGAAGCAGTGCACACACACCTCCCAGCTCTCCTGAGCTTTCAGTATTGGCAGAAAGTTAGTCAAAGCCACCAGGCGTCTTGGCACATGCAGGGCACAGGATATACGAGGTGACATTCTCCTGGCCTTCTCTAGGTATGAGGACCAGCAACAATGCATGGAGGAAGTCTTCCTACCAGGACAGATGTGAGTGGTTTGGGGGCCACGAGAGTGGGCTTCTGACTCCAGGGTCACTTGGGGAACCTTGGCAGTGGATGGGTGGGCAAAAACGCAGGCGTCCACCTTCTATGATTTGTGGCCCATGGATGTGGTCTGTTGATTTCCCTCTGGAGTGGGCACAGGTAGCTGTGGTGGGACTCTGGGTAGCTAAGGACCGCAGGTGGGGCTGGCGTCTCAGAGCCTGGCCCTGTGAGCTTCCCTCCCCTCCACAGCCAATCCCAGCCATAATGGCCCTCACTTTTCTCTATTGAGGCAAATGTGGGGAGCCCCCGATGCACAGGAGATGGGAGCCTCTTACCCACACATGGCCCTCACAGGATGTCCCCCTTCTCGCCCTGCTGCATGGGACACGCTTGGCCACTCTATGGGAAGCCCATCATCCGGGTGGTCCAAAGGGGCTTCCAGCTCAAGGAGATGCCCAGTCGCTCATGGCTCCCTGCCCCACTCCTATGTCCCCAGGGCCTTCTGCTCCACTGTCCAATTGTGGCTCTACCTATACCCAGAAGATTTTGTGGGGTCCATGGACAGCCTGAGGAGCCTCAGGACCTTCTTGCTCCACACCATGCCGGAGTCAGGGCTGACAGTCCAGGTGGAGAGCCTCCTGACAGGGCTGGAGAACACAGATCCCAGTGAGTCCCAGGCTTGTGATGAGGGGGCCTCGGGTGGGTGACTGCATGTGTGTGTCCGGGAAACTCTGCCGCTCCTGCTGGGAACTGGCCTGTGGTCCCCAACCAAATACTCCTGACCCCACCTGCAGCTGGAGGGCCCTCGTCCGGGAAGAAGTCCTGGTGCCAGGATAGGGGCTGGGCTCTTCTCACAGCCAGGGTTCTTCTGAGAATCGGGAAAGACCCAGGGAAAGGCAGTCATGTTGGGGCTCTTTTCTCTTGCAGCTGCCTCTCCAGGAAAAACCTTCAATTAAACACGGCCAAACACCAGAGGCACCAGGTCACCCATCTCTCAGGCCAGCACCCACTCCACGTGTGCTGGAAAGTTGACACTGCCCTAGAGCTCATGTCTCCTCTGGCCCCTCTACCTTTGTGAGCTCTTGAGGACTACTGAGATCCAGATCCCCACCATGCCTCTCCTCTTCCTCTCCTCCAGAATTTTTTGGATTTCTAAAACTTATTTATTTACTTCCTTATTTATTTATTTATTTATTACCTTGTTTGGTTTAAGGTTTGTTTTGTTGTTTTGGGGTTCTTTCATTGTTGTTATGGTTATTTCGCTATAAGTTTTCATTGTTGAGATAGGTGTGTTAAAAAGTATGTTAATAAACTTTTACATTGTGTGATATCAAGTTGCCTGCTCAATCCATTCCCAAGGCTGTGCCACCACCAACACTGTGTAGCTTCCATGGGAGAGACCCCAGAAGAGCACATGTGTCTTGTGGGGGGGAACACACAGGTCATTCTAGAGGAGGTGAGATAGAGGCCCCTGAGTATGGGGGAAAGGTGACTGCCTAAAAGGTTGAGGATTCCATGCCACCAGAAGGGGCTGCTTTTCTGGGGGCAATGTCCCTTAGGACCATGGACATGGAATGTAGAATCCGAGAGAAGATGTGTCTTTGCCAGTGTGGTCACACTTAGGTCTCCTGCTCTCCAATGTGGAGTGGAACCACCACCCCCTACCTGGGTGGTGTAAACCCAAATGGAAATGTGATGGCACCTGGAATTACCCTGCCAACTCTGGGTCTCAGGCTTTGGGCACATGTCATTGAATCTATGCCAAGACACCATGTAGAATTGGAAGAGCACATGAGTTCGTGTTTAGGAGCCACATTTTCCTCATGCATAGCACTGAAAGCGTCATGGTTGACCTATTTCAAACAACATCTTTCTTCTTTCTTCCTTTTTTTGTTTTGTAAAGTCCTTAATAGTTGAGATATGTGAATATATTTCCTATCTTGAAAGCTTCATCATATATTATTATCTAATCTGTGCCTGACAGTGACTGTTAGTTTCCAAGAGGAAATGGGTGTATCCACAACTCAATTTTTCACAAATACTTTCTCCCCTACTTTAAAGGAATGAATTTTTCTTCTGGAAGCTCAGTATCACTTTACTTTTTTTTATTTTTAATATAAAGCCTGAAGGAATAGAAAAGGAAGAAACTTATAACACACTGTCATGTGCATCAGGCAATTATACAAGTAGATAAAATTCTCATGTTAAGCCATTTACAAAGTATATAGATGTGGAATAAATGTCCATTGGTCCATTCCTCCCTCTGAAAAACTCTCCTGTGAATAACTCTAAAGACATTTGACAAAGGACATCCTTTTTCTGACAAAAATCACTTAGTATTAGGCTCTATTTTCTCAGGGGAGTGAAAAAGAAATATTATTAGGGTATTAATTTTTATTTATTTATTTATTTATTTTAATTAGGTATATATGACAACAGAATGTATTTTGGTTCATTGTACATAATTGTAGCACAACTTCCCATTTCTCTGATTGTACACCATGTAGTATTGTACCATATGTGCAGTTAGTCATACATGTACCTAGGGTAATAATGTCTATCTCATTCCACCATCTTTCCTGCACCCATATCTCCTCCTCTTCCCTCACTCTCCTCTACCCAATCAAAATTGCTCCATTTTTCCCATGCCCCCCCATTATGGATCAGCCTCCACTCATGAGAGAGAACATTTGGAGGGTGTTATTATTATTGCCAAGAGGGATGCCCTCTTTCATCACTTCTATTTAACATAGTTTTTGAAACACTGGCCAGAGCAATTAGACAGATGAAAGAAATTAAAGGGATACTTATGGGAAAATAAATTAGCACTATTTTCTGATGATATGATTCTATACCTAGAAGACTCAAAGAGCTCCACCAGAAAACTTCTAGAAGTAGTGAGTTCAGCAAAGGAGCAGGATATAAAATCAACACCCATAAATCAAAGGCATTTCTGTATATCAGTAACAAATCCTCTGAGGGAAATGAGGAAAACTATATCCCATTTACAATAGCCTCAAAAAAAAAAAAAAAAGACTTGGGAATCAACGAAAGAGGTGAAAAATCTATACAATGAAAACTATAGGGCTGGGGATGTGGCTCAAGCGGTAACGCACTCGCCTGGCATGCATGGGGTGCTGGGTTCGATCCTCAGCACCACGTAAAAATAAAATAAAGATGTTGTGTCCACCGAAAACTGAAAAATAAATATTAAAAAATTCTTAAAAAAAAAACACAAAACTATAGAACCCTAAAGAAAGAAATCAAAGAAGACCTTAGAAGATGGAAAGATCTACTCAGTCCCTTTTTATTTTTATGTGGTGCTGAGGATCGAACCCAGGGCCTTACCCCAGCCTCTAATTCTGTTATTTTGAGACAGGATTGATAAATTGCCTGAGCTGGCATTGAAGTTGAGATCCTCCTGCCTCAGCCTCTGGAGTTGTTGGGATTACAGGTGTGCTGTTATCTAGTCCAGTCTATAAATTTGTTTTTCACTCACTGATGTGGTAAATCAAAATTGAAAAGGTAACAGGAACTTTGACCTGGAGGGCTTGTGTGATCCACTATGGGGCTTTAATTTTTATTGTAATTTATTGGAAGTGACTGGATTTTAAATAGGATAGTGACTTATGGATCACCTGAGAGAAGTGTAGGATGAGTTTTTGAGTGCAAAGACTGGAGGAAGAAAGTAGAAGCATGAGAAAAGCAGAAGCCAACAGATAATTTTCACTGAAGAAAGCAACTTAATTTATTAAGTATAAAAAGTAATGCAGGGAAGCTTTTTAATTTAACCTGCATAATAAACAAGTATGGCTATTTTTATATATGATATTCAAAGAAACTAGCTCAAGTCACAACAGGTATCCAGTAAGCAAAGCCAGGATTTAAAGCTAACTTTATTGTTATAGTTAGAACAACAACAACAAAAAAATGAGCTTGTGATGTCATATGTACATTCAGAATTTTTATTTCAAAACAAAGAACCACAATAACATTAATAGAAAATCCATATGGAAATATTCACAACCTGGTCATTGAAAAGTGGGAGAAGTTCTACGCTGCTTAACTGCCAACTCACTGAGAAGCCAGAAGAGGTAAAGTCAGGTAAGTCCCCTTTTCCAACAAAGCATTGCTCCATAGCTATGTGAGTTTTCTTCCAAAGGCTCAATGACCAGAGGGAATGATGAGAACTGAAGAGTAAAATACTGTTATATGCAAGGGTTTGGCTAAAGGGTCTGACATGAGTAAGCACCAAAGAGGGAAGGGAGATCAGGCAACCTATGAAAAAGGGAAGAGGCTGAGTGTCGTCAGGGCCAATCTCCACTTACAAATATACTGGGGAATTTGGAGATGATTGTGGAGGTGTCCAGGACCTCTATGGGGCAGGAGTAAATCTCACCATCTCTAACCCTCTGAAACACTCCAGTCTTCCTTTGTTTCTCTTAAGAGAATGCCTCCTTCTTCCCATATCCAACATCCCCAAGAGCCACATGCCCTGATCTTACACTCTTTCCTATTCCCATTTTCCCTCCCATCTGTAGTAAGGCTGAACCCTCCTCCACCCTCAACCTCAAGATGTAGAAGCTCTCCCCCACTCCAATAGGGAAAGGTAGCCAGATGAACCAGAAATCTAAAGTTCCACCCAGCAGAGGCAGTGTTACCTATGTACATATGGATGAGTTTTAATACAGTAGATCCAAAAGAAGACTATAGGAACAAAGGAACAATAAACTACTTTCAACCAGAGCAAAGTGACAGTGCACATACATTCATATTCTCTCAAGTGTGGGCTACACTGTACATTTACTCATACTATTTCAAATGTGTCTATCAGAAAGATTCAAGTCCCCTAAGGGCACCTGATATAGTATCAGGGCAACATGGTAATAAGGATAATTTTGACACGTAACAGACACAGACAGGCATGCCATGACCTTAGAGCAAAACTACTAAAACTAGATAATTGTTCAAAAAAAAAATAAAAATAAAAAACCCTCTCCCAGAGCTGAGGTTACAAATTCCAATTTAGCTATAAACATTTTCCTTTGAATCCCTTTAAAACAAGTTAAAACATAAAATCTTAAAGAACAAAGTGAAGAAATACCGAACACCTAAGCAGTAACCAATTTTTTTTTTTTTTCGGTTTCTCATTTGGAGGGCTCTGCCACCAGATAGGTGATGGAATTACTTAAAGCATATGAGTCCACTATCAGGGGAAGGAGTTGTTTGGACTAGGAAGGCTTTCTGCAAATAAACATCCTTCCCTTCTCTGGGCTCCATCCAAAATTAAAACCCATCAACCACCATTAACTATAACACCCATCTTAATAAACATTAGATTTCAAGTAATACTATAAACTATAATCTTAAAGAAAAATCCCAAAGGAAACCAGTAGCTTTTTTATACAGGCACATGACTGAGAAATCAAACTAAATTTCTGTCTGAAACACATTGTCATTAGGCAACATGCAGACTTCAGGCACCATATCACATACCCTCCACCAACAGATATTTCTTCCTCAATTCTTCCTTCTTCTTGTACCTCTCCAGTATCAAATCATCTTTGCCCTAGAACCTCTTTAAACACCTCTCTCTAACCTTTATTTCCTTATATTTTCATTATTTGGTAAAATTACTTTACACTTAAAAAAATAAATATTTATGCAATAAAACCAGAAGATAAAATAAATAAAACTCAAGTTACTTTGCTGTGCAGAGCTGTGTGAAAGTGAGGAAGTTGCTCTTATTTAATTCCCCATAACCCTCCACACTATGTATATCTGCTTCCTGACAAGTCTGAGGTTGGGGGAACTGCACCCTAACTCTTTACTCCCCTATGTGCCCCAGTGAGGCAATTAGAACCTAAGGGAAGAAGAGCTGGCAACGTTGTCATACGCCAAGCAGCCAATCTCTCCTGAAATGAAGAAGGTCGGTTCACTTGATCTCTCCTAAACAGGAGAGAATGTCCAAGAAATGAAATATTTAAAAAGCATTGAAGATCTGACTAACCCCAACACTGGGTTCATCTGAGTGTTCAGAAGTGTGTGGGATGAGAAGGGAATCAAGTAGCAGCATTCGGAAGCAGTCCTGGGTTCATCCTGATGAAGTCTCTCTGTTCAGGGAGAGGTTGCTTTCCATGTTGGGAGAGAGGTGGAAGGAGGTCTGATTAGACATTGGTGGTGTTCTCCTTAGCAGGCTGGCTGCTGTTCATCTCCCCCACAGAGCCTTTCCCAGCTCTATTATTGGACTCATTACCATGCCCTTCAAAGGCCCGTGTGATATCCTCAAAAGTCCTGCCTCGGGTCTCAGGGACTTTGAAGAACGTGAAGACCAGGAAGATAATGAGGAAAGTGGCGAAGACAAGAAAAACGTAGGCTCCCAAATAGGCCTAGAAAAAGGAAAAAAAAAAAAAAAGGAAGGTTCACGTAAAAATCTGGTCACTGATGATTTCCTTCACATCTATGTCTCTAATAGGCCTCAAGCCCCTCTATATTTAATGGTTAATTTAATGCAAGGTTTCTTCAGAGATTCCTTCACGATGCCATTGCTAACTTCCTATGTTTCTCTGCGATTTTTTTTTTAATATTTATTTCTTTTTTTTTTTTAAGTTATTGGCGGGCACAACATCTTTGTTTGTATGTGGTGCTGAGGATCGAACCCGGGCCGCACGCATGCCAGGCGAGCGTGCTACCGCTTGAGCCACATCCCCAGCCCCAACTCTGCAATTTTTTATTGTTCATTTTCTATTCACTAAAGTTAGCTGCTTTCCAATACCTCCAAACCATTTGATTTATTCGTTTATTAATATATATAGTACTGGGGATTGAACCTGGGGTTCTTTACCCCTGAGCTACACCACTAGCTCTTTTTATTTTTTGAGACAAGGTCTTACTAAATTAATTGCCCAGGCAGGTCTTTCTATCCTGTCTCAGCCTCCAGAGATTCTGGGATTATAGGTGTGTGTACTGCTTAGCTTGGCCTCCTACTAAGCATTTTAAAATCATGAAGTCATTAATGCTAATTCAAATTATGAATTAAGAATGGATTTGGAATCCTTTGAGGCTCAGTATCATTCTGATTTTAGGCAAACAAACATCATCTCAGGATAGTGGTCTTTAAAATTTTCCATATTAAGCCTGAAATTAGAGGCCAGCCTCAGCAGTTTAGTGAGACCCTATCTCAAAATAAACACAAGGGGCCGAGGATGTAGTTTAGTGGTAGAGTGTCCCTGGGATCAATCCCTAGTACTGCAAAAACAAAGTTCCCAGTTTTGCCCTCCTGCTTTAATCTTGTCTGTTATTTATTTTTCTATATTTCATGAAAATGAGAAAAAAAACTGATTTAAAGCACTTGAGATCTAATCCTTCACGGGTCAGTAATAATTATTAAGATGTAACTTAAACATATTGACCTAAGTGGGTTGGTTAAGACAAGCTGTTTTGTTTGAATTTACTTACTGCAGCTGAGGGAAAGAGCAGTCCAACCAAAAAGTTGGAGGTCCAGTTAGAACAACCAGCCACTGCCATGGCCGCTGGGCGTGGTCCCTGTCCAAAGAGTTCAGCCACAATAAACCATGGAATAGGGCCTGGTCCAATCTCAAAGAAGGCCACATAGATCAAGATAGCTGTGATACAGACAAAGCTCATTGCATTATAGTTATCCTGTAAGAGGAAGAAATGGAAGAAATTTGATATTAAAGAAGTGTGATCCAGGGGTCTAGTTTCACTTAGATGAGAGCTGATTAAATGGCAAGTTCCTTCTATCCTGTGGCACAGTGCAATTACTGGATTTGGAATCCAGAACCTTAGGTTTCTGAAATCTCAATTCTGTGATCTCACTTATAAGCCATATCATATACAGGTTAAGGATAATATGAAGTTAAAAGCTCTGATGATCTTAAAAATTCTGGGTTATCTTGCACCTCTTAAATTTAACTTTATCAATGAACTTCAACCTCGACAACCCATCCCTTGAAGGGGAGTCAAATGTAACCTCCATACCATCCCCCTTTCCTTCACTCAAAGAACACTCACCTTCAATAACAAAGAAATAGTCATGATGATGGAACATATAGCCATTCCTCCAAGGCCTATCATATGTAAAGTCCTTCTTCCTGCCCTTTCCACCAGAAACAGCTGAAAGAAGAACATAACATGAAACTTCTGGTTTCCATTTCATGAAAACCCAGTTAAGAGCTACTAGAATTCTGCCTTACCAACAGCAGGATATTTGCTATAGCCACAACTATCTTTCTCCAGTTGCATATATAATCCTTCTATACCTCCCCCTTTCCTGTCATTCCATCTTTGCTTGAAGAGTGAAGACGACTACAATATTCTTTTTCCCAAAGAGGAATGCAACAAAAGACAGCTAACTGATGGTATGGTAGTTGAAGGACACGCAATTCGCCTTTGAACAGATTTCCTCTTTTCTCCCCCCCTTCAAAATCATCCAAGTGTTCAACTTACAGAAACTACAGTGAAAATAGTATTAACAACACCGGCTCCAATGGTAGCATATATTGGCTCATCAACACCTGCTTCCTTAAAGATTCCTGTTGAGTAATAGAACACCTAGAAACAAACAAAACACACACCTTTGATATGATTATGTGTAATAGTTAAATAAAACTCTCAAAAACTAAACTCAAGTTCCAGGAGGTAAGATGTCTTTTCTAGAGTCTTTGTGCACAGTATTCTTCTGCAAATGAATTGTCTTCTCTATCTTATTCCATTCTCTTAATTCTGCTCCATTCCAGCTACTTAATTCATTTCTAAGACTAAGGACAATAAAATTTTCATTCTATTTTCCTCCTTGTGAAATATAGATATAATTTTAAAAAACAAAAATAAAACTCAGTCAAAAATCAGTATTTTCTGAGTGCCTTAAGAGCTACAGCTAAAACCACTCATTCCTTATTGTTTTTTTTTTTAATATTTTTTTGTTGTAGATGGACATAATATCTTTATTTTATTTATTTTTTTAATGTGGTGCTAGGATCATACCCAGTGCCTCACTTGTGCTAGGCAAGCGCTTTACCACTGAGCCACAACCTCAGCGTCTTAATGTTTTTGAGGTGGGAGTCTTTCAATCCTGTTCACCAGGCATTCTTGAACTCCTGCATTCAAGCGATGCTCCTGCCTCAGTCTCCAGAGTAGCTGGGAACACAGGATCATACCACCATGCCTGGCTGATCAGGTTTTAAGTGAAATACTGTAGGATTCCTTTGACCCAAAAGTAGATACTCACAGCATTGATCCCAGAGAGCTGCTGGGAGAGCTGGAGCACAATGGAAATGAGGAGGGGTTGTTGGTAGTTGGGTGATTTAAAGAGCTGCAGCACAGAGACTTGCTTTTCTTGTGACATTCTAACACTCTCTTCTTTCATTTCCAGGATATCCTGGTTCACATCTGGTGTGCCCCATAACCGTTGGAGGACTGGTAAAAAGAAAGAAATGGAAAGGATAAAGACATTGTGCTGCCCCCAATTCCTTTCACACAGCTAGGAGAAGCCATTTCAAATGAAGGGACTGTTGTAGTTTGGATTTGGTGTGTCCCCCAGAGGCTCATGAGTCCCCAAGGAGCCATGTTCAAGTGATTAGCTCATAAGGGCTCTAACCTCAAAGGATTGATCAATTGGTGTATTTACAGCTGAATGGGCTATTAGGAGGTAGTGGGAACTGTACAAGGCAGGACCTAGTTGAAGGGAGTATCATTCTTATCATGAAGTCTGAAAGATACTTACTCCTCTTAGCATTCTCCTCTTCTTTTCTGTTAATGAGCAAGAATCTAGGACTTTCAGGGCAAAATGGAAGGGCTATACTTTGTAGGACAGCTGGAATAATTGTTAAGCCCAACAGCACAGGCCACAGATCTTCAGATCCCAGGATAAATTTCAGACCAAATATCTAGAAACCAAAGATAATGTTATAAACCCCATACTTCCTAGGCCACAAGTTCATTTTTAAAAGTTTAAAAATCATCATTCTTTTACCACAGAAAAAAGATAAATTGTGTTTCTTACCCTTTTTTGTCCTGCTTGCTTCAAGAGCTACAATCTACGAGCTATAGTAACATTAACTGAAACTATGTGTACACACACATATACCATATACAATTGAATGTGTGCCAGTCATCCTTTTGAGTTCTTAATCTATGTTACTTCATTCAGAACATGAAACTAACACTCATTAAGTAAGAAATTATAGGGTACCTGAGCCACCAGAATCCCAATGACGATCCCCAGCTGGTTGAGAGTGCCAAAGGCACCCCGCAGAGCAGTAGGAGATACTTCGCCAATGTACATGGGCACAAAACCTGTACAGAGTCCACAGAAAAGTCCAATAATCAAGCGGCCCAGGATTAACATCTCAATGGACTCAGCAATCTTGCAGAACCCCATGAGGCAGCCACCAGCAACAGCCAACAGGTTGACTATAAGCATTGAATTGCGCCTATCAGGTGAACCAGAGACAAAAGTATTAGTAAAGTGAGAAGATCCTAATCTCTACTCTTCTTTCCTCAAATGTTTTGCCCTTCTGCAGGCTCTTATTTTCTCCTGTGGCTTAAATTTTCTTTTCCATTTTCTATTCTTGGAACATTTCTAGTTGGAACAATGGTTTTTAAACTTCTTCATACATAAAACTCAAAGAACATTTAAGACTTTGTGCAAGTCCCAGCTGTAACCTAGAATTTCAGTAAGCATCCTACCAAGTAGTTCTCAAAAAGTGATCTAACCAGTTAACAACATCAGTTAGAAATCTCCTAGAAATTAACTCTTCCACTTCATCTAGATTTAATCATTAGATCTGACTCTGGGGACATGTCCCAGCCGTGTTCTGAAAAGCCCTCCAGGTGATGTGATGCAAGATGAACTTTGAGAACAATTGCCCTTGGCCAGCAATTCTGACATAGCTGGTCTACCAACACACAAGACATTTTTGGATCAGTGCTAATCATTTTATACCTTTATTTTATTTGATTGCTGGCGATCAAACTCAGGTCCTTGGGCATGTTAGGTAAATGCTCTACCACTGAGCTATACCCCCAACCCCATTAAATGATTTCTTTTCCTGTGTTGGGGATTGAACCTAGGGCCTCATGCATATTAGGCAAGCACCCTACCACCAAGCTACATTCCCAGTCGCCATTAAGTGCTTTTTAATGCCTTTTATGCAATGTATAGATATCACTGATACATAATGATAGCAAATTAATTCAGGCAAAAGTTTTTCTATATCACAGAAAATTATACTCAAAATAGTCTCTAGGCTATACTGTGGTAATGATATTAACAATGAATATTGAGAGTTGGCGCAATGATCAATTTGAGGCCAACCTCTGCAACTCAGCACGACCCTGTCTCAAAAATAAAAAGGACTGGGAATGTAGCTCAGATAGTGGAGTCAACACCCTCTACCAAAACAGTAAAACAAAAATGAGGACTTAGGTAGCACAGGGATTGAACCAGGGTGCTCTACCACTGAGCAACTTCACTGGCCTTTTTTGTTTGTTTTGAGACAGGACCTCATTAAATTGTAGAAGCTAGCCTTGAACTGTGATCTTCCTGCCTCAACCCTGAGTTTCTGGGTTTACAGGTATGTGCCAACACACCAAACATCTGGAGAGTGTTCAAAAATACTAATACATATATCTCATTCCCAGACATGCTCATAATTGACTTTGTATGACCTGTCACTGGGACTTTCAAAAGCTCTGCCAGAAAATTCTAAGTGTACAGTCTCCCTGGCCCCCATCTATTAGTATTTTTGTTTTTGTTTTTGCTAATCAATAACGGGCATAAGTTAAAATTTTAATGACTTTAGAAACTGGGAGTATAGGTCAATGGTAGAGTGGGTGCCTAGCACGTATGTGACCCTGGGTATGATCCCTAGCACATAAAAAAACAAAACAAAACAAAAAAAAAAAAACTGATGACATTAATAACATGTAGCTATCCTCTCCAAATGAAAAAAGACCACTGGGCACGTGGCACATTCCTGTAATCCCAGCCACTTGGGAGGCCAAGGCAGAAGGATCTTGGGTTCAAGGCCAACATGAGGACTTAATGAGTTGTCTCAAAATCAAATTTAAAAGAGGTTGGGAGCCGGGCGTGGTTACATACGCCTGTAACCCCAGGGGCTTGGGAGGCTGAGACTGAGATTGAGTCCAAAGCCAGCCTCAGCAATGGTGAAGCTGCTAATCAACTCAGTGAGATGCTGTCTCTAAATAAAATACAAAATAGGGGTGGGGATGTATCTCAGTGGTGGAATGCCCCTGAGCTCAATTCCCACACCCATCCACCCCCCAAAAAAGGGCTGGGGTGTAGCTCACTGGTAGAGCACTTGCCTAGCATGCACAAGGCCTGGTTTGATCTCTAGTACCACAAAAAACAAATACATGAATAAATAACATAAGAATTAAACATCATCACATTAAATAGGTTGTTTCATTTGCAAACTTAAATTCCATTTGTATCTCTAGAACATCTAATTGACAAACTAAATTGTTCCTTCAGTCATTACTGACAATATCCTACCCTCTAAAACGTTTTATTAAGCTACGGTTAAGTGAGAATATTCATTTTTCTCTTTTAGGGAGAAATTCAATTACTTGGTCATTATCCACATTTGCCAGAAAGCAAGGATTTCAAATATATTTTTTGAAATATTTCAAATATATAAAATAATGAAAAGATTTGCATGAAACCCCAACTATTTAGAAAAGCAAACAACTTCTAACTTTTTAAATAAAAACACTCTGGGAAACTTTAGAGTTGAAGTTACTAGGAATAATTCCAAATTAACATAAGCCAGACTGCAAAGGCCCATCACTCACATGGCCCATCTCTTGAAGGCTGAGTGGGAGTTCAAGGCAGGAGAAATTCAAGCAAGAGCAGTCATATTCAGAGCCAGGTGGACCACATATTTATGGACTGGAATTTGATGAGTCTCATTAAGATGGATCATCACCTCCCTGATCTAATTTTCTATGCTTATCCTCAAAGCAACCTGTATAGCCCACTTCCAATTTCTGGTCAATACCTGCCAAAGCGGTTGACAAAGAGTCCAACAGAAAAGGAGCCCATCATGCCACCAACAGAGAAGATGGCCACAGACAAGGACCAGAGGGTTGTAAGCAATGTTTTACTGGGAGGGTCTTCTAACCTCTCTTCCAAAGTATAGTTGAGAAACTCTTTTATGATCTGCAAATAAAATGGTTGGAGGAAGAGCAGACTTGTTACAGTTGGATGAGAACAAGAGACAAATATTAGGGATTGTTTCCTCCTTAAAAGGACAGCATTGCTATGGCTTTATAGGTAGGGAATCACGGGATGTCTGAAAAATCCCAGTAGGTGGCAGCAGTGATATTGTCTGCCCCAGCCCTCTCTTAAGAGTCCCCCCTCCCCCTACCTCCACCTCCGCACCCTCCTCCACCACTTCTTTGTTACTAACCCCTAAGGGATAATACAGGAAGTGTTATCACCAAAGGGTAAGAGGAAGGACCAGCCCAGGGTATAGGGGAACAAATGAGCTTTTGGCTTTCTTTAAGTGACTCACCTAGACATTTCCAATACATTCCCCCTCTTCTGTCTTAGCCAGGCAAGACAAAAAATTTGTCTTAAATTCTGAATTTTGAAACCCTTCTTAAAATAAAAGAATACTTCCCTTATTCCATAGTCAGAATCTAAATGACTGGTACTCACAGTCTCAGGAGCATTGATGACTCCAGTGTTGTAGCCAAACTGGAAAGAGCCAATTGTAGCAACAGAGACAGCAAAAATCAGAGATGGGGTCACCTGAGGAGTAGAGAAGACAGGGAGGAAACAATTTTTTTTTTACTGATGATTGTCTCTTACTAATTATAGAAATGGACCAGGAGAACCTGTCCTATGAGTGATAGGAAGAGGACAAAAATACAAGATTTAGAAAAAATTGGAAAACAGGTTCAAAGGACCTGGGGTTAGTTGGTTTGGGAGCATTTTAAAAACTGCACCACGAAAAGGCAAGCATAGAACTGAAGTCCAGGATTGGAAGGGCAGAGGAAAAGATATCCTTGGGATTCCTAAGAACTGATTATTTTGCAAACAGATCCAGTGTATTCTTAGCAGTACCCTAGAATAAATACACAGAAGTGGTGGTGGGTTCATCACTGGGCTGCTCTTACCTCTGGATCTTGTAACCTACTATAGACATGTGCTACATGCTGGCCCCAAGTTGGCCTGGTTACTAAATACTATACTGCTACAGTATAGCAGGGGAGGATACTTGCTTACTTCCAACATTAGGAAACATCTCCTAGAGGGAGAATCAACCAATCATCTCTCACCTAGCTGGGAAATTATTCAAGAGAGCAAGTGGGTAGCTCAAATCTTACATGTGAGGCCATTCTCCAAGGCTCCCTCACAATGTCTTCAATCTTTTCTTATTTTAAACTCCTTTTCACTTAGGTCAGACAAGGTGACAGGCTGGGAGCTTCTGTAGGCGAGATGACCTTCCCCATGACTGGTGGCAGCCACCTCAGGCCCACTCAGAAGAAGCACCCCTCAGGACTCTGCTGCTACAAAGCTCTTTCTGTTAAATCCTTTTCCTTTTAGTAAAACCCCATGGTTCCCCTCTCACCATCATGAGGGCCTTTTTTTTTTTTTGGTCCCATCTCCTTTCAACCCTTTTCCCTAATTTCCTTTATTTTCAAATAATTTTATCTTAGTGCAAATGCTTTTCTCCCCTACAAATTCTGCATACACCACCCAGAATAATATATTAATATATCCTGCACTCACAATCACAATGATGACAACTGGAATTCTCTCTTATTATCCAAGGAATTCCATAAGGTTACAGAGGGCTGGACACATGACCTGTACCCCCAAACCAACCAGAGTCTTCTTGCTGGATCTGAGACCCACACTTTAAGCCACACAATCAGCAGCCCTAATCCTCTGACTACTCAACCATCTCATGGCATACTTATGTAAAATAAAATTGAGAAGCAAACAAAACTTCTGCAGTGACTTTGCTATGAGAGAAAGGTGAATGGAAGCAGGATATTCTCTTTATCATGTGTGACATTCAGAGAGAACTGGTTAAACTGTTGCTTCACAGGCTGAAGGAGAAATGAAAAAAGGCCTTAAGATGGCTCAGTGAGTTAAAATAAAACAGAACACGGTAATCGGCATCTAGATTTGCCGTCCTCCGAGTACCACAAACAAGCCAAAATAACAGTATCATCCTTACCTTCTGTGTCCCCATGGTCCTAATTATTTTTCTTCAAATCCTGAAGAAAGATCTGGGATGGAATTCCAGAGACGCCTCTTCCAGCCAACAAAACCTTCAAAATGTCCTCGGCAGCAAGTTCTCTTCAGGTCTTCAGCTGCGATCGGTACCCACTCTCACCAATACAGCATCTCTAGCTCTGGTTTGGAGCAAGTCTATTTATAATCTCTGCAAAAGGTGGAGCTGGTAAACCTTTCTCCGCCCCTAACCCCATCCCCGACCCACAAACTACCCCGCCCCCAAATAATCGGACCTCAGGAATTTAGCGAACTGTGTTATCAGAATTTCGGAGCTCCTCTCCACACCCTCAGCCCCCTCCCCCTTCCAGGCAATTACCCCATCCCTTTTAAAACCACATCCTGTCACTCTCCACCTCCTCTTTTCTTTCTCTTTTTAAAGCTCATCCAGATCTCTTCCTTTTTCTAATAGCAGTTACAGCCTCTTAGTTTCACAGACAAAATGCTACCAGAAAAGCCTGGAGGGAGGGCAAATACATGACTTTTAGCTCTTGAATCTGCTCGGAATTGAATCAATCTACAAAGAGAAAATAAATTTATCTATATAAGGCAAAACTGAATGGACGCTTCTATCAGATTTAAAACGGTTTGAAGGACTGTAAGCAGAAAGAATTCATAATCCTATAATTTATCAGCTGCTTTTTAAATTATAGGTTGGATGTACAAATCTTGAAAAGAAAGTAAGGTCAATCTGGCCAAAAAAAAATTGTGAGAATTTTGACCAGTTTTTAGCTCTAGGTGTCCTCTGATTAGCATAATTTCACCTAGGATGGATGAAACCTGAATTTCTAGGAGTCAGACTAACTCTGTTGGGTTGTAGGAAGGAGAGATTAACTGTTTATAATACAATCCAAATTCCTTAATACCATTTGCCACAACACCCCTTCTTAATTCTGCAATGATTTGCCTCTAGTCTAGGGTTTATAGCATCTAGAAATGCAATAAATATCACATTGGATTAAACAGATATTTGCTGTTTAAGGTACTTTCCAAGAAGGTGGTGATTCTTCAGTGAATAGGATCAGAAAGTTCTGCTCTCAAGGAATTTAGTGTTTCCTTTCTTCCATTTTAAAAAAAGCGGGGGTTGGGGATATAGCTCAGTTGAAAGAGTGCCTTCCCTGCATCCTGGGTTCAATCCCCAGCAAAACACACACACACACACACACACACACACACAAGTGTTATTTAAAAAATAAATAAATAAAATAAAAAAGGGGGGCTGGGGTCATAGCTCAGTGGTAGAGTACTTGCCTTGTACATGTGAGGCACTGGGTTCCATCAGCACCACATAAAAATAAATCAATAAAAAAATAAAGGTATTGTGTCCATCTACATCTAAAAATATATAAATTAAAAAATTTTTAAACTAAAAAAGGGGGACAAGGGTTAATGATTCTCACACACCTGGAAAGGATTATTAATATCTTATTAGTTATGGGCTGTGAATTTCTTGAAAGAAAAGTTTGAGATAAATATCTGATTACTGCATTATACACACAAAAAACGAACAAGATGAATAGGAAAAAATGAGAAAAATGAGAATTGAAGAAGATGAAGGATAATGAATAGGAGAGAAGAGTGGCTCCAGTATGCAAGTAAACAAAGCAAACAATTTAGTTTGTGGTTAAACAGTTGTGTAAGTGAGAGATAATATCAAGGCTTTGCTGGAGGGGAAACATCAATGGTCAAATTCCTGTGCCCATTAATTTGTAGCCAAGCAACCTTCAGTACCCGGAGACTGGGGTGAGAGGTGGGAGGAAGCAAGTTGGTAAAATAGTTAAAATTTTTCTAGATGGTGAGATGGGGAAAGTTCATCTTCCTTCAGAGTTTTGGTCCTGGGCTACAATCCAAAATGATACCACTGGACCTAAAGCCAATCAGATTATATTTTCTGTTTTCCTTAAATAAGGATACTTCATAAATTCGATCCTTAGCTGAGAAAGAATTGAAGATGAGTGAAATATGACATCAAAGAAAACTGTCCCTGAGATCACACTTCTCCTCCCCCATTTCATCCTTTCCAGGAAACAGGCAGCCAGAAGCTCCATTAATTACCACAGCAACTAAACTTAGAAGCCAAAGAAAAAAAAGAATATCCCTATATGGCAGTGCTGTCCAACAGAAATATAATGCAAGCCATTGTACATACTATATTTTCTAGTAGGCATATTAAAAATTTTAAAAGAAATTAATTGTAATAATTATTGAACCAAATATAACAGAAATATTATATTTTTAGAATGTAATCAATGAAAAAATGGCTAGAGTTTACTTTCTTTGTTTTGGATGTTTTTGAAACCCTGTGTATACTTTAAAAGTTAGAGTGATATTGTAACAGAGGTTCACTTGATGCTTTGACTATATCTCTTGTGGCTTTGAAACTTACATGTTTTTTTTCTTTTTCCCAATCTTCTTTTCCCTAAACTTCTCCTCCCTGATCTTCTTTCCCTCCCCTCCCCCTCTCCTCCCTAATCTCATTTTCTCTGAATTACCTCTGTAAAAGCCCCCATTCTTGTGGATGGGCAGAATCACAGCCTTTGGGACAGGAGTCCCCTGTGTTTCTCCTTTGCTAGCAAAGCAATACACTTTCTTTTTCCTTTTTCTCATAGCCTTGTCCTCATTATTGGATTGGCATCAAGGACAAGGACCGCACTTTCAGCAGCAATATGTAGTCCTATCAGAACAACAAAGTTGTGTTTAGTAGAAATTTTTTTTAGTTGTTGTTGGACCTTTATTTTTTGTGTATTTATATGTGGTGCTGAGAATTGATACCAGTGCCTCACACATGCTAAGCAAGCACTCTACCACTGAGCTACTACCCCAGCCCTAGTAGAACAATATTTAAAACTGCTTCAACTTTAAAATTAAACTTAGCCACACATAAATGCGTAATATAACATGAATCACAGTGCAGCTTATAGTAGGAAAACCATGATGCCCTCTTTACCTCTAGATGATGATGATGATTCTTCTTCTTCTTCTTCTTTTTAAATCTTTGACTTTTATTTATTATTTTTTGTCACAAAATGTCTCCCCCCCCCACCTCCCAATACTGGGGATTGAATCTAGGCAAGTGCTCCTCCATTAAACTATATCTCCAGACCTTGAGAAACCAGCTAGCTCACAATAAACACCTCTTTGCTGCTTACATGGATCTTGGTCTCTGGTGGTCTTTTGGGGGTCCTGAATTCAAGCATAACAACCTCTCCACTTTTATTCTTGGTTCTAAATCATTTTGTCTTTTCTTTCTCCCTCTTTTTAGTCTTAAATTTAATTTTTAATGTTTTTGTAGTACTGGGGACTGAACCCAGGAATGCTCTACCACTGAGCCACATCCCCAGCCCTTTTTATTTTTTATTTTGAGACAGTGTCTTCCTAAATTGCCAGCTTGACCTCAGATTTGTAATCCTTCTGTAGCTGGGATTACAGGCACACACCACAGGGTGCAGCAAACTGGCATTTTTAAACATTTTGCAAGAGTAAGAAAGTAAAAGATAGGTCTGAACCACTCCATTCAGTTATACAGAGCAGGCTCTAAAGCAAGTCAGAACACAATATTTGCCTCAGTAGTTATTTTCCCAACAGTTATTGAATGGGAACAAATGAAATCATTGTGAAGGCCCAGGATTATACTTATTTTCCCAAATTTGTGTAAAATTGCTATGGAGAAAGATAATACTGAAGATTTGAGTCTTAGATGTTTGAAATCTGTAACAAAATCTTCTATTTTCTTCTTGGTGAGAAAGAAGGGAGGTGAAAGGGGGACAGATCTGAGAATTTTTGTTGTTTGTTTGAACTCAATTTGAGATTATCTTTTTTTTTTTTTATTTTTTAGTTCTCGGCGGACACAACCTCTTTGTTTGTATGTGGTGCTGAGGATCGAACCCAGGTCGCACGCATGCCAGGCGAGCGCACTACTGCTTGAGCCACATGCCCAGCCCCAATTTGAGATTATCTTGAGGAACCAGGTGGGCTGGGTGAAAGGAAAGTGACCACAACACTCGGAGCAACCAAAAGATCTTTATTGCAGCAGTGCAACAAAGAGAAAGGAAAGAAGGAAAGAAAGAGATAAAAAAAAGAGAAGAGATGAACAGGGAGAGAGCAAGAACAAGAGAGAGAGAGCGCGCGAAAGAAAGATAAAGAGCAAGAGAGAGAGAGCAAGAGAGAGGGGGGCCTGGCAGGAGGGAGTTTTTATAGCCCAAATCTAATGGGGCCTCTGGGTCTGCAAGCTGCCTTGTTGGCCCAAGGGGGGGTTAAGTGTTCAGTCTTAAGCAGGGTTGAATGTTCAGACTTGAGGCAAACAGGTGATAAAGGACCAGATAGAGGGGGGTTTGAGTGTGTGGGCTATCTTGCAGCCAACATCTGTTCAGCCTGCCCAGCAGACAACACAGTTCAGCCTGCTCTGCACCCAACACTGGGAATGTAGCTCAGTGATAAAGTGCTTATATTGTCATGCATGAGACCTTGAGTTAGATTCTCTGTGCCACACTAAGGAAGAAAAGAAAGAAAAAGCTAAATGGCTTGGTAATGAAAGAGCGGGTTCTACTTCTAGCAATATGCCTATCTTAAAGGTTACTACTGGAATTCAGCTGAATCTCAAGAATCTAAATGTGTGCTGAACAAATACTCTTTTGAACAAGTGGGGGACCTAAGAAGCTCAAAGATCAGTTTAGTATTGACCTTAGCTTCACATAACAGAGTTCAAGTTAGATAAATCCTCACCTTGGGCAACAGATAACTGTTGCTCAATTAAATATTTGGGGGAGATTAATTGGTTGACTAAGGTTGTGTCCTTTTGGAGGAGGCCCCACTAGATTCCAAGGCCCTCCCAATCCGTCACAGAACTTATGACCAATCATAAGGGAGAGAGTATGCTAGGGCAGGCCACTAAATCTAGATGCCAAACACTTATTCTGTGTCATTTGATTCCTTGTGAGATCTTCTGTCTTTAAGAGAAATTAAAAAGGAAGCAATGGGCTGAGGTTGTGGCTCAGCAGTAGAACGATCACCTTGCACATGTGAGACCTGAGACCTGGGTTCTATCCTCAGCACCACATAAAAATAAATAAGTGAAATAAAGGTATTGTGTCCAATTATAACTAAAAAAATATTTTTTAAGGGAAGAAATGGGGGGCTGGGGCTGAGTGGTAGAGCATTCACCTAGCAAATGTGAGGTACCAAGTTTGATCCTCAGCACCACATAGAAATAAATAAAATAAAGTTAAATATATATATATATATATATATATATATATATATATATATATACACACACACACACACACATATGGAAATGTGTACATTTCGAAATGGAATAGGTTTGGGAACTAATGTAGGTTAATTTAGAAAAAATATATATATTTTTTTTGTGGTGCTGGGAATTGAACCCAGGGTCTTGTGCATGCTAGGCAAGCACTCTACCAACTGAGCTATATCCCTAGCCCAGAACAAAGAAAATTCTTGTCTGGGATTTCTTTGTTCTAAATGCAGATACCTGGGGAATGTAAATCTCAATCCTAGCCACTGTTATTTTGTGATAAACAGGCTGGAAAACAAATAATCTTAAAATCAGAGAATCCAAAGCTTTAAACACCTTAAAAAGTTTCTTCTATAGAACAACATAAATGGCATTTCAAGACACACAGAAAACCTACTGACTTGACTTCTCTAAAGACTGCCAAAATGAATTCTACTCTTTGCTTACATTATAATATTATTCATAAAAATAACTTGTGTCATAGTGTGTTACTTTTAAAGCTTCCTTTATCAGGTTAGGTGTCAGCAGAGGTCACTTTGAATCTGAAAACACTAGGAAACAAACCCTCTGGGGCGAAGAAAAAAAAATTTGAGAAATGTTGATTTTCCTGTCTGGTTTAGGTTTAAACCATTCATTACTTCCATTGATCCTGAAGGACCTAATTCCAACTCTTATGCCCTTATCAGCTTCTAAGGGATCTTCCCTCCTATAATTTCTTCTTCAGAAATTAATCCATTCCATAGCAGTGCAAGATGAAATTCTCTTAATCAAATATCTTCAATGATTCCTAAATAAAGTTTAGACCAGCACTGTCCAGTGGAAATATAATGTAATATATAATGTATATTTTTTAAAAATATATATGATATAATTTAACAATTTCTAGTAACTACATAAAAAGATTGTTATTAGAATCAAAAATCAAAAAATGGGATGGGTTCAAACTAAAAAGCTTCTTCTCAGCAAAAGAAATAATCAGTGAGATGAATAGAGAGCCAACAGAATGGGAGCAAATTTTTACCACATGCACATCAGATAAAGCACTAATCTCTAGGATACATAAAGAACTCAAAAATCTTAACACCAAAAAACCAAATAACCCAATCAATAAATGGGCTAAGGAACTGAACAGACACATCTCAGAAAATGATATACAATCAATCAACAAATACATGAAAAAAAATTTCAACATCTCTAGTAATTAGAGAAATGCAAATCAAAAGTATGCTGCTGGATGTGGAGGTGCATGCGCCTGTTATCCCAGCAGCTTGGGAGGCTGCGATAGAAAGATCCAAAGTTCAAAGCCAGCCTCAGCAATGGCAAGGTGCTTAGCAACTCAGTGAGACCCTATCTCTAGAATATAAAATAAGGATATGACTCAGGGTATGATTCGGTGGTTGAGTGTCCTTGAGTTCAATCCCTGTTACAAAAAGAAAAGAAAAAAAAAAAAGAAAAAGAAAAAGAAAAAAAAAAGATCCCACATCCAATAAGTGACATTCATTTAAAAACAAAAAACAAAAAAACTACTCTAAGATTTCATCTCACTCCAGGCAGAATGGCAGCTATCAAGAACACAAACAACAATAAGTGTTGGTGGGGATGTGGGAGAAAAAGGCACACTCTACATTGCTGGTGGGACTGCAAATTGGTGCAGCCAATCTGGAAAGCAGTATGGAGATTCCTTGGAAAACTGGGAATGGAACCATCATTTGACCCAGCTGTCCCATTCCTCAGTCTATACCCAAAGGACTTAAAAACAGCATACTACAGGGACACAGCCACTTCAATGTTTATTGATGCACTGATGCACAATTCACAATAGCTAAACTGTGGAACCAACCTAGATGCCCCTCAGTAAATGAATGGATAAAGAAAATGTGGTATATATATACAATGGAATATTACTCAGAAATAAAAGATAATAAAATCATGGCAGGTAAATGGATGGAGTTGGAGACTATAATGAATATAATTGCAAATCCAATAAATGACATTCATAAATAATATGATAGTGAATCCCAAAAACCAAATGCTGAATATTTTCTCTGATTTAAGGACTCTGATTCATAACAGGGTTGGGGATGGGGCAAGGGAGGAATAGATGATCTCTAGATTGGATAATGGGGAGGAAGGGAAAGAGTGGGGCCATGGGGGTAGGAAAGATGGTGGAATGAGATAGACATACTCTAAGTACATGTATGAAGACATTAATGGTGTGACTTTACTTTGTGTACAGCCAAAGATATGAAAAATTGTGCTCTAAATGTGTAATATGAATTATAATGCATTATGCTGTAATATATAATAAAATTTAAAACAAAGAAAGTTGTTCATTTAAAATTTTAATACCTAGATTAAGATATACTAGACATTATTATTATTAATACTAGGGAATTGAACCCAAGAGTACTTTGCCACTGAGCTACACCCCCAAACCTTTTTTTTTTTTTTTGGTATTGGGGATTGAACTCAGGGGCATTCAACCACTGAGCCATATTGCCAGCCCTATTTTGTATTTGATTTATAGACAGAGTCTCACTGAGTTGTTTAGTGCCTCGCTATTACTGAGGCTAGCTTTGAACTCGAGATTCTCCTACCACAGCCACCTGAGCTACTGGGATTAGAGGTGTATGCCATTGTACCCCAGCCCTTTTTTCAACTTTTGCTCCTTTTTTAGTACTGGGGATTGAACCCAGGGGTCCTCAACCACTGAGCCACATCCCCAGCCCATCCGTGTATATATATATTATATATATATTTTTTAATTTTATTTTTTAAGTTGTAATGTGGTGATGATGATCGAACACAGGTCCCCACACATAGTAGGCCAGCTCTCTACAGCTGAGCCACAACCCCAGCCACCTTTTTAAATATTTTACTTAGAGATAGGGTCTTACTGAGTTGCCTAGGGCCTCCCTAAGTTGCTGAGGCTGGCTTTGAACTCGTTATCTCCCTGCCTCAGCCTCCCGAGCTGCTAGGATTATAGGTGAGTGCCTGCCTGGCTTTTTAAACTTTTTTATTTTGAGACAAGTTCTCTTTGAATTGCTGAGGGTCTGGCTAATTTTCTGAGACTGGTCTTGAACTTGCAATCCTCTTGCTTCAGCCTCTGGCATGTGCCCCTATGCCCAGCAATACAAAAATTATTAATGAGCATTTTACTTTTTTGTAAGGCCTTCAAAATTTTGTCAGGTCTTTAAAATTCAATGTGTATTTGACATAGCACATTTCAATTGGAACACTAAGTTTTCAATGACCAAGGTGAAATGTACTCCTTTTAAAACAATAACTGTGTTACAAAAGTATTTTAAACAGTTTCACGTGTATGAGTGGTACTGGGAATTGAACCCAGGGCCTCACACATGCTAGAGAATCACTCCACCATTGAGCTACATCCCCAGCCTGGCTTCCAGGTTTTACACTGCTTCAGTATCCCCCACCACACTCTGCTTCGTATTCTCTTTTTTCTCTCTCCCCTGGTGCTGAGGATGGAACCGAGGGTCTCACTCATGCCAGTCAAGTGCTCTACCTCTGATCTACATTCCCAGCTTCACTTTTTAAATATAAACTTAAGTGGATTAATATGGAATGAAATTAGCAATTAAGTCCCTCAGTTTTACAAGCCATATTTCATGTGGTTAAGATCACATGTGGGCTGGAGTTGTGGCTCAGTGGTGGAGCACTTGCCCAGCTTGTGTGAGGCACTGGGTTCGATTCTCAGCACCACATATAAGTAATTAAATAAATAGAGGTCTGTCAATAACTAATAAAAATTTAAAAAAAAATAAGATCACACGTGACTAGTGGCTATGACATTTGACAGTGTAGATCTCAACTCTTTGCATAATTCTAATCTATTAACCCAGTCTTATCTGGAATTTAGAATATGTACCAAAGGAAAAAAAATTAAGAGTATATCTATCCTATGTTCCAGCCAAACCAAACTATTTCTCACATTTAAAACAAGCCCTGTTTTCTACCTTATAGTTTTGTCTTACTCTGCCTTAAAAATAATATCTTTCACTCTTGTGTAAAAATCTTTTCTAATTTAATTGCAAATTCTCCCGGCCAAAAGAATGACATTTGAAGGTTACATATATCTTATGATGCTCCATTTTATCTCTAACTTGGAACTCCAAGGGAATATGATCTACCTTGGTTGTTTCTGTTGGTCCCCAAATAGAATAGGGTACCAATACATGTTTGTTAAATCAATGTTTATATATACAAGTTGTAGAAATGTGTGGAAGTTGCAGTGTGATGGAAAACCCCCCTTCCCAGGGGGATGCAAAGGAACAGCAGTAGGAACATCTTCAAGTTTTCTTTTCTTTTCTCCTTCTTTCTTAATACAGATTTATTGGTGAGTGTGTGTAAGGATGGCCTTAGGCCTCAACCGAAGCAACTCCATTTTAAAACTCCAGTTTGAAATCTGCAGTCTTACCAGGCACACCTACAGAGCCCTCCAGTAAGGCCCTTGGGCACAAACAAGTCACTTCTCTTCACCCTGACAAACTCAGAGTGAAGTCTGGCATATTGCCCTCACCCTGATAAGAGAAGCAAGAAAATCAAGGTGGGAACCACCAGACCAGATGCTTTAACCTCAGGATGAATGACATCACTGAGAAATCTGGTAGCAGCTGACAGGGATTGAAAGGGTGGTAGAAGCCCCCAAATTTAGTATAAGTGATGGAGCAAATGAACATGACATTCAGCCAGCTGACACTGATGCGCACAGCCTGAGAGCCTGATGAGGACCTAGACTGACATCCCAACTCTTCTCATTTGCCTGACCCTCTGTGTTGTTCTCACCACTATCAAACTCTACAGCAGCCTCTTAACTGTGGTGAGAAAAGAAACTTGTCCCTCCTCAGCCAGCTGTCAGCTCCACCCCAGGAGAAGCCTGCCTTGGTTCCTGATCTGATCACGACCATCTGAGTGAGTGTGCATCTCCTGGACTTAGAGCCTAAGGCTTGAGACTTTAGATTTGGCACTTGAGCTTAGCATGTAGAGGGAATGTCTGTCATGAGCCTGTCATGATTAAGTGTGTTTTCAGTACTTAGAATTAATCTAGAATTGTTTGCTGTAAATTGATTATATCTATTGCAGTGCCTGGCATTAAGGTTTGTTGTTTTCTTGATTAAGAATCTATAGAGATGGGCTGGGGCTGGGGCTCAGCGGGAGCACACTTGCCTGGCATATGTGAGGCACTGGGTTCAATTCTCAGCACCATGTATAACTAAATAAAGGTCTATCAACAACTAAAAAATATATAGAGAGAGCTCTAGGGTTGTAGCTCAGTGGTAGAGCACTTGCCTAGTGTGAGACCCTAGGTATGATCCTCAGCACCACATAAAAATAAATTCATAAAATAAAAGGTATTGTGTCCAT
This sequence comes from Marmota monax, assembly GCF_021218885.2. Classification (NCBI taxonomy): domain Eukaryota; kingdom Metazoa; phylum Chordata; class Mammalia; order Rodentia; family Sciuridae; genus Marmota; species Marmota monax. The sequence continues at coordinate 752,303 of NW_026695239.1, read as the reverse complement.
CTACAACTAAAAAAAACAAAAAACAAAAACCTATAGAGTGAAATTGTTTGAGTGATTTGAGTGAATAGAGCATTGAAAAGGGAGGAAGCGTGTGGACATTCTTTATTTCTCACCCTCAACTGCATAAATCGCACCTTTTGCCCAATGAGACAGTGCGATTAAGATGGGGACAATACAGAGGAAGCCCTCACAAGTCCAGGACCCACCACTGTCCAGGTAACCACAACTGGGGATATATTTGACCCCAAGCCAACAGGAATGAGCCTGTTTTCAGCTGCCAAGTCTTCAAATTCATCAGCATTAAACTTGGGAAAGCCCCACTTCTTTGAGATGCAGATTTTCTGGAAGCTGGGGGACTTGAACTTGATCCTGCATAGGTCCTCAATATCATGTTCATTGCTCTGCAGCTTCATGAAGATGGCTGTGATGACTTGGCCAATGTGACCCCTAGCCACAGTGCTCTCAGGTTTCCCAAAGGCACCCCACATACCTGTCTGACGCCTAGATTAGGGACATCATGAGATGAGAAATATGAAGATCCACTCAAAAGTATTGTCTCCAAGGTCCCTAAGGACAACCCATACAAGCAATAGGCTGTATATGCTACAAAAGAGATGGCTATTTGTAGCCATCACACACTAGTGTTTGTATTTTTTGAGATAGGGTTTTGCTATATGGCTCAGGCTGGCCTTGACTCTTGAGCTCAAATGTTTGTCCTGCCTTGGCCTCCTTCTGGGTAGCTGGGACAGCAACCATAGGAGCCATTACACCTGGCTGGAAAGCCTTCTAGTTTTGACTGAAGCATGTCCTCCTGTAAGAAATGCATTTTCCACATTGTTCCTGTGTTTTTAAATTTTCTTGTCTGTTTCTCTAACTCACAAATGAATCCCTTAGAGGCAAGGATTTTGTGCCTTTCCTCTATCCCCAAGTACTTCACATTAGTGCTGGGCATATGAATGAATGAATGAACGAACTAAATTATTTAATAGGTTCCACTAAAGCATTCAGCTTAGGAAAGTTATGTAGTCATGCTACTAAGCCACACAAACAGGACAAGGCTGGTAGTGGGAGCAAGGTTATTATATATATTAACCCATAATGAAGGTTTTCTTTTACTTTACATGTCTATAGAGCTATCATATAATAGCTGCTAGAAGATTCAAGGGCACAATGAACTTGTAAATTAACTGAGATATTAAGATCATCCTGCATGGCAGGCATAATGGTACAAGCCTGTAATCCCAATGGCTCTAGAATTTGAGGCAGGAAAATTGCAAGTTCAAAGGCAGCCTTAGCAAGGCTCTGTCTCAAAAAAAAAATTTTTTTTTTCTTTTTTTAAGAGCTGGGGATATAGTTCAGTGGTTAAGCAGCCCTGAGTTTGGTTCCTGGTACAAAAAAAAAAAAAAAGAAAGAAAAAAAAATCCTACATTGTCTGAAACTGGAACAAAACATTGAAATCAGAATTGGCTTGAAAATCTGAGCATTTGGTCATTGTTTACCATGGTTTGGATATGATTTAAATGTGTCTCCCAATGGCCCCTGTGTTAGAAGCTTGGTTCCAGTGTGACAATGTGATGGGACTGTTAAGAAATGGAGCCTACTAGGAGATTATTAAGTCATTGGGAGGTGTACTCTCAGAAGAGATTAATATTCTTTCAGAGCGATGGATCCCTCTTGGCTTCCTGTCTTGCTATCTGAACTCTTTCTTGGATGTCATCTACCATGAAGTGATATCACTAGAGGCGCCTTCACCAGAGCCAGCACTAAGCTCTTTGGAATTCAGCCTCCAAAACTATAAACTAAATAAACTTTTTAATAAGTACTCATCCTTAGATATTATAGTAACAGAAAATGGACAAATAACAGCCAGATAGTGTTTTTATCAACATGTCTGTATAATTTTGAAACTTTCAAAGTTTGTAAGTGCTTTCTAAGTTAGTACAATCACTATGCAAATCAGTATGGAGGTTCCTCAAAACACTAGGAATGAAAAGCCTTGAGACCCAGCTAGACCACTCCTTGGTTTATTCAAAAGAATTAACATACTATAGCAATACAGGCATACCCATGTTTATAATGACACAATTCACAAGAGTCAGTTATGGAAGCAGCCTGGTGTCCATCAATAGATGAACAGATAAAGAAATTGTGGTTTAAAAAAACAAAAAAGAAAAAGAAAAGAAAGAAAGAAAATGTGGTAATGCATTCCTGTAATCCCAGTGACTCAGGAGGCTGAGGCAGGAAGATTGCAAGTTGGAGGCCAGCCACAGCAATTTAGTGAGGCCCTAAGCAACTTAGCCAGACCCTGTCTCAAAATTAAAAAAAAAAAAAAGGCTGGGTTGGGGGGGGCGGGTGACTGGGGACTTAGATCAGTAGCAAAGCACTCCTACTAGTGAAAAACAACAAACTTTTATAAAAGATCATTTTTAATTGGTGCATTATAATTGCACATAATAATGGGCTTTATTGTTACATATTTATACATGGTCAATTTTATTCCCTAGTATAAAATTTTCTTTTTTTCCCTTCTTCCTCCCTGTGGTAACCTTCCTCTGTACTGGTCTCCCTTCTATTTTCATGAGATATCTCCCACTCCACTCCCCTAGCGGCTGGGATTACAGGAATGCACCACCTCATGGGCTCTCTTGTCAGTTATATTCATCTTCTAAACTCTGCCTAAACAGTCAACTAGTCTTGCCTCTCACCTAGCATGGGATGACTCTGTTTATAGGAATAAACAGCAGAAAGACAATAACCAAGCAAATTTATCTCCTTAGAACCTTCATTTTATATTTGTTTGTTTTTGTTCTTGTTGTTCATCCTTTGGTTGCTTTGTGGTGCTAGGGATTGAGGACCAGATACTTTTTAATACTTGTACTTGACAGAAACTAAATTGATTCTACTGTACTACAGCATCATACATACTGTCCTTATTTTTAATAATCAATAATATGTCAGAGTATGCTCTAAACAAAGATAACAAAGATAGGGCTGGGGATGTGGCTCAAGCAGTAGCGCGCTCGCCTGGCGTGCGTGCGGCCCGGGGTTCGATCCTCAGCACTACATACAAACAAAGATGTTGTGTCTGCCAAAAACTAAAAAATAAATATTAAAAAAAATTCTAAAAAAAAGATAACAAAGATATCTATAAAGATAAGTTGGTCATTATTGTTGACAAAGGAAGATTTGAGGAAAAAGGAAGAAGAGGTTACTAAAGAGGAAGTGGATGTCTATGTCAAAATTCAAATCCATGAAACCACTAGGTTATACAACAGCTACCAGTAATTTAGCTCCAAACTCTCACCAATCCCCATATGCCAAACTAATCCAGAAAGATAAACAGGGCTAAGAACAATCTTTTGTGTTTATATTTATAGACTCCCTCAAGTGTTTTCCTAGCTGATTTGTTTCCATGATTAGAAAGCATCTCTTTGCAGAGTACCTTGGTGCTTCCCTGAAATGAGGATATGCCCTAAAGCAGAAGTTTTCTCTGACACCTCCCCTTAGAGATCATAGCTGCCGCTACCTTGGGTGGAGCTGGTGCAAATATCCTCCTTACTCATTGTATATTGTTTCACACCCAGCAGGATGGAAAGATAAATGACAACCTGTGACTTGGCATTATTACTTTATCTACTTCCTCTAATGGTCAACACCAAGAAGAATAGGTAGGAGAGAGAATTATTTCAGTTTGATGTAGTTAACTGGACACAAAGTAGAAAGTCAAAAAAGAAATATCAGTTTTGGAACATGAAGTAGACTTCAGGCATTTAAAAAAAGTCATTTAATTTCTATATATCTGAATTCCAGCATTAAATTGGCGGTCATGTTATCCATCTTGTAGAATTATTGAAAAAATTAAAACAATGCAAATAAAAAATATTTGATAAACTTTTTTTTTCTTTTCTTTTTCCTGATACTGAGGTTGAACTTAGGGTGTTTTACCACTGAACTACATCCAGCCCTTTTGATTTTTTATTTTCAGGAGCAGTCTCGCTAAGTTACCCAGGCTAGCCTCAAATTTGTGATCCCTCTGCCTTAGCCTCCCCAGTCACTGGGATTACAGATGTGATCAATTATGGGTTGTTTTCACTTTTGTTTTTGTTTTTGCAGTGCTGAGGATCAAATCCAGGGCCTCATGCATTCTAGGTGAACACTCTACCAGGTAGAACACACCTGTAGTCCCAGTTACTGTGCAAGCTGAAGCATGAGGACTTAATAGACATGTGCAAGGCCCTGAATTTGATTCCCAATAATGCAAAATGCATACACACACACACACACACAGACACACACACACAGACAGTACAAGATAGGGTAGTCTAGGTTGCTTGCTCAATAGAGATGACATGTGAACAGAAACCCGAATCACATGAGAAAGTGAGCCTCAGGAGTTTGTGAGAACAACACTTCAAACAGAAGGCATTCCAAATGCAAAGACACTGATTCGTGCTTGGAATGAAGTCAAAAGGCTGATTCATCAGGAATGGAATGAAGAAGGGGGCAGAGTGGTAGGAGAACGTATGTTGAGAGATGGCTAGAAGTCTGATCCTGCAGGGCATTGTAAACCTTGGTGAAGGTTCTGGATTATATTTCAAATGTGACAAAAATTCAGGAAACTACAATGCCATTTTAGGGATTTGAGCAAAGGAAAGCCATTAAAGCCCTAAAAATCCCAGGCTTTATCCTCCTTTCTCTCTTCCCCAAGCCCTTAGCAAACACAGCTTTCTTCACCATCTTCATTAGTTTTCCTTTTCTGGCATGTCATATAGTTGAACTTGTGAGGCAGTCTGTGTGTGTTGGTTTCTTTCACTTAGTCATACATGCACTAAAGTTTCTTCAATGTCTTTTTGTGGATAGCTCATTTACTGATGAATAATATTCCGTTACATAGATGTACTCCAGTTTATCCATTTCTCTACTTAAGAACATCTTGGTTGCTTCCAAGTTTTAGCAATTATGAATAAAGTTGCTATAAATATTTTATGGATGGAGGATTTCAACTTATTTGGGTAAATATCAAAAGGGTGATCACAAATAATTTTTTTTTTGTACTGGGAATTGAATCCATAGGGGTGCTTAACCACTGAACCACATCCCCAGCCCTTTTTATTTTTTATTTTGAGACAAAGTCTCACTAAGTTGTTTAGGGCCGGCTAAGTTGCTGAGGCTGGCTTTGAACTTGCCATCTTCCTGCCTCAGCCTCCTGAGCAGCTAGGATTACAGGTGTATACCACATGCTTAGCCACAAACAAGTATTTTATTTATTATTTTTGCTGTGTTGGGGATTGAACCCAGGGCCTCACACATACTAAGCAAGCATTCTACCACTGAGCTACATCCTCAGCCCCATAAGCAGTATTTTAAATGTCAACTTCTATACAAGTGTTAATAGAGAATATGGACTATTACTTACATGAATTAAAGAGGGTTTTTGAAATTTACCTTAACAATTCTCTAAAACTATGAATGTCCTTCCTTCTCTATGTAGCTATTCTATCAGCAGGATACCCCTGCCTGGGTAACTTACGGGAAAATAGCTACATGATAACTAAAGTACTCATGCTGACTCATATCCACCCTTTAAAAAAAAAACATAACCACATGCCAGTCTGTGGGCACTTTTCAATGCAATGTTTCATAATTAAAAGGCCTGTGTTCTTTTAGCAGGGTTCTTCCCTAATTTTATTGGCCCTCCAGCCCCATAAAGCATAACCCCCCAGGAGAAATTTATCAAGTTCTCTAGAGGGAAAAAGACTATTGAAGCTCCAAGGTGGTATTTATTAATGTGGAGTTCCAAAATGGACAAGGCAAGTACAACAAAAGTAAATGCAAATGTTATATTTCAGTCTACTTTTCTGAGGGCATGGGGCCACAATGTCTTATCACAGTCTCTAGAAAAGTAGTATAGTATAACACCTAAGAAACAACTGGAGAGACTGCCAAACATTGAGAGTTGTAGAGGAACGGGGAGAAAAATCTGCCTCTCCTTGGGTGCTCAGGAGAACTACAGGGTGGAAACTGCAGGCATTGTTTCCTACTATTCCCACCCTTCGGGATGGTCTGGCCTCCTCTCCACATGGAATTAAAAAGTACAAGTTCAGTGTAAATCACAGACTTCAATTCCTTCCTAGCAAGGGGGAGCTTAAGAGTAAACATCTTCAGAGTTTTGGTTTAGTGCCCAAATGGGATTAGGGTATTTTAGCAAAATGTACACATCCTCAGAACAGGCCATAGTCAGAAGAAACTAAAATTTTCACCTTCACTTGTCCAAAAGCAGTCATTATAATACTTTAGCATTTGCCTTTAGTAATTCTAGGAGGAAGAGATGTGAAACAGTGGAGGCAAAGTTCTCTTAAGCTAAATTAAGAACTGGTTTTCTCTTCTTATCAAAACCTTCCATATTATGTGTATTATGGGTGTGACTACTGGGGATTGAATCCAGATGTGCTTTACCATAGCTTATCCCCATCCTTTTTTATTTTTCACTTTCAGACAGGGTCTTGCTAAGTTGTCCAGGCTGGCCTTGAAACTGTGATCATTCTGCCTCAGTGTCCCAAGTAGCTGGGATTATAGTCATGAGCCACTGTTCTGGAATACTACGTGCATTGATCAAGTTTTTGTGGTTATTGTTATCGTTGTCATTTTCTTTGAGTACTTATTGCCTATTACACAGTATCCCAGCCACTGTGTTTGGATTAAGTGTATGATTTGGTGCTATTCTACTGCATATGCTTAATGTAATTTTTCTGTGTTGCAAAAAATCACTCTCCCAAATACACCTCTTTTTCAGAAAGAACCCATGCTGTTGACCTTCTTTTGTTGTTGTTTTTGCATTCTTTTTTTTTAACCTTTATTTATTTATTTCTATGTGGTGCTGAGGATTGAACCCAGTGCCTCATATGTGCTAGGCAAGCACTGTACCACTGAGCTACATCCCCAACCCTGACCTTCTTACTTTTGAACCTCTAGCTGAGACAGTCACAGAAGTATTTGGATGAGGCGGGCCCAGAAACCAAAGAATCTCTTCACTGTCTCCCCTTGGTTAGCACCGCCTGCCTATGGTTTTTTTTTTTTTTTTTTTTAAGAGGCTGCGTAAGCCAGTGCAGACGTGCACTGAAGACCGTCAGCAGGTCAGCTGAATCTCCACAGCAACCAGCTCCATCACTCAGAGCTGACCACATGCTCCTGTCCCTTCTTTTTCTACTTTTCCCCTCCTCCTATGGAATTTATTTTTGTGTTGCTGCTGCCTAGAGATGCAGCCAGTATCTCCCTCATCATTCTGTTTTACTTCATCCTTTGGCTTTCTGTCATTACTTGGCATGAATCTGCAAAATCTCATGGGTGTGCAAAATCTTTCGTATTTCTTGTATGGTGGGATACAAATTTATTGGATGAAATGTACCTATTTTTAAAATGTATGGAAGTGTTGATGTCAATGGCTTGATCCTAGAATTCTGTAACTATTTAGATGTTAGATTGTGGGGAAATTATTTTAATTGCAATATGTAATCACATTTTATACTTTTTTTCCACCATGTTACTGGGGATTGAACCCAGGGGCACTTTACCACTGAGATAATTCCTCAGCACTTTTTAATTTTTGAGACAGGGTCTCGCTAAACTGCTGAGGGCTGGCTAAATTGCTAAGGCTAGGCTTGAGCTTGCCGTCCTTCTGCCTTAGTCTTAGTTGCTGGGATGACAGGTGTGTGGCCCAGTGCCTGATATATTTTATATTCTTTAAATACTCAGTTCAAGGCTGGGGTTGTACTCAGTGGTAGAGTGCTTGCCTAGAAGGGGTGAGGCCCTGGGTTCGTTTTTTCAGCACCACATATAAATAAATGAAATAAAGGTCTATCAACAACTTAAAAAAAAAAAAAAACAACCTAGGTTCAGGGCAGACTTTTAAATCCAGTTTAATTTCTATTATATATAAGTGGAATGCTTTAAGCTAATTGGGAATAAGCAAGTTTATAACCTACAACTAAAAAAAATTAAAATAAACAAATAAATACAACTAAGGTATCATGTCCAACTACAATTAAAATAAAATAAAGTTAAAAAGATAAATGTTTTTTCAAAATTCAGAGGAGAGAGATAATCCATTAAATCCTCTAACCTAACTTTTCTTTTAAATATTTATGTTTTAGTTGTAGATGGACACAATACCTTTATTTTATTTATTTATTTTTATGTGGTGCTGACCATCGAACCTAGGACCTCGCACGTGCTAGGGGGAGCGCTCGACCACTGAGCCACAATCCCAGTCCTTGTTCCCTTTCAATACTATTAAAAAGCAGCAATAGATCAGTGTATTGGCAACAAGAATGAATAAAAACAAATGGTCTAAAAAATCTGCAAGAGGGCCAGGCAGGGTGGCGCACATCTATAATTCCAGCAGCTTGGGAGGTTGAGTCAGGAGAATCTTGAGTTCAAAGCCAGCCTCAACAAAAAGCAAGGTGCTAAACAACTCACTGAGACCTTGTCTCTAAATAAAATACAAAAAACTGGGCTGGGGATGTGGCCCAGTCATGGAGTGCCCTGAGTTCAATTCCCGGTATCCCCACTACGCAAAAAAAAAAAAAAAAATCTGCAAGAGGATATAGGTATGATTCATTCATAGATACGCTATGTTGCCAGGCCTAGTTTTAGCCATTGGCATACTGTGGTGGATGTGGTTGGGGAACTCCATTCCTTAATTGCATGGATCTTAAATTGTGGCTGGGTTTGCATTTTATTTTCTTGTGTTCACCCTCCTCACCCACTTATTTCAATTTTTAAAATATTACTACTACTACTACTACTACTACTACTACTTCTACTACTACTACTTCTACTACTACAGCAATGGGGATTGAACCCAGGGAACTCTACCAATGAGCTGCATCCCAAGCCTCTTTCATTTTTTATTTTAAGAAAACTCTTGCTGGCCTGGGGTTGTAGCTCGTGGTAGAGCACTTGCCTAGCATGCGTGAGGCATTGGGTTTGCTTCTCAGCACCACATATAAATAAACAAATAAAATAAAGGTCCATGGACGAATTAAAAAAATATTAAAAAAGAAAGAAAGAAAACATGTGGATGTTTCCAGGAGCTATGCTCCTGCTTCAGCCTCTTGAGTAGTTAGGATTAGTACCACACCCATCCTGGCTAACAATAAATTTGATATTATCAACTTGATTTACTACAAGAAATCTTAAAGTACTTGGCTATAGAGTTTGAGGCAGAACAAATTGTCTAACTGTATTACATTTTATTTCTGTAGGTTAAGAGAAAGAGGGCTGGGGATGTGGCTCAAGTGGTAGCGCACTCTCCTGGCATGCGGCCAGGGTTCGATCCTCAGCACCACATACAAACAAAGATGTTGTGTCCGCCGATAACTAAAAAATAAATATTAAAATTCTCTCTCTCTTTCAAAAAAGAAAGAAAGAAAGAAAGAAAGAAAGATGTAGCCAATGAAAGTTAAGAAAAAAATACCTCAGACAACCAGCATATCTTCATCCCTATTCCCGCCCCTTCTTAAGAAGGTTGTCATAAACAGGAAGTATGGCCTGGGTACAAGAAATCTAGAGGCAGATGATAGTGGCTGTTCAGAGGTTGTAGGAAAAGGGAGACATCTTTTTCTAGTATTTCAGTGAAGATTTTATTCTCAGGTTATTAGAGAAGATCCTCATAGATGGAGGGAAGATGAGGATGGCAGGAAGAGGGAGGGAAAGCTCTTGAAATTTATCAGTGTTTTCTTTGCTTACAGAAAAACACAAGGGGAAAAGTGGAGTCTTCCTCAGGAATAATGAATGGCTTTAGAAAGATAATTACCTTTCTGTTCAGTTAGACTAGGGGTCTGTAAACTGTGACAATAGGGCCAAATCCAATTTAACACCTGTTTTTTTCTTTTTCTTTTTAGTGCCAAAGATGGACTAGGGCCTTGCACATGTTAGTCAAGTCCTCTACCATTGAACTACATCATAGCCACCCCCCCCCCAATATCTGATTTTTACCACCATAAACCAATTTTTTTTTTTACATGTTAGATGGTTGGTAGAGAGTCAAAAAAAGAGTAATATTTTGTGATTATGAAATTATATAAAATTCAAATTTCAATGTCCAAAAATAAAATTTTATTGGAACACAGCCAGGCTCACTCATTTACAAATTCACAATGGCTGCTTTTTCATGATAGCAGCAGAAGTAGGTAGTTATAACAAAGACTGTATGGCCCATAAATCCTAACATATTTATTATCTGACCCTTTACAGCAAAATTTTTGCCAACTCCTGATTTAGACAATAGATGAATCAAATGAAATGATATGATAAAGTTCTGAGATGATAGGGTCATATTAGCCCCAAGTCAGGGGAAGAAATGGGAATGGGCACTGTGGTAGCAAAGGGTGAATGAAGAAAGAAAGAATGGGTGGGAAGTACACTTTTTTTTCCCCCTCTAGTGCCAGGGATGGAACCCAGGATTTTATGCACTGAGCTACAGTGTGGTAGCTCATGCCTGTAATTCCCAGCTGGAGGCTGAAACAGGAGGATTGCAAGTTCAAAGCCAGCCTCAGCAAAAGCGAGAAGCTAAGCAACTCAGTGAGACCCTGTCTCTAAATAAAATACAAAATAGGGCTGGGGATATGGCTCAGTGGTTGAGTGTCCCTCAGTTCAATCCCCGGTACCCATCGAAAAGATTTTTTTTTCTTTATTTATTTAGTGGTACTGGGGTTGAACCTAGAGGTGCTAAACCACTAAACTACATCCCCAAACATTTTTATTTAATTTTGAGACAGAGTCTTGCTAAATTGCCCAGTCTGATCTTGAACTTGCAATTCTCCTGCTTCAGAATTCCAAGTTATTGGGACTACAGGTATGCACTACTGCACTCAGCTTAAATTTTGAGATGGGGTCTGGTTAAATTGCCCAGGCTGGCCTCCAACTTGGAATCCTCTGTCTCAGCCTTCCCAGTAACTGGGATTCCAGATGTGTGTGCCACCACACCAAGCTGGGATATTTTGAGTTGTAAAAATCCAAAAAAGTGTGCCTACCAAAATGAAGATGCCAAAAGCCCGAGATTAGGAAATAGAGGGTTTTTTTCCTCCAAATTTCTCTCATTTCATATAACAGGGAATGGGAGAAACACCAGTGTTGAGGGTGCCTTCTACTTCAGGACATTGGCTGAATAAACTGGTTTCCTAGTTCACTGAGAGATGATAGACTCTTGGTTCTTTTTACTTATTTAGAAGCACAGTGTAGATATTCTATCACTTAAATCCCTAGTGGTTATTCTGAACATAGTGCTGCCCTTCATGTTATTAGAAGAGGAGAACTTAGGACTGGATTAGAGAATGGTTAAAGAAAGACATCTTCAATTCCAATTTCCCTGTCTATCTACCTTAGCTACATGGGAATATTCTGTGACCCTTCAAAAGGTGGGAAGCATACTTCATTTTTATATAATGACCGAAGATGATATAGGCAGGGGGGCTGTAAGGATGACTGAAGCTCATAGTAATGTACTAATAAGACTGTTACCAGGGATTTTTTTATCGTCTAAAAAATAATATTTCTTTTTCAAATTGCAGAAATGGAAGTCTCCATTTCCAACTTTGGAGAAAAGTTGGAAAATGAAAACTGGAGGGAGCCCCAGAGTTACCATCACATCCCCCCATCTACCAAATGATGTGATAAAAGGAATGGGATGTGGGTAACAGCATAGCAATAAGGACCTCAGTGGAATTAGTCCTTGAATAAATCAGTATAAATGGAATACTAAACATAAGTTAGTCATTTGTTTATTCTATACTTAACTGATTATATTATCGATACTAGATGCTGAGTCATATTTTTAAATACACTCTGGGATCCTGTTATAAAACTCAAGCCCTACATGACTTTTGAAGCCCCGAATAATTCTATAATATAAATAAATGATTGTTTTAATGAATTTGTTTGCAAATTCATACTGGGAAGAGGATAATAGGGTAGTTTAAAGCACAACATGCTTGAGTTTCCTAATATTGACTTACACTATGCCACATGCTTTTCCAAAGAAAAGAATCATGTGTTGAGGGTGACTTCTACTTCAGGACATTGGCTCTATAAACTAGTTTCCTCATTCACTGAGAGGAGAGAGAGAGAGAGAGAGAGAGAAGAGACTCCAATACATCTATCTAAATTCCTCAAATGCTTATAGTAAGTGACATGAAGGGCACTATTAAGTGCATAACTGTAATGCACAAATAGGAGGTCATGATACATAAATCACCTCATTTTTTAAATGTGGCAGGCTTCCATGTTTTTCAGCATAATGTGAAAAGGACAAGAAAGATAAATAACAACAGAGAAATTTGTTTATATCTCAACAGTAAGGAAAATGAGGCAGGTACTTGATTTTGCATTCCCCTGCTTTCCTAGTTTCCCCTCTCAGGAACTTCTGCAATGGCAGGCTGGGTACAAACAACTCCAATTAGCCAGCAAGTTGCTTTTTCTCCATTTCCTCATACAATTCTCTTCTTTGACTCCCTTATTCTTACTGTTCCTCCATCCACCTCAATCCTTTGGTGTTATTTTGCTCTCCCCTATGCTGGGGATCTAACCCAGGGTCTCACACACGCTAGATAAGCCCGCTACCACTGAGCTACATCCTCATTCATCATTTCCAGTCTCCTATCTTTCTCAACGTTTTGATTACTTCAAAATAGCCCTTTCTCCGTCTTTTCTCGGTCCATCCCTACACTAAGAAGATACTTTCCCCGTGTCCTGTGTTCCATTCACTCTTTTTCTTTCTTTTTTAAAGAGAGATTAATATTTATTTATTTATTTATTTATTTTTAGTTTTTGGCGCACACAACATCTTTGTTTGTATGTGGTGCTGAGGATCGAACCCGGGCCGCACGCATGCCAGGAGAGTGCGCTACCGCTAGAGCCACATCCCAGCCCCCATTCACTCTTTTTCTTCTAAACTCTCGGCATGCCTTTCCACATTTCCATGCTTTTCATTTTGATCTCTCCCGCCTTAGCCAACTGATCCCAAATTGGCCCGAGGTAGAAATCAAACGCAGAAACAGAAAATCGTGCGCGTGCGTCAGTGAATCGAGAATGAGAAGAGAGAACACAGCTCCGCGCCCCTCTCTGGGGACTACTAGGGCGGGGAAGTGATGCTAGCCTGCGGCGGGCGCCGTGCCACCCTGCACGTCCTCTGCAGTCACAGGAAGGCGCTGATCACGCGGAGCTCGCCGACCCGCCCTGGCCACATGCTGTGAGGAATCGCAGGAGCGTCCACCCGATTGGCCAGAGCAAGTCGCAATTTTCAGGAATCCTAGGCATCTCAAGGGAGCTGCAAAAGAGTCTTGCCTTAAGGGCAGATGGTTCTGTTCAAGGCAACTGACTCTCCAACATCATTTTAGCATCACTCAGCAGGGTCAATCTCTGCTTCCTTACTCCATCTTACTATGACAGCACTGCCTCTTCAGCGCAGGTCTCCTCCCGCCCCCACACACATTCCACATTTCGGGCTTCCTCGTTGCCTCGTATTTTTACCAAATCTTTCTCTGCATAATGCCCTACAACATACTGATTCGTTTCCTGAAAGTTAATTTTATTTATGTATAAAATGTATACAGTAACTACGTCCATACATTTTAGGTGTACAAGTCGATGACTTTTGACGGATACTTAATCTTTTATTCCTGTAACCATTGCCTCAATAAGCACATAGATTCGCATCTTATAAAATTCCCTTTGCACCTGATTCTTGCTGCAGTTACTAGGTCATTTTTCAATCACATATTAAATAAATACTTTGTATGAACTAAACACTAGAACTACCAAAAGAAGAAATTACAGCAACTCAGTTTAAAAGGGAAGACACATATATTAAGAGGTATTCTCCTCCACCCCGCCCCGTTTTCTCTCCCGAGATCGAACCCACAGGCGCTTTACCGGTGACCCACATCTCTAGTCATTATATTTTTTTGAGATGGTCTCCCACGTCACTGAGGATGGCCTCCAACTTGCGATCCTAGTGCCTCAGCCTCTGGAGTGGCTGGAATTACCGGTGTGAGTCGCCACCGTGCCCTGCGAGGTATAGGTATTTTGTTTTGTTGGTCATAACCTATGTACAATATTTCTGATAACTGATTACCCCCACCCCAACACCACACTTATTAGACCCTTAGACAACTTGGTTGGCTGACTAATCCTTCCGGAAAAACACATTGTTTTATTTTTTCCTTCTTCCTCAGGAAGGCTGAGGGTGAAAGAAACACATTAGACTTAGAATAGCTGCTAAAAAGAAAGCAGGATGGGAATGTGGGAAGAATTTCCTGGAGGCTTGGGAGGGGGCCTGCCCTGATGAGAGTGGGACTATCACAGGCAGTTTCAAGAACAAGTGGATACAGGTCTGGGAATGTAGCTGTAAAGGCTACTGGAAGACTCCTTGGGCAGGGGGACAGGATGTAAGCGCCTGGAATAGACTGTAAAAGAAAATGTCATCACCGACCATTGAGTTTAATGAGACACATTAGGCTACTGAGAAAAGTTAAAAGACAGTAGAAGTCCTCTCCTCCCCAAAGGGTGTGTTGTGTGTGGCAGGGTGAAAAAATCAATCTAAGACAAACAGTAGGCACAAGGACACAAAGATGAAAAATAAGAACAAAAGGAAGGAAGGAAGCACATAAAGAAGAAAAAAGAACAATTAGAAAAAGAAAGAAAAAAAAAAAAAAACTCAGATTTCTCGAAATGTTGATGTAAACCTGGCCCTCTTCCTGAACCAGTGACACAGGGTTTCCACTTCCTTTTACTGTCATATTGCTAAAGTGTAGAAACCCAGACATCTTGATCATCAACTTGGAACTAGGGGATAACCTCTAGATCTACTCATTAAATGTTCAACTTACTAAAGATTTTCTTTTTAAACAGTACCAGAATTGAACCATTTCAAAAGAAAGAATTTGTCTTCCTTTTAAACTTAAGTATAAAATATATACTTCAGTTAAAATGCAGGTAAAAAAATAAACTTAAGTATAGATGTAGGTGAATATTTGTATCTGTATTCACCTATAAAATACCTACCCAGATCTGGATTCTAGAACATTTCTACCTCCCAGAGGCTTTCCTTATGCCAGATTATAGACTATAGCCTCCATCCCAAGAGAAACCACTATACTGATTTCTAACTTCAATTAATTTTGTTGTTCTTGATCTTTATATGGAATCATAGAATACATACTATTTTGTTATAGGTGGATGCAATATCTTTATTTTATTTTTATGTGGTGCTGAGGATTGAACCTAGTGCCTCAAGCATACTAGGCAAGTGCTCTACCACTGAGTCACAACACCAGCCCTGTACTATTTTTTAAATATTTTTTAAATGTATAGACCTTTATTTTATTCATTTATTTATATGTGGTGCTGAGAATCGAACCCAGTGCCTCACACATGCTAGGCAAGCGCTCTACCACTGAGCCACAGCCTCAGCCTCCAGCCTTGTACTATTTTGTGCTAGAATTTTTTTTTTAATTGAACATAATGTCTGAATATTATTGGAATGTATCAGTAGTTTGTTGCTTGTTGTTGAGTAGTACTCATTAATATGTCAAAATTTATTGTCCATTCTTCCTTTGATGAACATATAATTTCTTCTATTTTTGAGCTATTAAACACATTCCTGTCATTTGTCAATTGTATGAATGCTTTTCTTTTGATATACTTAGGAATGAGATACTGAGTTTTTATTGTTTGGCAATAAACAATAAATTCTAAACAAAAATAAGTGTGCTACATCTTTGTCTTTATATGGGTATGGCATTTAAAAAAAAATCTTTTAGGGCTGGGGTGTAGCTCCATGGTAGAGCACTTCCTTATGCGTGAGGCCCTGGGTTTGATCTCCAGCAGTGAAAACAGCAAAACTCAAACAAAACACAAAACTTTTTGTATATATTATTTTAGTTAATCTGCAAAACACTTTTGTGCAGTAAGTAGAGTAGGTATTATCATCTCCATTTTATAGATATAGAAAGTGAACTCAGAGAGTTCAAATGCCC
Source organism: Marmota monax (assembly GCF_021218885.2). Classification (NCBI taxonomy): domain Eukaryota; kingdom Metazoa; phylum Chordata; class Mammalia; order Rodentia; family Sciuridae; genus Marmota; species Marmota monax. The sequence continues at coordinate 736,269 of NW_026695239.1, read as the reverse complement.
AATATTAAGTCACAGAATTAATAAGTTGTAAATTAGGACTAAAAAATCATATTTCCCGATTCTTTAAAGTTTATTTTTCCTTATGTATTCCTTTTATTTTTATTGGCCTCATGTGAATGGACAGGTCACCCAGCCATCTAGTTTGCCCAGAACTATCATGGCTTTAGTACTAAAAGGCCCTGGGCCAACCTGGATGGTTAATCACTCTACAAAGTGATGCAAGGAGTAAAATGGTTATCAAAGCTTGCAAATGGGCAGATAAAAAACAAAACCTACCTGATTTATTTAATTTAAGATCCTTCATTCCCAGAGCAAAAAAAAAAAAAAAAAAAAAAAAAAGGATTTTAAATTTTTTTTTTTAGAGAGAGAGAGAGAGAATTTTAATATTTATTTTTTTTAGCTTTCGGCAGACACAACGTTTTTGTTTGTATGTGGTGCTGAGGAACGTTTTTGTTTGTATGTGGCGCTGAGGATCGAACCCGGGCCGCACTCATGCCAGGCAAGCGCACTACCGCTTGAGCCACATCCCCAGCCCAGGATTTTTAATTTTCAATCAAAGGAACAATGCAATAGTAATACATTTATGTACTACATATATCAATTGTACCCCTTGACTCTACTCAAAGTGTGGTCCATGGGCCAGCAGCATTTAGTATTTCCTGAGAGCCTATTAGAAGTGCAAATCCAGGCCCTACCACACATCCATCCCCCTAAACTTACAGAATCAGGATCCCTAACAATGGAGCTCATGAATTTGTGTCTAATGAATTCTGTAAGTTGGGTCAAAGAAAGCACTGAGAAATAAGAGCCGAAGTTTGAGAACAACTGTTCTAGTCAATTTCCTTTACAAATATAAAGAAGCTCATATGGTTTTAAAGATATCTGGGCAGGTTAAGCTCGGTGGTGCACACCTATAATCCTGGCTACTCAGGAGACTAAGGCAGGAGGATCCCAAGTTGAGGCCAGTCTGGGCAACTTAGAGAGACCCTGTCTCAAAATAAAAAGTAAAAAGGGCTGGGGATGTAGAGCACCTGGGTTGAATCCCCTGTACTGCAAAAGATCTTTGGCAGAATGATTCCATTACTTCACTGAGTAAGCTTTCACTATATGAAATGTTGTTTTTCTGAAATTTTTTATTTATTAAATTTCTTTCTTTATTCCTCCTCCTCCCACCACCCCCGCCTCTTATTCTTTTGGTACTAGGGATTGAACTTAACCACTGAGCCACATCCTCAGCCTTTTTTTAATTTTTATTTTTGAGGCTTTAGAGCCTCACTAAGTTGCTGAGGCTGGCCTTGAACTTGCAATCCTCCTGCTTCAGTCTCTGAAACCACTGGTATTACAGGTGTGCATCATCGTGGCTGGCTTATTATTTATGAAAATTTTCATCTAACATTCTGTTCCTAAATGAGAGTTAAATATCATTTCAGGTTTTTTTTCTTTCATTTTCTAAAGTCATTCGTGTACTTCTTAAATTATGGTGTCCAGAACTAATTTTGGTTAAAAACAAAACAAAACTGTAGAAAATAAAAAGAAAGACCTTGTAGTTACAATGTGACTATTAACAAATCTTAATAATTATTTTTCAAGGTACATTAGAAACTGTACAGGTATAAGAATCAATAAACCTAGAAATAGAAAGAGTACTTCATCTAGATCACAGGGAGAGGAAACAGATAACAAATCAATACATAACAGATAGGATTTGCTGAATGAGTTCTGCCAGCAGGACCTAGCCTTGAGTTCCTTTTGGGTCCTAGGGTTTTTGTATAACATGACTGATCTCAATCGACATAGTTTATACTCTGTTCTAGAACTCAATTCAAATACTCACCCTCCAACTCCAATCTATCTTTTCTTTGCCCATCTAATTTAGCCCTCTCTTCTTGTTTTTCCCCTCATGTTTTCCACCTAGAGTAAGGGTTGCAATGGGGAGAGTATTGTCATAGTAGGATACCTGGTAAAGAAAAGCAATGACAGCAGCATAATAGGAAAGAGTACAGAAAGAAAAGAAAAAGAAAAAGACTAGGGCAAAAGGAATAGGCACTAACATAGATGAGATAGAGATAATCAAGAGAGAAACTACACAAGTGATACAGTGATATAAATAAACATCCTTATAGAAATGGATAAAGGCATTGTCCACAGTTAGAGGAACAAACGTAGAGGAACCAAGAAAACAAACCTAAGGAAACTCAGAAACCTAAATATATGTAGAGACACAGGAGAGGAGAACACAGTCAGATGATGAACCAGATTATTCATGATTCTGCAGAAAGCAGCTGCAGAAAGATTTTGGCAAAGAGCAGACAGTTCCTAGGAAATGTGTATTTGTTCTCATCTGCCTCCGTGAGTCATTATTATTTCCAAGGAAGGAACCAATGGGAGGTTATAAAGAGGGTACCTTCACTTCTGTGCTTCCACTTCCTTTCCTTGCTAGTGGTCTTCTGACATACATAGAAAGAAACCTCCCTAAGACAACCAAATTCTAGGAATACTTCCCTTAGATATAACCATAACCTTTGTCTTTATTATTCTTTTATCTCTTCAATATGTGTATCTTAAAATTTTCACAATTCCTTCTTTCTTCTCTTTCCCCTCCATTTCCCAAGGTGTTATAAGCCACTAACTTAGTGTTCCTTATGTCTATTCCATTCTCTTTTTCATGTCTCCTTTTATCTAATGGCATCTTTGTCCCTACCCTCTCCCATCCTAGCTGTAAATTTTGTTTCTTTTAATTCTACTCTCTATTTTCACTGATTAGTCAAGCTCATACTTGCACATCTTAACCTTTGAATGAGATAACATCTTAATAATAATAATAATAATAATAATAATAATAATAATAATAGATAACAACAATGTTCCAAGACTATGGAGATTTGAATGAGGTTTTTTATAAAAGTGATGATGAAAAAATAAAACATACACTTGTATATATCAAGAAAGCCTGGGCTGGAGTTGTAGCTCAGTGGTAGAGCATTTGTCTTGCAAGTATGAGGCACTGGGTTCGATCCTAGCACCATATAAAAACAAATAAAGGGGGGCTGGGTTTGTGGTTCAGTGGCAGAGCACTTGCCTCGAACATGTGAGACCCTGGGTTCAATCCTCAGCACCACATCAAAAATAAATAAATAAAATAAAGGTTAAAAAAAAAGGCATTGAGTCTATATACAACTAAAAAAAGAAAAAAAAGAAAGCCTACAAAATGCAGAGTGCTCTGCTAAATGATACAGAAAATTAAGTCCCTGCCCTTAAGTTATAAACTGGTTATGGAGAGAAGATAAAGTGTGAATAAAGATAGAGTCAAGAAATATTTTGCATGTGGGAACAATCTAGAAAGGCATCTTGCAGTTAAACCACAGTGGATGCCCAAAACTGTGGATAGTACTAAACCCTATATATTTTTCCTATACATACATAGTTATGTCATGCTTTCCCCTTTTCACTTAAAAAACAATACTTTACAGTTTCTCTTTGTTTTGTTTAATTTGAGACGAAGTGTCTCGAAGTGTCTCACTACATTCCAGGCTGGTCTCTAACTCATGAGCTCAAGGGATCATCCTGCCTTAGCCTCCTAAGTAGCTGGGACTACAGGTATGTGCCATCAAGCTTGGTTGACAAATCACTACTCTTGTACTTTAGAAGTCACTGTTAAATAGTAAAGTTAGGATTACTGGAACACAAACACCTTGTTCACAGTCAATTTCATAATGGAGATCTTTGGATGAGAAAACATCTTAATAATAATAAAAAAAAGTTCTGAGACCATGAAGATTTGAATGAGGTTTTTTTATAAAGGTGATGATGAAAAAATAAAATATATACACTTGTATATATCAAGAAAGCCTATAATTGTCTATAGTGGGTAGCATTTACAGTGCGATAGGCTGGACAAAGTGATAATTCATATTCCTAGTGGGATGGAATGGGACATTGTGAGACTTCATCACACTAATCAGAATGGCATGCAATTTAAAGCTTGTAAATTATTTATTTCTGGAATTTTCCACTTAATGTTTTAGGACCACAGGAGACTGTGGGTAACTGAAACAGTGGAAAAGAAAACCACTGGCAAAATGGGACTACTATATTTGGAATAGACCTTGGAATGTTAGATTAATCCATTTTGTCCATCATCCCAGATGTGGAACACCTATAAAAACTTAAATATAGTATGTAATGTAATATATAACTATATAATAAATAACTATAAGTATCATATATATACATATATGCTCTGTATTATGATTTCCAACCTATTTTAATGCACCTGTGTCAATCTCATTGAAAGATTTGCAGAATTGAAAACTTGGGATTTAACTGATTAAGAGATAAGAGACAGAGAGAAGGGAATTTTCATAACATGAAATGGCCTGGGGAAATGTATACGGTAGAAAGTTTGTAGGGAAGACTGAGGAATAGCTTAGTCCATTTTAGCAAAGGAGTTGGCTACTTATGGGAGTCTAGTAAGAAGTAATCCTGGTAAAACAAGTTTGGGCTATGCTGCAACAGTCTTTAAATATGAGTGGTGTTCTTTTGTAAGCTCATTCACTGGTGGAGAATGAAGTAATGTAGTAGGGATTGAATCCAGGGGCACTTTACCACTAAGCTACATTCCCATCCCTTTGCCCAGGATGGTCTCAAACTTCCAATTCTCCTGCCTCAGCCTCCTAAATAGCTGGGATTATATACCTGCCCCATTGTGCCAGATTTTTTTTTGGTCACAGAAACCACATCTTACTTGTACTCCAGATGTGAAATGCATCACTTCTATCTCATATGCTCTGCCCCAATTAAAAAGTCTTCTTGCCATGTGTGTTGGTGTACACCTGTAAACCCAGCTACTTGGGAAGCTAAGGCAGGAATCTCAAATTTAAGGCCAGCTGCACAGCTTAGAAAAACCCTGTTTCAAAATAAAAAATAAAAAGGGTTGGAGATATTGCTCAGGTGGTAGAGCATCCCAGTACCACAAAACACACACACACACACACACACACCCCTCATCCTTTTCTATGTCTACCCACCCCATCCTCTGCAGTGCTAAGGATGGAATTCAGGGTCTTACATTTGCTAGGCAAGTGCTCTACCACTTAGCTATACCCCCAGCCCATATGCATTTTCTGATTTTGCCTTTCCATTGATTCCCTTACCCCCCACCTTGAACTCCAACTTGGTTGTTTCACTTCACTATTAACTGTCCATTGTTTCAGTTAGAAGTCTTTCTGGATAGAAACCAAATTGGTACCATGATGGAAATCGTTTTCTGCAAACAACTGGCTCTCACTTCTAGTTCTAGAACAGACAAGTTGAAAGTTAGAAAACCCAGGCATCAGCACAGACTATGAGAATTGACTTGCTATGCTACAGACTATATTAAAACTTGTTGAGCCATTAAACCTGTCTCAGTTCTCTAATTCTAAAAGGTGATCTTACTGTCAAAGGAGAAGGACTCTAGCCATTTTATTCTTTGCAATCTCAATAGTCCTATAATACAACTTCTACATAGATACTTCATGATTCATGCATGTAAAGCAATGGAAAAAAGATGACAAATTATAAATATTTCAATTACTGAACAAGTATTTGATTATCATTCTTCTTGTAAATACATACTTGAAACTTCCAAATTTTTGGAAGATTTCCTTGGTACTTACATTCAATAAATATCTGAATGAATGAATCTTTAGCTATAAACATAAAGGTACTGGGGAAAGATTATTTTTACCTTTAAATTCTGAGTGGTAACAGCTGGAACTTGAAGAATTAGAAGCATTTGAAAGGATCTACTTAGCTGCTTCTGGGTACAGCTGAGAAAGAATTTATTTCTCCCCTTTCACCTTTTAAACTCTATCATAACTTGTTCATTTCAGGTACCCTGAGAATGAAGCTCTTAGTTGTTTCTCTTTGATCTTGACAGCTGCAGTCAATATGAAGAACTACTAAAATAGCCCCAGGAAAAGACTCAAACAATCCCACCATGGAGGACGTGCAAGAAAGAGCATTCCTCTTTGTCTCCCACACCATTACCTCTAGATACAATCAGTGGCAGGACAGTGACTTCTGCTCCACTTATCTTACCAATAACTAACGAGTCAACATGATTAGTACAGTCACATCCTAAAATAACCACATGCCTGGTTGTGGCTCCTGAAAGAACAGAGCTCCTAGTTTACGCTGTATTTACCTAATATTAAAATATGATAGAAAAATAGTAGGTTTATTCACCTGCTCAAGAAAAATGACCTTTCAACTGGAAAGAATGTAAAACACGAGGAAAGAAGCTAAAGGCCAGGGGGGCAAGACAGTATAATTTTGCTTTCAGTAACCATATAGAAAGAATGTCCAAATTTAATTGATGGGCACTGTTAATAATCTGAAAAACATAAGAACTGGGAGAGGTAACAGAAAAATGAAGACTTTTGGGGGGGTTGGAGGTACCCGGGATTGAATCCAGGGGTGTTTTATCACTGAGCTGAGTCCCTAGTCCTTATTTATTTATTTTTAAATTTCACATGGTCTAGCTAAATTGCTCAGGCTGGCTTTGAATTTGCGACCCTTCTCAGAGCTCCCTCAGATCCTCCTCAGACTGCTGAGTCACTGGGATTACAGGGATATACCACCTTACCTGGCTTGAAAATTTTTCAAGTGGAAAAAAGTAATGCTTCATTATTTTTCCACCAAATTCTAGAGGAATTACTAACATATAGTTGGCATGTAATAAAATGAGAAAGCAGTGATTATCTGGAAGTAGAATTAATTCATTAAAACATGTTAAACTTTTCCCAATAAGGTTAATAAAATCAAGGAAGTTGTAAAGTCCAGGGTTTCCAAATCCAGGTACTATTGACATTCTTCGTTATGGGTTCTGTCCTGTGTATCATAGGCTGTTTAGCAGCATTCCTGGCCTCTAAACCTTAGATGTCAGCACTTCCTTTGCCACATTTGAGACAACCAAAGCTATCTCCAAAAATTGCCAAATGTCCTTGGGAAGCAAAATGACCACTGGTTGAGAATAATAACTGTCTTTTCAAAATTGTACACCTTAATTTCAATAAGGCATTTGAAATTTGGTTTCAGGAAGATTTCTGAAGAAAATCTCTAATGAGACCCATGTGTAAAAGGCTGAAATACCCCACTCATCTGAAACTCAAATCTTTGGAAAACTCACTGATTTTGAAGATAGGTTAGAAAAATAATCTGGTACTGCAGCCCATTCCAGCTACTTGAGAAGCTGAGGCCCTAAGATCACAAGTTCAAGGCAGCCTGGAGAGAACTTTTTCTCAAAATAAAAATTAAAGACTGGGGATGTAGCTAAATAGTGAAGTGTCCCTGAGTTCAATCCTTAGTATTGCCAAAGATAAAAAGTGTCTCACTAAAATTCAGAGCTTTACCTTCATTCATTTACTCATAAAAGCACTTCTTTGGCCCCTCTCTCAGGAGGCTTATCCTTTCTCCTTTTAAATATAAATCTTGCAAAAAATACAAGTCAAAATGCTAACATTCCTTACAGAACTTAAATTGATTACTTGATATCTAATCCCAACAACAAATTAGAAGAAAATTAGAAGACTCTGACACACTAATGATAACAGGAAAGAAAATATACATACTATAAAAGGTGAACATTTCTGAGAGAATTGCAGATCAAAGGGGTAAAAGTCCTACATTTTATGGTTGTTATTCAGATCACTTTAGTCTTAAGCATGCTACCTTAAAAGGAATGTGGCTAGGACTATGACATTTCTGGAAACAGGGTCATGGTGTGTTCCCTGGAGGAAGAAATGTTGTTTAGCAAAAGGAATAAAAGACATTAGGGAAGAGCTGGGAGTGGTGACACATGCCTGTAATTCCAGTGACTCCAAGGGCTGAAGCATGAGAAACACCAAGTTCGAGGTCGGCTTCAGCAACTTTGAAAGACCCTGTCTCAAAATAAAAATTAAAAAACAAAAAAGGGCTGGGGATTTATTGGAGGTAGAATGCTCCTGGGTTCAATCCCCACCCCCCCACCCCAAAAAAAGGAGAACATGATAACTTTACATATTTGATGTTTCAAAAAAAAGTATTTTTAGTAACCCCTGATGGAAATGGCATCATATTTATATTACATTTATAATCACCTTGTTGTGGTTTAGATGTGAGGTGTTCCCCAAAAGCTCACATGAGATAATTCAAGAACAACATTTGGAGGCCAAATGATTAGATTGTGAAAGTCGTAACCTAATCAATTGATTAACCCTCTGATATGGATTAACTGGGTGGTAACTGTAGGAAGGTTGGGTGTGGCTGAAAAAGACAGGTCACTGAGGGGCATGTCTCTGGGGTGTAAATTTTGTCCTTGGTGAATGGGGCTCTCTCTCTCTCTCTGTCTTGTCCTGAGCTATTTTCCTTTGCCATGCCTTCTGCCCTGATGTTCTGCTTTACCCAGGCCCAGAACAATAAAGTCCACTATCTATGGATTGAGACCTCTGAAACTGAATCAAAATAAACTTTTCTTATATGTTGTTCTTGTCATGTAAATTGGTTACAGTGACTCAAAGCTGAAAAAAACACACCTCAATAAAACAGAAGGAAATCTTTTCAGAATTAGAGCTATCTAAAATATAATAAACTACCTTATATTTCTCTTTGATAACTTAGCCCCTGATTTCCAGATATATATAATAATATAAATTTATATTATATAATTTATATATATATATATATAATTTTTCAATATTGGGGATGAAATCTTCCACTCAAGTGACCAAAAAGCATCTCAAACTAAGCACAGCCAAAGGAGAAACCATGATTTATCTTCCAAACTTGTCAATCTTATTTTCCTCTCATCTTCTCTATTTTAGTAAATGTTGTCACTATTCATTCTATTGCAAAACTTTAAAAGTTTGGAGTCATTCATGATTTTTCTCTTTTCCAAACTTTCCATAGCAAAACCTGTCAGCATTACCTCCAAAATACATCCAGATTCCTTATACTCACATCTCTGCTGAATCATCCTTGTCAAGACCATCATAGATCAACTTTAATTTCAGCACCTGAAGCTATCCAAGGGTATGCTCTATAAAGGTCATGGGACTGTTGTACACATTCAATAAAGTGACAACTGTGCCATACCACTTAGTATCTCACAATCAGGAACGTACTTTTGAATTGTTTAAACAGAATCCACAGAATTAAAACAAAATCAGAAGCCATCCACAGTTATACTAACTGTCAATTACAAGTTTTACAATTAATACTTGATATAACAGTCAATATATAGCAGGGAATATTGAAATGATTTCAGAGTCTCATCCAGTTGTATTCGATTGGGAAGGTTTCTTGAATGGGGATAAGATCTATGAGCCACAGTAGATCCTAACACCCAAGACCTGAAAGGCCTGACTGAATGGTGGTGGGGGGATCATAACCTGTCACCGGAACTATTACAAGGATATCCTACCAGATTATGGATTTGGTAGGATACTCTTTTACAATGCATTCTTCACAGGGCTATCAAAACAGTGTCTGAGTTGGGTGTGGTGGCACACGCCTGTAATCTCAGCAGTCTGGGAGTTTGAGACAGGAGGATCACAAGTTCAAAACAAGCCTCAGCAATGGCAAGACACTAAGCAACTCAGTGAGACCCTGTCTTTAAATAAAATACAAAATAGGACTGGGGATGTGGCTCAGTGGTCGAGTGCCCCTGAGTTCAATCTCTAGTACCACTCCCCCCCAAAAAAAAACAGTGTCTGAGCTGGGTGTGGTGGTGCACACCTGTAATCCTAGTGGCTTGGGGGACTGAGGCAGGAGGGTCACAAGTTCAAGACCAGCCTCAGCAATTTAGCAAGGCCCTAAGCAAGTAAATAAGACTCTGTCTCAAATTAAAAAATAAAAAGGATTGGGTATGGTGGCACAGGCCTGTAATTCCAGCAGCTCAAGAGGTTGAGGCAGGAATATCGTGAATTCAAAGCCAGCCTCAGCAAAAGTGAGGCGCTAAGCAACTCAATGAGACCCTCTCTAAATAAAATACAAAATAAGGACAAAATAAGGGGGTTGGGGATATAGCTCAGAGGCAGAGCACTCGCCTAGCATGTGTGAGGCACTGGGTTTGATCCTTAGGACCATGTAAAAATGAAACAAATAAAATAAAGCCATGCTATCCATTAACAACTACCAAAAAAAAAAAAAAAAAAAAAGGCTGGGGATGTGGCTCAGTGGTCAAGCACCTCTGAGTTCAATCCCTGGTACCCCCCAAATTAAACAAAACAAAATAAAATAATAAAATAAAATAAAAAGGGCTGGGATGAGGTTCAGTGGTAAAGCACCTGAGTTCAATTTCTGGTACCAAAACAGAACAAAACCCTAGAAAGCAGTATCTGTATCTGATCCCCCTTCCCCATGTCTCTTTTCCCAGTCTATTTAACACTATTGCCCTGATTTATTAATATCAAGACATACAGGATTATAACATATTTTCTCTGTCCTTTTTGCTTTTCAGCCTGCCTGGATCTTCAAATGCCTGGATCCTTTTTGTCATTCAAGTCTGAGCTCAAAAGCCTCTTCCTCAGAGAGATCTCCTTGACCAAGTTATCTAATGTTGCCCCTTTAGCCACACACCATGGATCATATTGCCTTGTTTTAATTTTTTGTAGTTCTTATTACTACTGAAAATTATTTATTTGGTTATTGTTTGTCCCCATTACAGTAGGGACTTTTTCTATCAACATTATTTGTTACATTTCCTTTTTTTTAAACCCAGGGGCATAGGCTCTAATGCTCCATCCCTTTTTTATTTTTATTTTGAGACAGGTTCTTGCTAGGCTTGATCTTGCAGTCCTGTCTTAGTCTCCTATATTGCTGGGATTACAGGTGCCATGCCCAGCTGCTTCATTTTTAATGTCTAGAGGGAATCTGATGTATACTAGATCCTCAAGTAATATTTGTTTAATAAAAGGATAATCAAATAATGATGTACACGAGCTAGATAACTATTGGGTAGAAAATTGGACTACACAATTATACATTGCTAGGAATTATTGATAATTCAATGGGATTAGTGACTATTAATTTACAATAGTACCAATCCTCTGCCCAGTTGTCTTGATTATTTTCAGCATCCTGGGTGCAGTGTCAAACAAAGTTAAAACAGGGGCTGGGGATGTGGCTCAAGCGGTAGCGCGCTCGCCTGGCATGCGTGCGGCCGGGGTTCCATCCTCAGCACCACATACAAAGATGTTGTGTCCGCCAAATACTAAAAAATAAATATAAAAAAAAAACAAACAAAAAACCCCCACAAAGTTAAAACAAATCTTAGGGATTTTTCAGGTGGGTGAACGAGACAGACTACTGGACAAGGGACTGGAGGACAGGAATTGGCAAATTTTTTCTGTAAAAGGCCAGATATAAATATTTTAGGCTTTGGGGGGCCACAAAGTCTTGTTGTGGCTATTCAACTTTGCTTTTATAGCACAAAAACATCCACAGACAATAAGAAAAATAAATGGCTGTGGTTGTGTTCTGATAAAACTTTATTTATAAAATTGTTGACAAATCTATAAACCAGTTTGCTAACAAATGATTTAGGATATTGGGAAGATAACCAATAGGGAAGAAAGTGAAAAGAGATGGAAAAATTGTCTATTAATGAGTAGCAAGCCACTCAAAACTCAGTGGCTTTAAAGATTTTTATTTTATTCATCATTTTGTGGGTCAAAAATTTGTGAGGGGCTCAGATGAATGGCTCTACTCTGTTCCATACAACATTAGCTGGAGTGACTTGATAGTAAGGATCCATGCCCAAGATGGCTTATTTGCATAACTGGCAACGTACCTTGGTGTTATAGTCCAGCTCGGTCCACTGGCAGACATAGTGTACCAACTCCACTTCCCCATATCTTGGCTAATTGCTTCAAACTTTTAATTGGAACTACTGATGGGAGTGCTGTGGTTTCTCCTATATGGGTCTGTCCACAGATCTACTTAGGTTCCCTCATGGAATTGCAGATGAGTTCCAAGAGTAAGTGTTTCAAAAGGCTAGAAGAGAAGCTGAAAGGCTTCTTATGATCTAAGAAGACTTAAGACTTGGAAGTTCCAGAGCATCTAATTCACCACATTATATTAGTTAAGTCAGTAAGGCCAGAATTGAAATAGGGAAAGAAGGATTAGCCTTCATCTCTCAATAGGTGGAGAAGCAAATATTTTGTGGTCACCTTTAATCTACCAGAGGCCAATGGATTGAAGATCTCAATAAGGTAGAAGAATAGTTTAAAATTTTAAAACTTCTGCCACAAAGAGTGCAGTTATAGTCCAGTGGCAGAGCATTTGCCTAACTTACTTGGTGCCCTGGGTTTGATCCCCAGCATCATCATAAAACAGTCCAAGTAAGTATTTTGCCTTCCACACTTTTTTTCTGGGTACTCTTCAACTTCTTTTAACTTCTAATTCTACTTCTCTTTTATTGATTTTTCCTCCTCAATAACTTTTTTAAAAATATGTTTTTAGTTGTAGATGGACATAATACCTTTACTTTGTTTATTTTTATGGGGTGCCGAGATTGAACCCAGTGCCTCACGCATGCTTGGCAAGCACTCTACCACTGAGCCACAACCCTGGCCCTCCTCTTCAATAACTTAAAAAAAAAATTGATATTTGAGATAAAGTTGCCGAGGCTGGGCTTAAACTTGAGATTCTCCTGTCTCAGTCTCTAAAGTAGCTGAAATTATAGGTATGTACCACTGGGCCAAGTTTTCCTCAGTGACTCTTCAATGTTGAGTTCAGGTGATCAGATTTTCACTGGTCTTAACCTTGCCTACAGAGAATGGAGACTTCTAAAACTAGTGTTTTTTTTCCCCTAGAACTTTCTTTTAGGTATTTTCTTTTCTTTTTGATACTGGGGAATGAACTCAGAGTCTCTTGCGCTGCCACTCAGCTACATTCCCAGCCTTGAACTTTCTTTTGAATTTCAGACCAAATTTATAGTTGATGACTACAAATCTTCACATAGATAATCCTGTATGTATCTCAAAGTCAACATGCCTAAAACTGACCTTTCAAAATTCTTCTGCTTTTTCTCTCGACTTGCTTAATTTTATTAATGGCATTGAAAATAATCTTATTCCCCAAATAAATTTTTGATTCTTCTATCCCCTTCACCTTCTAGTTGTCAAGTCCTTTTAAATTTGCTTTCAAAAAATAACCCACCACACTAAACTAATTATATGCAAGATTAAATTTTATTAATTAAATATTTTATTAATTAAATTGCATATAATTAAATTATATGCAAGATTAAATTTTCTTTTGAAAATGGTACTGTAAGGGGCTGGGGATGTGGCTCAAGCGGTAGCACGCTCGCCTGGGTTTGATCCTCAGCACCACATACAAACAAAGATGTTGTGTCCACCGAAAGCTAAAAAATAAAATATTAAAAAATTCAAAAAAAAAAAAAAAGAATATGGTGCTGTAAGAAGTGGACAGTCAGAAGCAAGCATATGAATAAAGTTGGATCCCTTCCTCACCCTACACATAAAAATAAGATCAAAATGAGCCACATATTTAAAAGTAGTAAATTCTGAGAACTTTGGGTTTGAAAAATTTTTTTTTGATATATTACCAAAAGCATAAGCAAAAACAATGAAAAATTAAGATAAATTGAACTTTATTAAAAATAACAATGTTTGACAGGCTTGGAGGTGCATGCCCATAATCCCATTAGCTCAGGAGGCTGAGGCAGGAGGATGGCAAGTTCAAAGTCAGCCTCGGCAATATAGAAGCCCTAAACAAGTCAGCAAGACCCTGTCTCCAAATAAAATATAAAAAAGGGCTGGGGATATGGTTTAGTTGTTAAGTGCCCCTGGGCTTAATCCTGATACAAAAAAAAAAAAAAAGGAATCCCATGATCCCATGATAGGGTTCTCTCTTAAATAATAATAACAACAATGTTTGTGCTTCAAGAAATATCATCAAGAAAGTGAAAATACAGGGCCAGGCAGGATGACACATCCCTATAAACCTAGCAACTCAGAGGCCGAAGCAGGAGGATTCAAGTTTGAGACCAGTATTAGCAATTTAGTGAGACCTTGTCTCCTAAAAAGCCTGGAGATGTGGCTCAGGGTTGCTCCAGAGTTGAATCCCTAATAACACACATACACACACACAGTAAAAATACAGCCTACATAATAGGAGAAATTATTTGCAACATGTATCTTATAATGCACATATCCTAAATATTTGATAATTTACAACTCAGTAAAAGACAACCCAATTAAAAAATGGGCAAAAGAAAGACTCTTCTCCACTAGACATATAATATATAAGTCCAAAAAGCAATAAATGCTTGACATTAAAGAAATACAAATCTGCTGGGTGTGGTGGTGCACGCCTGTAATCCAGCGGGCAGGGAAGCTGAGACAAGGAGGATGGTGAATTCAAAGCCAGCCTTGGCAAAAGCTAGGTGCTAGTGGTAGGCAACTCAGTGAGACCCTGTCTCTTTTTTTTTTTTTTTTTTTTTTATTGTTGGTTGTTCAAAACATTACACAGTTCTTGATATATCATCTTTCACACTTTGCTTCAAGTGAGTTATGAACTCCCATTTTTAGCCCATATACAGATTGCAGAATCACATCAATTACACATCCATTGATTTACATATTGCCATACTAGTGTCTGTTGTGTTCTGCTGCCTTTCCTATCCTCTACTATCCCCCCTCCTCCCTCCCCTCCCCTCCCCACCCTTCTTCTCTCTCTACCCCCCCTATTGACCTTCATTTCTCCCCCTTGTATTATTTTTCCCTTTCCCCTCATTCCCTCTTGTATGTTCTTTTGTATAACCCTGAGGGTCTCCTTCCATTTCCATGCAATTTCCCTTTTCTCTCCCTTTCCCTCCCACCTCTCATCTCTGTTTAATGTTAATCTTCTTCTCATGCTCTTCGTCCCTACTCTGTTCTTAGTTACTCTCCTTATATCAAAGGAGACATTTGGCATTTGCTTTTTAGGGATTGGCTAGCTTCACTTAGCATAATCTGCTCTAGTGCCATCCATTTCCCTGCAAATTCTATGATTTTGTCATTTTTTAATGCAGAGTAATACTCCATTGTGTATAAATGCCACATTTTTTTAATCCATTCGTCTATTGAAGGGCATCTGGGTTGGTTCCAAAGTCTTGCTATTGTGAATTGAGCTGCTATGAACATCGATGTAGCAGTGTCCCTGTAGCATGCTCTTTTTAGGTCTTTAGGGAATAGACCAAGAAGGGGAATAGCTGGGTCAAATGGTGGCTCCATTCCCAGCTTTCCAAGAAATCTCCATACTGCTTTCCAAATTGGCTGCACCAATTTGCAGTCCCACCAGCAATGTACAAGTGTACCCTTTTCCCCACATCCTCACCAGCACTTGTTGTTGTTTGACTTCATGATGGCTGCCAATCTTACTGGAGTGAGATGGTATCTTAGGGTGGTTTTGATTTGCATTTCTCTGACTGCTAGAGATGGTGAGCATTTTTTCATGTACTTGTTGATTGATTGTATGTCCTCCTCTGAGAAGTGTCTGTTCAGGTCCTTGGCCCATTTGTTGATTGGGTTGTTTGTTCTCTTATTGTCTAATTTTTGGAGTTCTTTGTATACTCTGGATATTAGGGCTCTGTCTGAAGTGTGAGGAGTAAAGATTTGTTCCCAGGATGTAGGCTCTCTATTTACCTCTCTTATTGTTTCTTTGAGACCCTGTCTCTAAATGACATATAAAATAAAATAGGGCTGGGATGTGGCTTAATGGTTCAGTCCCCTGAATTCAATCCCTGGGTACCAAAAAAAGAAAAAAAGGGAGAAATACAATGAAACCCACAATGAGATACCAATTCATACCTACTCAAATAGGCTACAGTAATAAAAATAATAATAATAACAAATTTTGTTGGTGCAGATACTGAGAAATGACAAATTTCATATATTGCTGAGGGAGTATAAAATGGCATACAGTGTCCCATTTTGAAAAGAGATTGGCAGTTCCTTATAAAGTTAAACGTAAGGGCTAGAAAAGTAGTTCTGTGGTAAAGCATTTGCCCAGCAAGCAAAAGGGCCATGATTTCCATTATCCAGCAACACAAAAAGAAGAAGAAGAAGAAGAAGAAGAAGAAGAAGAAGAAGAAGAAGAAGAAGAAGAAGAAGAAGAAGAAGAAATAATAAGAAGAAGAAATAAGAAGAGAAAAAGAAAAAAATAGCATTTAAATGTCATAAGAGAAATGTGGAGGGCTGGGGATATGGCTCAAGCGGTAGCGCGCTCGCCTGGCATGCGTGCGGGCCGGGTTCGATCCTCAACACCACATACAAAGATGTTGTACCCACTGAAAACTAAAAAAAAAAATATTTAAAAAAAAAAAATAAAAATAAATATTAAAAAATTCTCTCTCACTTTCTCTCTCTCTCTCTCACTCTCTCTTAAAAAAAATGTGGAAATAACCTAAATATCTAAAGGAATTTTATTTTTGGTACTGGGGTTGGAACTCAGGGCCTCAAGAGTACTAGGCAGGCACTCTACTGCTTAACTACAAAACTACAACCCCACCTCCAGGAATTTTTTAAAAAGAATATTCTCACCTCAAACTATTATTACTTCAACTTACTGGTTCCAACTGCAATGATATATATATATATATATATATATATATATATTTTTTTTTTTTTTTTTTTTTTTTTTTTCCAATTTCTCAGGCACGCCAAGCTTTTTTGTACCACAGGGCCCTATTTACAAGCTCCCTCTGTCAATTAAGAAGGCTCTTCCTGTGCCAGGTGCAGTGGAGCACACCTGTAATCCCAGCAACTCAGAAAGTTGAAGCAGGAGGATCTGGAGTTCAAAGCCAGGCTCAGCAGATTAGCAAGGCACTTAGCAACTCAGTGAGACCCTGTCTCTAAATAAGAATATTTTGAAAAAGGGTTGGCGATGTGGCTCAGTGATTAAGCTGCCCTGGGTTCAATCCCCAGTACCAAAAAAAAAAAAAAAGACAGGCTGGGGTTGTGGTTCAGTGGTAGAGTGCTCACCTAGCATGTGCGTGAGGCCCTGGGTTCAATCCTTAGCACCATATAAAAATAAATAAAATAAAGGTATTGTGTAAAAAAAAAATGAAAAGAAAAGAAAGAAAGAAAGAGAGAGAAAGAAAAGAAAGCTCTTCTCCCATGGCTAGCATATTCCTTTGGATTCTCTTCAATGTCACCATTTAGAGAGTTCTTCCCTAATTATCCTTCTTAAAGATCTTTTCTGGTACTTTCTGTTTAAATGCTTACTTACTTCAATACCCAGTCTGGTTCCCATTACAGAGAAGCCTCTCAGTAGGAGTAGAATGAATAAAAGGTGTAGCCACAAATGAAATACATGTAACTGTTTAAAACATGACTAAATATATTGATTTGAACAAGTGTCTAGATACATATTTCTTCACTATATATTTTTCATTTTGGATTATATTTATTTTACTTTTTCCCTTTATTAGTGTAATGTGTGTGTGTATGTGTGTATCTATCTATCTATTATATACACACACACACATACATATACATATATATACCAGGGATTGA
Source organism: Marmota monax (assembly GCF_021218885.2). Lineage (NCBI taxonomy): Eukaryota > Metazoa > Chordata > Mammalia > Rodentia > Sciuridae > Marmota > Marmota monax. Next base: position 718,723 of record NW_026695239.1, on the reverse strand, counting down.
AGTCAGAGGCACTCAACCACTGAGCCACATCCCCAGCCCACATGTACTACTGCATCCAGGCTCCCTGTATATTTTTAAAATAATATATTTTGGGGCTGAGGTAGTGGCTCAGTGGTAGAGCGCTTGCCTAGCATGTGTGAGGCACTGGGTTCGATTCTCAGCACCACATATAAATTAATAAATAAATAAAAGTCCATCAACAACTGAAAAATATTTTTAAAAAATAATATATTTTCACTGTTAAAAATTTCAAAACCAACATTATTACCCTATATACATGTATGATTGCAGTAGTGGAGTGACTCTGCACCATGTACAGCCAGGGGAATAAGAAGTTGTGCTCCAATTGTATACTATATGTCAAAATGCATTCTACTGTAAAATAAGTAAATTAATTAATTAAAAAATAAAAATAAAATAAAAAGGTTCAAAAAATTTTCAAAAAAGGCCAGTTGCAGTGGTGTATGCCTGTAATCTCATTGGCTTGGAAGGCTGAGGCAGGAGGGTATCGAGTTCAAAGTCAGCCTTAGCAACTTAGCGAGGCCCTAAGCAACTCGGTGAAACCCTGTCTATAAATAAAATATAAAAAATGGCTGAGGATGTATGGCTTAGCAGAAGCACCCCCGGGGGTTCAGTCCCTGGTACAAACAAACAAACAAACAAAACACACACACAAATGTAAAAATCAAAAAGTTAAAGACTTTCACAGCATTATTATTGTATTTCAAGTTTAACCATGGTTAAAAACTTGGGTGTATGTAATGCACACATATGGACACACATACTATTTTTGGACATAAAATTACAGATGAATACATATACTTACTCCACTTGTATACATGTACAATTTTAATTTTACAAAAATGGCATTATATAAGTACATATATCATTTTAGCATTTTGTTAATTTTCTTCATCCAACAGTCACAGACATTATTTCATTAGAGCACAGAACATACTGCACAGTGATCATAATACGGTAGGGGACACCATAATTTATTGTCCATTTAGATTGCCTTTCTATTTTAAATAATGCTGCAATAAACATTTTTTTTTTTTGCATTTATTTATCCCTATGTACTTCTGAGGGTATTTTGTAGGAAAATTCTGTATATCCAGAATTGGTAATTCAAAGATATGCGTATTTTAAATTTTGAAAAATTGCTAGATTGCCGTTTCCTAAAGTACTAACTTTTATTCCTATTAATTACATTATATCCCCATCAAAACTGAATATTAATCATTCTTTTTAATGTGTCCAAACTTGTACATGAAATGGAATATCATTTCTATATTTAATATCAGTGAAACAGAGTATATTTACATATGCTTGTGTTCTTATTATGGTTGATAATGTTTTTGTGATTTATGTCCTCACATAAGATACTCATGATTACTTTAAAAAAAGCATTGGCAAGCTGGACAGCGTGGTGCCCACCTGTAATCCTAGCAGTTTGGGAGGCAGAGGCAGAAGGATCACCAAGTTCAAAGCCAGACTCAGCAATGGTGAGGTGCTAAGCAACTCAGTGAGACCCTGTCTCTAAATAAAATACAAAATAGGGCTGGGGATGTGGCTCAGTGGTCGAGTGCCCCTGAGTTCAATCCCCAGTACCAAAAAAAAAAAAGCCTAAAACAAAAAAGCAGTGGCAAAAAGTCATATTTAGAATAATCTAATTATTAGAAATAAATAAACTGCAGAGAAACACATGTGCACAGGAAGAAAATATGAAACATTATAACACAGTATTAACAGTGACAAATTCTAGTAATTGGGATTATAGAAGTCTTTTGCTTATGCATTTTTCTAGAATTAAAATAAAATAAAACAAAAAACAAAGAATAGGGCTGTAGGTTTAATTTGGTGGAAGAGTGCTTTCTAGCATGTGCTAGACCCTGGATTCCATCGCCAGCATTGCAAACAAAACAAGACAGAAATGAAAACAAGTATGCTTAATTTCATAGTAAAAATAATATTGAGTAAAATAAAATATATACAAATGGGATTATATATTTGTTGTGCTTAAATCTCTTCAATGGCTTGCTGCCAACAGAATAAAATTCATATTGATTAGTATGGTACTCAGGGCCTTACATAATTTATCTTAGTTTACATTCTTTTTCACTTCTATCTAGTTAGTCACACCAAACTATCTCTGCACTCTTTTTCTTGCTTAAAATATAGTTTTTTTTACCATTTCTGTGAGTGTATGTAATATATACACATATGATACTCTGAACCCATTGCCAGTTTCTCAGTCCTAATCATCATCATCTTTTAGTATAATAGCTTCCTGACTTGTCTTTTCAGTGCACTCAGTGATCTTTCAAATGTTCAAATGTTCCTTCATTCTTTTAAACTCTCAGAAACAACTAAGTATGCTTTCCTTAGGGTTTATACAACATTAAAAAAAACAAAACAAACAAACAAAAAACCCAGCTCTATTATGGGACTAACCATAATCCTATGGTCTACATATTTGATTCCTTTTGTTTTCTTCCAGTGCTTAACATTATAAAAGCTACAGTTGTATGGAAGAGAATGACAACAGGTAATGTCACTTTAGGGTATTAGTCTATTGTTAGAGTGGGAAGCACAGATTTATAGGACTTCTAAACTCCTGTGGGGACACAGCTAAGACTGCAGATTGTGTCTGATTATGTATACATCAGAGTATGTGACTTGGTGCTCCCCACGGAGTTTGACAGTACCAGACATCCAGTCTAGCATGGGGAATGCTGGAGACAGACACAGAGTTCCAGCAAGAGGTGAGTGTGGTAGTATGTAAAAAGACTGGCTCTGTGAGAATATAAATTGATCAATAACTGAAGACTAAGTAGTAGTTACTTTAACAAAGTAAGATGAAGGGAGATAGGAGAAAAAAGTGTTCTAAGTTTTGGTACAGTGAGAGCAAAACCTTGAAAGACAGGGTGTGGTATGTCTTGATCCTGCAAGAATGCAGCCTGGCTGAAGTAAAGATGATTCAAGAGTGAGAAGAGGTCAGGGGGCTGGGGGGTAGCTCAGTTGGTAGAGTGCTTGTGCAAGACAAGCACAAGGGCCTGGGTTCAATCCCAAGCACCGGAAAAAAAAAAAAAAAGGAGTGAGAAGAGGTCAGGAGGTAGACAGGGATTTATCGTAAGTGGCCAAATATGACAGGCATGCCAGGTCAAGAAGTATGGACTTTGTTCTGAATACCACAAAGAGCTAAAAGGTTAAGAACTGTAATAACATGATCAGATGTGAATTTTAGAAAGATCACTGAGTGCACTGAAAAAATAAGTAAGGAGGCTGTTATACTAAAAGATGATGATGATTAGGACTGAGATATACTGGCAGTGGGCTTGGAATATCAAGTATCAAAAGGACTTAAAAAGTATATCTAATGCAAAACTTTGTTTTTAAGTAAACTTTCTAGAGAAGCAGGTCTCATGATTTCTTCTTCTTTTTTTTTCTCCCCTCAATATAGATGGAAAAAATAAGGCATAGCTGTGACAAAGCAGGAAAATAACAAAACTTGACCTTGGGGTATTCATTTAATAAATATTTATTGATCAATTACTATATAATCATGCCCTCTTGGTACTATTTTCTGTATACTCATAGAGATATATTGTATTCTTATGATTTAAAGCCATTGCTAAGTATCCAAAAAGTGCTATCTGCTCATGAAAAACAGTTTTTCTGAGGGCTAGTGGCCTTCCTTTGTAGAAGGAAGTCTTCAGAAAATATTCAGCTAATCTCAGTTTCTTTTTATTCATCTCTAATTGTTCCATATCACTTTCCCTCTCCTGCTGAGTATTTATCACAGCCACGTTGGAGCCATAGATAAGACTTTAAGACCTAAGAACAAAAGGTATTTGGAATGTTGTGTACTCAGACAAGGAGAGGAGTCTGGGAGAGAGCATAGGCAACAATAGGGGAAAAGTGAGGCAGGCTGACAGTCTCCTGGCAGTAGGTAAAAGAAGCACTGTATAGAAAGTCCTCACGTGTCCTGCAGATAACTGGTCAGGGTTAGATGTGTAACTGATGTGATTCTGCAATCTGTATACGGGGTAAAAATGGGAGTTCATAACCCACTTGAATCAAAGTGTGAAATACGATATATCAAGAACTATGTAATGTTTTGAACAACCAACAATAAAAATTAAAAAAAATAAATAAATAAAAATAAAAAGTTAGGTTCTAGGTGATTAGATGATCTCCAAGGTCCTTTTCAGTTCTCTAACATTTTACAATGCTCATTGCAAAATAGCACCAAGGTTGATTTGTAAAGAGAAATAAATCCTACTTACAATTAGGATTAGGATTTTAGATTTATAGATAAATCTGGGATTAGAAATTTTCTGGGACTTGATATAGTTCCTTCAGTAGATTTCTGTAAAAACCATTCAAAACATTAACAATTTTTCGCTTCTAACTTTTGGCTCCTCTTACCATCCAAACATCTGTAAGACAAAAAACTATTAGTTAGGGAAGTTTGTAGAGTATGTGTGTGTGTTTTCCTCAGTACTAGGAATGCAACCCAGGGACTTGCACATGTTAGGCAACAAGCACTCTACTATTACTTCCCAAGGCCCAGCAATGTTTATTTATTTATTTATTTTTAGTTGTAGATGGACACAATACCTTTATTTTATTTGTGTTTATTTTTTATATGGTGCTGGGGAATAAACCTAGTGCCTCACGAATGCTAGGCAAACACTCTACCACTGAGCCACAACCCTGGCCCTGCAATGTGTTTTGAAGTAATCTTTGTTTCCTCTCTTCTTTCCCTCGCCCCCCACCCCTACCCTAAGAGAAGGAGAAGAGTAATTTCTTCTTGATATGAGAGACAAAAGAAACAGAAAAAACAAACAAACAAACAAACAAAAAAAACAGGACATTCTATTAGATTTGAATTTCAGATAAACAATGATGGGGGGGCAGTACTTGTGATTGAATTCAGGAGCATTCTATCTCTGAGCTTCATGCCCAAATGTTTTTATTTTATTTTGAATCAAGCCCAGGCTGGTCCCACTTTCCCAAGTAGCTGGGATTACAGGTATGTACCACATCCAGTTATTTTTCTTTCTTTCTTTTTTTTTTTTAAAGAGAGTGAGAGAGAGAATTTTTAATATTTATTTTTTAGTTTTCGGCGGACACTGATTGTATGTGGTGCTGAGGATCGAACCTGGGCCTCACGCATGCCAGGCGAGCGCGCTACCGCTTGAGCCACATCCCCAGCCCCATCCAGCTATTTTTCTTTAAAGTGTAAGTATGTCCCATAAAAGATATGGAGATACCTATGTCAAAAAAATTTTTTTTGGTCTGTCTTTTTTTTTTTTTTAAGTTGTAGATGTACACAATACCTTTATTTTGTTTATTTTTATATGGTGCCTGGGATTGAACCCAGTGCCTTACACATGCTAGGCAAGTGTTCTACCACTGAGCCACAACCTGGGCCCCTTGTCTGGCAGAGGTTGATAAAGTTCTGTTTCACCTCAGATTGTTAAGAGGATTAATTAAATCAGATAAAGTAAATACCTAATACAATTCTTAGGCTAAAGAATATACTACTGATATATTTTAATTATCTATGTGTAGACTATCCATAAAAAGTCAAACTCTAATCACCCAGTATACTTCTGGTTCATTTTTCCCTGACATTGATCTGCCTTAGCTATGAAAATAGTAATATTTAGGGCTGGGGATGTGGCTCAAGCGGTAGTGCGCTCGCCTGGCATGCGTGCGGCCGGGTTGGATCCTCAGCACCACATACAAACAAAGATGTTGTGTCTGCCGAAAAAACTAACTAAATAAATAAATATTAAAAAATTCTCTCTCTCTCTCTCTCTAAAAAAAAATTCTCTCTCTCGCTCTTAAAAAAAAAGAAAATAGTAATAATATTTAATAATGGATAAAACATAATTATTAAAGTAAATCTGCTAGTGATATTGAAAGGGTCATAAATTATTGTGGGTTAGTCACACAATAGCAGTCTTTAAAAAAAATTTCTTTTTTTAGTTGTCAAAATGTTTTTTGTTTTTTTTTTGGTACCGGGGATGAACTCAGTGGCACTCAACCACTGAGCCACATCCCCAAACCTATTTTGTGTTTTATTTTGAGACAGAGTCTCACTGAGTTGCTTAGCACCTCGCTTTTGTTGAGGCTATATTTGAACTTGAGATCCTCCTGCCTCAGCTTCTGAGCTGCTGCGGTTACAGGCATGTGCCACCAAGCTGGCTTGTATTTTATTTATTTATATGTGGTGTTGAGAATTGAACCCAGTGTCTCACACATGTTAGGCAAGCTCTGTACCACTGAGCTATAACCCCAGCCCACACAATAGCTTTCTTCAGTACAAATAACTGGCTTTACATTGGGCAGTTTCAAATGTTAGAAAGCATTCACTATATAAAATGGAAGGCCTTTTACAAACTGTATGACTTTGGCCAAGTTGTGCTTTAAGGTTTATATGTAAAGAGTATTAATGGAAGGATTAAATAATACATGTTAAGGTTCTTTGTAAAACTGGAAAGTACTAAGTTGTTATTATCTTGAGTCTCACACAGCGTGGAATTCAGGATTCCTTGAACCAGAAGTCTTACAATAGCTTAGTCCACAGCAGACTTTCCACACAACATTTCTCTTCATATGTAGCTTGGGAAATCAGTGAAGTAACATTGGCCCATTACGATGAGTTCATCATTTCCCAGGGAAACTCCAACTCCCAAACTGGATATTAGGCAATCTATCTTTATATCCTCTTAAGATAGTTATGTCAGTTTCAGTTGATATTTGTTTTCTGATGACTTTTTCCCTTGTTCCCCAAATGGTTGGATCAACAACATTGAGAACTTAAAAATCAATCTAAGCAGGCCATATAATTCTCCTATAGCTTTATATTCTCCTAGATCAGGTTGGGATGCCCCTGTTATGCTAAATACCACTTTCTCTAATCCACAATTACTCCTTCCTTATGTATCAGCCTCATAACATAAAACGAACTTAAAATAATAATGTAAAAATAATTAGCTATATCATGTTCAAAATTTTATTTTTAGTATAAAAATGACATGTAAAATTCTGACTACTTTGGTCACAAGTTTTTTGATTTAATAGCATTCAAATTTGAATACCTGTTTTATTTTGCTTTTGGTTCCAGGGATTTAATCCAGGGGTGCTTAACCACTGAGCCACATCCCCAGCCCTCTTTATTTCTGAGATAGGGTCTCGACAAATTGCTGAGGCTGGCCTCAAACTTTCAATTCTCCTGCCTCAGCCTCCTGAGTCACTGGGATTACAGGTGTGTGCCACCATGCCTGGCCATACTTGTTTTAACTGAAGTAATTTTCCACATTTTGGGTTTTTATGTGTTTTCTTTCCTAAAACTGGTTTTCTTGAGAATGTGCCTGGTTTACTCCTTTTTATTCTCTACTCTTTTCATTATTTTCTTCTACTTTGAAAAAGAAAGGCTTATCTCTAACCCATCTTAAACTTTTGTGGGGGGCAATAATCTGTTTTAAGTCTAGGGGCACTCAACCACACTGAGCTATATTCCCCAGCCCCTTTTTTTCTTTTATTTTCAGACAAGGTTTCCCCAAGTTGCCCAGGCTGGCATTCCGGGGTTTACTCCCCACCACTGAAACAACAACAACAACAACAAATGGGTAAGATGGTTGGCACAGACTCTTTCTTTTGGGGGGTAGTAGGGTTGGACCCAGGGGCACTCTACCACTGAGCTATATCCTGGATACTTTTTATTTTGAGATAGTGACTCAATTTGCCAGTGATGGCCTTGAATTTACATTCTTCCTGTCTCAGCCTCCTGAGTAGCTGGGATTACAGGTATGCACCCACTACTGCATCTGACTTAACATTTTTATTTGAAATTAAAAAAAAAAAAAAAGTAGTAAGACTTGATCTGCTCATGGGCTTGCCCATGAACAAAGGCTTTGACGCTTTTGTTTATATTTCCATAAATTGAATAAGCTAAGTCTGTATGCCAAAGTTTAAAGAAAAAAGTTAAAAATCTAAAATGCCTTTATGTATGACTGCACAGTTTGTGGGGACAGTGGAAGCTGAAACCTTTCTGTGTAGGTTTAGAGTAGACAGAGGAAAAATACAGCTTGTAACATATTGGTCAGGGGCTGCTCCTTAGCCAGAGAACTCAGCACTTGTTTCTTTGTATAAGGGCACATCCTTAGAAAACCTGTTTTTCCCTACAGCAGCACCTTTTCCTAATTTGCACAAAAGCACTGGAAAGGCTAGCAGTGGCCCTGAATGCATGTTTCCTGTATACTAGATAGCAGAAGTTAATCCCTAGAAGCAACTTAAACATATTTTTTCCTAGATGTCCTGATGTGTAAGGGGGTTACATAGTTTTCAAAGTTATTTTGGGAGTAAACAGAGAAAAAAGAAAGTGTTGAAGATGGTTGCTCCTTTTTTTCAGTGATGCCTGGGTGCCTCTTCCCCACCCTATACCACAAGACTACAAGTCTCTTCCTTTCTCTTTGGTTCCTCCTTTTGGCTGCTGCTGCTGCTGCTGCTTCAAACAATGAATAATTTCTTAAAATAGTTGATTTAAGCATCTGCATTGGTGATTTTGTCCTCAACTCCTGGTTCAATACTGATGGAAGCAACCTGTTTGACTACCTCAGAAGGCCTGTGTTTGTTAGTGAATCATTTGTGGGTTCTCCTCTGGAAACCAGTCTAGGTTTTAGAACTTTTCCAAGATGTTTTTCTTGTAGTGATTCTCACAGTCTCCATGGGCATCCGAATTGGTCCTCCACATTGAGATTGTTTTCCTTAGAACCTCAGATCAATTCAGCACATAGCTTCTCTGGAGAATTTACTTACAGTGGGTTAGAGTAATTCTAATTCCAGACTAGCCACCTCTGGTTCCAGGGGTATCTTTAATTCCCTGATTTGCTAGTTCTTCCGGGAGAGCAAACTTGGGGCGTCAGGAGCAGAGTTGGTCTCTTACTTCTTAAAAGCCCACCTTGTACCCCTGACTCCAGCCACTGCCTTTCCTTTTACTTTCTCCCTGATCTCCTCTCCAATTTTTTTCAAATTTACTCTCCTCTCCCGAGGGCTTTACCTCCTGGGCCTAATTATATACAGCAATCCGCTTGGCACCAGTCTTACCTCAGCTATCCTTAGGCTAATTCTTGAATTTTTTCTCTTGGACCGAGAAACACCCAGTACCGGGAGGGGTGCCATAAAGACATACACCGCCACCTGGCGGCCTACTGCCAAATAGATCTTGCAATACCAGGGACGGTATTAGCTCCATAGCAACAGGCCCTTGGAGGCACCAGTCGTGGGTGGGACACAACAGCTCCTGCTTTGGTAACAGCATTTCCCCTGCCTGTAATTATCTTTCCAAGTTTATTTCCCTGGAAATTCTTTTTATCTTTTAAAATCCACCGAAAATGCCACTTTCCCCATGAATCCATTCCTCACCTTTCAAGTTAAGGGTAGCTCACTCATCTCAAGAGTATCACAGAGCAGGTTCAGCATGTCATTTGCCACTCTTCTGAAGCTCCTCATTGCATATCTCAAACGTTTCTGATCTGTTAGTCCCTTAAAAACTCAACTCCTTTGAAGTTCATGCCATCAGGATATTACAATCATGTGCTGATCCCCTGGGTCACTTCCTCTCATTTCTGAAGATTTTAAAACTTGACTCATTCTCTTGGTTTTAAACAACTCCCACTGTCAACATTCATGGAGACAGTTTGTCCAGTACACTGGCCTCTCAGTTTCTTGTCCACTTATTTCCAATCATCTATCTTATCTCCATGGCAATACCCTAGCCTTAGTCATTAATAAAAATGTACTCTTCCCACACCTCTACTCATACTCAAACTGACTGCTTTAAACAATAAATACTACCATCAGTGGTCATTCACAGTGCCTCTCATACTAACCACCCATCACTTTCTCTCCCAAGATTTGTTTTTTTGGTATTGGGGATTGAACCCAGGGTCACTTTACCACTAAGTACATCCCCAGTCCTTTTTACTTTTATTTTGAGACAGGATCTTGTTAAATTGCCTGGGCCTGAGTCTCTGGAATCGCTGGGATTACAGGCTTGAATCACCATGCCTGGCTTCTACAAAAATTTGATAGAACACAGTCTGATGGGCATGGTGGCCCACGCCTATAATCCCAGCAGCTCAGGATCACAATTTCAAAGCCAGTCTCAGCAACTTAGCAAGGCCCTAAGCAATTTAGCAAGACCCTGTCTCTAAATAAAAAATAAAAAAGAGCTGGGGATGTGGCTCAATGATTAAGCACCCCTGGGTTCAATACCTGGTAACAACAAAACAACAACAAAAAAGGCAGTCTCTAAATTATCAAGTCTATCAATTTTTCATTGCCTCATCACTTTCCTTCTGTTTTGACTTTTCACTTCAACCAATTTAAATTCTCTGATTGATCAACTCCAAGACTGCCTTGCATAAACTTGAAATTACCTGGCACTTCCTTGCCTCCTGTTATATTCCATAGTAAAATTCCAACCCTTGGTTAAATCCAGCTCTACTTACTCTGCTTGCCTATACTTACTAATTAAATAAACATAGCTAGGGAAAAGTCCACACTGTGCTAACTAGTTTCAAGTTAAAGTTAGGGTATAATCTGAAGCAAACCCTTAGCACTGCTTTGCAGAGCTTTACTTCCCAAATCAATTTATTGCCGCAGGGCAGAAAAGTGGATACTTCTGGGATAGTGACAAGGCTAGGGGGAATCCTTAATTCCTGTAAGATTCTATTTCTATTAGTGTTAGTAGGTATTGAACCTAGGGCCTCAGACACACTAGGCAAGCACTCTTATCACTGAGCTACATCCCTTACTCTTCTAATTTATTTTTGAGACAGGGTCTCCCTAAATTGTTGAGGTTGGCCTTGAGTTTATGATCTTCCTGCTTCAGCCTCCCTAGTAGCTGAGCTACTATGCCTGGCAAAATTCTTTCTTAGCCAGTGTGAAGGGTATCAAATTATTTAAAAAACATCTTTTTTTGGTTGTAGTTGGACACAATACCTTTATTTATTTATTTAAAATAATTTGTTTTAGTTGTAGTTGGACACAATACCTTTATTTTATTTTTATGTGGTGCTGAGGATCGAACCCAGCACTCCGCCCGTGCTAGGTGATTGCTGTACCACTGTGCCAAAACCCTAGTCCCTTAAAAAAAATTCTTACAATGCACAGACTCCTTCATGGCCATTAAATAAAGAATTCTCTTGGTTTATGCACTACTCAAGATGAGAACCCCATATCTGTGCTTCTATTTATTTATTTATTTATTTTGCCATGCTGAGGATTGAGCCCAGGCCTCAAGCATGACAGGCAAATACTCTACCACTGAACTAGCCCCGTGTTCCCCTTTAAAGCAAAATTCTTTCTGTTTAATACATGCCCTGTGTCTTTTGGCTTTGTCCCTATGCCTTTGTTTGGAGGCTCCACTCAAGGTCAAGAAACTTCAATTTACCGGATGGTCAGTTCTGTACTGTTTTTACTCAACCAATTATATCTGGTAAAACTGACCACTCCCCCTCCATGTTTAATTTTCTTGGCATTTGATACACCAATCTGTCCTGGTTCTTTTTTTTTTTTTTTTTTTTTTTTAGTACTGTGGATTGAAACTCAGGGATGCTCTACCACTGAGCCTCATCCCCATTCCTTTTTATATTGAGACAGAGAGAGTCTTGCATTGTTCAGGCTGGCTTTGAACTTTTTTTTTTTTTTTTTTTTGTGGTGGTACTGAGGATTGAACCCAGGGCCTTGTGCATACAAGGCAAGCACTCTACTAACTGAGCTATATCCCCAGTCCCTGACCCTGAACTGAGCTTCCTGCCTTAGCTTCCTAAGTAGCTGGGATTATAGACATGTGCCACTGTGCCTGATTCTAGTTTCTACATTCTCACTGTCTTTTCTCAGCATTTCTGAATGTTGCTGCGTCCTCAAGTTTCAATCCTCAAAATACTTTTCTTTAACACTCACTCCCTGGGTTTTCCTCAAGGCCTATGCCTTTAATTATTATCCATATCAAATCTGAGTCTCCAACCTAGACCTTATCTCTGAGCTACAGATTTGATGTCTACACCAAAATGGCTAATAGGAATCTCAAACTTAAGAGCGCTCCAAGTTCCTGCCCCAACTGCTTCTCCCCCCCAATTTTCCCATCTTGATGGCTTAAACCAAAAACAGGAACTGGTTTTGATTTCTGTATTCCCTTTATCCCCTCCCCAATTCATTAGCAACTGAATCCAACTGTTTCTCCTAGCCCAGTTACTACCACACTTCCCAACACCCCATTATCTCTACTTTGGATTCAAATTATAACTGATCTCTCTGCCTTTGTATGCTCCCATGTGGTCCATTCTCTAACCAACAGCAAAAGTGATCTCTTAGAAACATAAATTTGATCTTATTTCTCCCCTGGTCAAAACCTCTGGAGTGACCTTCTATCATATATAGAATAAAAAACTTAAAACAGCTCTTCATGAACTTTAGGTCCAATGTGATCTGGCTCAAGGCTGTTTCTCCAGTAGCATTTCCTACAACTCTTTCTGCTATACCACAATCCCTCCTTCCTGTTTTTTTAATCCATCAGGTATACAATGGTCCATGGGTCAAATGCAGCCTGTAGTTTTATATTCTCTTTTTATTTGGAGATAATTTCGAATCCACAATCAGTTGTAAAAACAAGTAATACAGTCTAATATATTCACCTAGTTTCCCTAATGGCAGTATCTTGTTTAATGGTACAATATCACAAACAGGAAATGGTGTTGATGTAATCCACCCATCTTGAATTCAGACTTTAAGTTTTACATGCATTCATTTGAGTATGTGTGTTATTTAGTTCTTTGCAATTTTTTTTTTCTCCAATTACTGGGGATTTTTCCAGTGCTTCATGCCTGCTCAGCAAGTGCTCCAATGCTAAATTATGCTCCAATCTCTTTTTAGGTGCAGTGTTTTGCCAAGTTGCCCAGGTTGGCCTGGAACTTGCAATCCTCCTGCCAGATGAGTAGCTGGGATTATAGGCATGTGCCACCAAACCTGGTTTGTTTTTTTATCACATGTAGATTCATATTGCCATAATCAAGATACGGAATGTAGCATCAGAAGAATCGATCATGTTTCCTTTATTAGTCAGTCATCTCTCCCTGAAACCCAATCACTAGCAACCACTAGTCTGTCAATTTTGTTATTTTACAAATATTATACAAATGGGATCATACAATATTTGAGACTGGCTTCTTTCATTCAGCACAATCCCTTTGGAATCCATTCAAGTTGTTAGGTGTATCAATTGTCCATTTGTTTTTCTTTTTTTTTCTGAGTAGTACTTTATAGTATGGATGTACCCAGTTTGTTTAAACATTCAGCTGTTAAATAGGATGCTTACAGTTTGGTCCATGACAAATGGACCTATGAACATTCATGTTAGTACTTAACCACTAAGCTCCATCCCCAGCTACCCCGCCTTTTATTTTATTTTTTTAAAAAGAGAGAGAGAGAATTTTTTTCAATATTTATCTTTTAGTTATTGGCGGACACATCATCTTTATTTGTATGTGGTGCTGGGAATCGAACCTGGGCCGCACGCAAGCCAGCTACCGCTTGAGCCACATCCCCAGCCCCTTTTTTTTTTTTTTTTTTTTTTTTTTTATATATTTATTTATTTATTTATTTTTTTTAGTGTTTCGGCAGACACAACAACATCTTTGTTTGTATGTGGTGCTGAGGATCGAACCCGGGCCGCACGCATGCCAGGCAAGCGTGCTACCGCTTGAGCCACATCCCCAGCCCCCCAGCCCCTTTTTATTGGGTTTTGAGATAGGTTCTCACTGAGTTGTTCAGGGCCTAGCTAAATTGCTGAGGCTGATTTTGCACTTGTGAACCTCCTGCCTCAGACTCCTGAGTTGTTGGGATTACAGGTGTGAACCATGGTGCCTGGCTATGTGTTGGTTTTTGTATGACTGTGTGTTTGTTTTTTCCTACCTCTGCTATTGTAGATTGAACCTAGGGTCTCACACATGATAGGCAAACACTGTACTCCTGAGCTTCATCCCTAGCCCATGATTATATTTTTCTTTCTCTGGGATAAATGTCCAAGAATGCAATTGCTGAGTCATATGCTTAGTTTTATAAGAAAGTGCCATCATATTTACTAAACATGTTTAAAACTGTACCATTTTATATTTTCAATATTAATGTATAAATGATCTAGTTTCTCTGTATCCTCCCCTGTAATTGATATTTTTTATTTTAGCCATTCTGATAAAATACAAAGTGATGGGCTGGGGTTGTGGCTCAAAGGTAGAGCGCTCGCCTTGCATGTGCGAGACCCTGGGTTTGATCCTCAGCACCCAGAATACAAATAAATGAATAAAATAAAGGTATTATGTCCAACTACAACTAAAAAAATAAAAATAAAATACAAAGTGATATTTGGTGGTCTTATTTTTTGCCATGTGCGCTACCACTGAGCTGCATCACCAGTCCCATTTTTCAAAGTTTGACGGGGTTTCACTAAGTTGCCCAAGCTGGCCTTGAACTTATGATCTTCCTGCCTCACCCTTCCAAGTAGCTGGGATTGGCATGTGCCACCATGCCCAAATCATTGTGGTTTTAATTTGTATTTTCCTGATGGCTAAAAATGCTAGGCAACTTTTCATGTGCTTATTTGTATCTGTATATCCTCATAGTGAAATATCTGCTCATCTTTTTTGACTATCTTTTTTTAAATGTTTTTATTTTTTTAGTTGTAGATGGGCACAATATTTTTATTTATTGTTATAATGATTATCATTTTTAAAAACATTTTGTGTTTTTAATAACAGCTCTATTGAGACTTATTTATTTATTTTTAAATATTTATTTTTTAGTTGTAGCTGGAGACAATATCTTTATTTATTTTTATGTGGTGCTGAGGATTGAACCCAGGGTCTCGAACGAGCAAGGCAAGTGCTCTACCGCTGAGCCACAGCCACAGCTCCAGCCCCTCTCTAAACTCACATACTATATAATTCATTCTCTAAAGTGTATACTGTAATAGGTTGTAGTGTATTCAAAGTTGTTTAATCACCTCTACCTTTTATCTTCATGCATTTGCCTATTACTGACTTTTCATAAAAGTGAAATCACATTAATGTGCAGTCTTTTGTCACTGGCTTCTTTTACTCAGAATATTTTCAAGGTTCATTCATGTTGTACATATAACAGTATTTCATTTTTTATTTCTCAATAATACTTCATGGTATGGACATACCATATTTTACTTATCCGATTATAAGTTGATGAATGTTTGAGTGTTTCCAAAATTATCAATGATCCTGCAATGAGCACCTGAATCCAAGTTTTGTTTGTTTGTTTGTTTCCCCCCTAGTACTGGGGATTAAATTCAGGGGTCTAAACCATGGAGCTACAACTCTACCCCTTTTTACTTTTTGTTTTGAGACAGTCTCACTAAGTTGTGAAGGCTGGGTTTGAACTTGTGATACTCTGGCCACAGCTTGCTGAGTAGCTGGGTTACAGGAATATACCATCATACCAGGATCAGTTTCTCCATATTCTTGCCAACAATTGTTAATGTCTAGATTTTCAGTTATAGAAAAATCTAGTGAATTTGAAGTGCATTTTACAGTGGTTGCAATTTGATTTCCTTGCCAGCTAGTAACATTGAACGTCTTTTCATGTATTTATTGGCCATTTGTATATCTTCTTCTAAAAAATGTCCTTTTTTTCCCCTCTCATTGGTGCCAAGGGATGAACCATAGGCCTTATGCATACTAGGCAAATGCTCTACTAGTGAGCTCTATTCTTGGCCCTATATATTTTTATTTTATTTTTTTATCTGCAAAAAAATTATTCCAATTATGTTCAAATATGCACAAGAATAGAAAACAAAGGCTAGAAAGTTCTATATCATAATTTTGATAGTATATCTATCCACATAGCAGAACCAGAAAAATGTTTCAAAGTTTTCTTTTTTGTGATTTTTGTGTTCAAGAAGGTTCACACAGTGAGCACATATACTTTTCATAATCAAAAAAATAAAATTAGGAGATGAAACTCCACCAGGAAGTTGGGATTATGTCATTGTGCCAAGGCTTCCCCCAAGCCTTTGATCCAGGGCTGCCAGGGATAAATGTAAGCATCCCTGGTAAATGGGAGGCTTAATCACCGACTGTTTTAGCCTGTCTATTTTTAATTGTGTTGTTTGTATTTTTATTATTGAGTTGTAATAATCCTTTATATATTCTAGATACAAGTCCCTTATCAGATACATGATTTAATACAATTATCTCCCATTCTGTGGGTTGTCTTCTCACTTTATGGTGTCTTTGGAAGAAGAAAGTTTTTAGTTATGATTATGTCCAATATATCTATTTTTCCATTTGTTGCTCATGCTTTTTTCCCTAAGGAACAACCACCTAATCTAATATCACAAAGATTTTTATCTATATTTTTTCCTAAGAGTTTTACAATTTTAGCTCTTACATCTAGATATTTGATTCATTTTTAATTAATTTTTGTATATAATGTGAGGTAAGCGTCCAATCAACCTGCCCCTATACAGTTTGTTAAAAAGACTATTCTCCATTAAATGGTCTTGACACTCAAAAATTTACACAAGGGGTTGGGAAATAATATGAAGGTCAAGTTATCCATAACTATCACAACACAGGGGGTTTATTTCTGAACTTTCAGTTCTATTCTTGTATTTCATATGTCTGTCCGTATGCTGGTACCACACTAGTTTGATCACAGTTTACTGCTGTGTTTTGAGAATGCTTTATATTTTCTATACACAAGTCCTTTGGATATGTGGTTTGCAAATATTCTTTCTGCTGCTTGTCTTTTCAAGAAGACCCTTTTCATAGTCATCCACACAAGGGCTCTTTTTGTGTGTTTATTATTTTTGTTTTTAGCACCAGGGATTGAACCCTGTGGTCCTTATTCACTGAGCCACATCCCATCCCTTTTTATTTTCTGAAATGCAGAGTCAGTTCACTAAGTTGCTTAGGGCCCTTCTAGATTGCTGAGGCTGGTTTTGAACATGTTAGTCTCCTGCCTCAGCCTCCTGAGTCACTGGGATTACAGGTGTGCGCAACTGTCCCCAGCTCCTACAGGGTTTTTGCAGAGCAAAAACTTTTCATTTTGATAAGCCCCATTTATTCATTTTTCTTTTTATGGCTTGTGCTTTTGCCTCTTTTTATAAATAAGGTTTCAATTTAATATAGTCATGATCATTTATTTATGTACTGTCTATGGCTGCTTTAATAATATCACATTAGAGCTGCTGAATACTTGTGAACCAAACCATGTGGTCCACAAAGTCTAAAGTAGTTACTTTCTGGCTCTTTACACAAGAGCATGCTGACCCCTGCTTTAATCTGCTAAACCTTTAGCAGAAGGCTTGAGTTCAAGGCCAGTCTCTGCAACTTTAAAAGACCCCTGTCTATGACCTTTACATATGTCACTCCCTTTGTATGCAACACGAATTCTCCAGATCTTCTTATGGCTAACTCCTTATCATCATTCTGGTTTCCTATCAGATTCACCTTAAAGAGTCTATCCTTGACCACAACTAGAGTAAGTAAATTCCTCCCCTCCTGTCCTATTTTCTATCCCCTTGCCAATTGCTATATTTTTCTTAGAATTTGTCATTTCCTTCACTACAATGTAAGTTCTATGAGGGCAGTCCCAGACTTGTCATATACCAGCCATTTGAGCAATTCAAATGAATAAATGAGTCATAGAGAACTACTACATATTTCTAGAAAATAAATGTTACTTATTAACTCATAAGTTGTTTTATTAGAGGAAGAATGCTTGAATAAAAGAACAATAAGGCTGATTCCCATAATTTATATAAATCATGTTTATGGGTCACTTTACGTGCATGTTATTCAACATATGAAGCTGAGGAATTACATAGGGCTAGAAAATAGGATGTTTGAAAGTCTTTAGGTTTGTTTTCTAAATCTGTATCCCTATCAAATGGACATCGTAGCCCATGCCTGTAATCCCAGTTACTTAGCAGGCTGAGGCATAATGATCACAAGTTCAAGGCCAGCCTCCACTGGTGGAGACCCTGTCTCAAAATTAAAAATTAAAAGGGCTAGGGGATATAACTCAGTGGGAGAGTGCTCACCTAGCATGTGGGAGGCCCTGGGTTTGATCCTCAGTACTATAAAAAAAAAAAAAATCCTGAATCTGTATTCCTTCCTTATCCCCTCTTGGACCTAAACTAAAATCCAATGGGTAGATAATGATATAAGGTTATCTTTTTCATAGTATGTATTATATTCATGTCTCCTCATTGATTCTGAACCTCTCTTCTTGATGTCTCCTCTTGATTCTGAACCTCTTGATCTGTCTAATCAGTCAATTTGGACAAAATTTCACAATCAGTTATTTGGCTATGTCAAAATTGTTTTGTCACCAGGAGCAGTGGCACACACCTGTAATCCCAGTGGCTCGGGAGGCTGTGAGGCAGGAGGATCAAAGCCAGCCTCAGCAAAAAGCGAGGTGCTAAGCAACTCAGTGAGACCCTGTCTCTATATAAAATACAAAATAGGGCTGGGGATGTGGCTCAGTGGTCCAGTGCCCCTGAATTCAATTTCTGGTTAACCCCCCTCCAAGAAAAAATGGTTTTGTTGAAGTAAAATTGCTAGTAACAACACCAACAAACACTTTTAAACTTTATCCTTAATTTCCATCAAGTTTCTATCCTTGATTTCTATATTATTGGGAGATTCACAGGTATACAGATCTTTTTAAATAAGCAACAACGAGAAGATACCTTAATAATAATAAAATTGGCATAATCAGGAAGTACAGAAATAACAGAGGTAGAATAGCTTATGATTTTTGAAATGAAAAAAAAAGTAATTCCTGGTCTTAAATGTTGAATTCTAATTATTAAATTAAATAAATAGATTAAGCCTGGATCTGCACCAGGTAGACTTGGTGGGGAGCTGGATTGAGCAGCGAATACAGGGGCCTCATTTTTGATTGTTAAAGAAATGAACACATTAAAAAAAAGATCGGACTGGGGTTGTGGCTCAGTGGTAGAGTGCTCGCCTAGCACGTGCAGGGGCCTGGGTTCAATGCTCAGCACCACATAAAATAAAATAAAATAAAATAAAATAAAATAAAAGGTATTGTGTCCAACCACATCTAAAAATTATATATGTGTGTGTGTGTGTGTGTGTGTATTTAAAAAAGATCACTTTTTGACTAATTTCTATATCCCATATCTTGGTTTTTGTGGTAATTCCTCTAATATCTTTTCAAAACCATCTTAAAATTGTTATATAAATACCCCCCCACACACACACACACTAGGAATTGAACCCACAGGTGGTGCTCTATATCAGTGAGGTACACCTATAGCCCTTTTTATTTCTTATTTTGGGACAAGGTCTTACCAAGCTACCCAGGCTGGCCTTGAACTTTTGATTCTCCTACCTTAGCCTCCTGAGTAGCTGGATTACAAGTATGCACAGCCATACCAAGCTATAAATATATCCTCTTTTAAAATGTGTTGACTTTTTAATGTATCTTTTGGAAAACGTGAAAGAAGAACAAATGCTTCCCTTCTTCCAGTTCTGCTTTCCTAAGAATGACCATTAAAATGTCCAGGAAGAAAACAATCTGAAAGTCTAAGATGCAAGTCATTCAAGATACCAGTGAATTCCCAGAGAAACAGTTTTATGTAAAATGTTTCCAAGTATGACCCCTCCTTATTGCAATTAGGAAACATGTAATTTAACCATCAGAGAACACCTAGCCTACTCCCAGTCCCAGCTCATTCTAAAGAAAAAAAAAAAAAAAATATATATATATATATATATATATATATATATATATGTTTTAGGTGGACACAATACCTTTATTTATTTCTATGTGTTGCTGAGGATAGAACCCAGTGCCTCACACATGTCAGGTGAATGCTCTACTGCAGAGTCACGACCCCAGCCCCAAGACTGACATCTTACTTAACTGTCTTTGTGGATCTTTATAACAATATTTTGCAACTAACATGACTCACACTCTAGAGTCAGCTCAATAAGAATATATATATATATATATATATATATATATAGATATATATATATAGATAGATAGATAGATAGATGGATGGACACAACACAATGCCTTTATTTTTATGTGGTGCTGAGGATCGAACCCGGGTCCCGCCCGTGCTAGGCGAGCGCTAAGAATAGTTATAATTGAGCAAATTCATTTCACTGTTACTCTTCATATCTATATTGCCATGGTTCAAGATTTCCTCAAAACCAGTTTTGTATAATTTTTAATGAGACCTGTTTGCAATTATAATGATGAACATGAGTGTTCTTATTGTTCTGATAATACATATTTAAGCACAAAACACCACAAATGGCAATGCTAATTAATTGTGAATTTTAAAAATGTAGAAATGTACAAAGTCTGTTGGCTATAATAGTCTTTTAACCACACTTAAGTATGTCCTATGTTTTATCAAGACAAGAAAAGGAATGAGATGGACATCATTACCCTAGGTACATGTATGATTGCACAAATGGTGTGACTCTACTTCATGTACAACCAGAGAAGTGAAAAATTGTGCTCTATTTGTGTACAATGAATCAAAGATCATATTCTGTCATGTATAACTGATTAGAACAAATTTTAATTAATAATTTGTTCTAATTTGTGATAACAACAACATGAAGGGGAGGATGGAGTTAGGAGCAAAATCAATGTACATTACTGGTATCACTTAAAACTAGATTGTTATAAATTTAGGATGTTAATTTTAATCCCTTTGATAAACTCTACCTAAGTAACTATTTATAAGTTTTGGTGGGTTTTCTTTGATCCTTTCAAACATCAAACATTTTGCAAATAGTGAAACTGGACTTAACGTGGATTTAATCTACACTCTCCATTGGATTTGCAGGTATGTAGCTCTTCTTTTCTTTTTTTTTTTTTAAAAAATATTTATTTTTTTAGTTGTAGTTGGACACAATATCTTTATTTTATTTATGTGGTGCTGAGGATCGAACCCAGGGCTTTGCACATGCTAGGCGAGCATTCTACCACTGAGCCATAACCCAGCCCCGCAGCTCTCCTTTTCAATACTTTATTCTCTATTATCTCAATCTCTTCTCTGATGATTGATTTTTATCTTTCTTCATTAAAAAAAAATGTATGTCCAAATCTAGCATTAAATTACAATTCTCTCAAAGTACGAAAATAAGATGAAGTACACAGGCAAAATACAAATAGAGAACATCTCCAAAATTCTCATTAAGCTGCAAGTCATAAAAGTACACATTTTTCATAATTAAATTTAAGTGTTTACAGAGTTTTCGTCAAAAGACAGAAGGTCAACATTTATCTTGACCATATAATGCAAGTAAGAATCTGAGATAGGGCTGGGGATTCAGTTCAGTAGTAGAGTATTCACTAACAAGTGAAAGGCTGTTTGGTACTCAGCACCAAAAAAAAAAAAAAGACAAAAAACTACAAAGATAATACTTATTGTTCTATTTTGGGAAAAAGTTACTCTTCAAGTTTTTATCTTTAACAAATAAATGTGTAATGTGTATATTCTATACAATTTTGTAGTGAGGTACCATTTATATATATACAAATATGGCTATTAGTGAATAACTAATACTAGAGAAAAAAAAATTCATTTCTCTTAAAAATGAGAGGTCCACTAAATAATATCACTAGTTATGGCTAATTTTGGAAATGTACTCCTTAAATAAATCTTCTGAATTTATTTCACAACTTTAAAATTGGGAAAAGAATGTTTTATAGATACTATAAACAAAATATAGAATGTATTTCTCAAATTTTTGTACAAGGCAAATGCCATATAGAAGATATAGAAGATAAGTAAATAAAATCAAGTGAAAAAAGAATAAAAAAGACAAGAAAAATCCAGGAAGATGATATTGTGATTATCAACATAACAATGACAAACTAATTTGATATCTTAATACTCATACTGTATGTGTTGTTCTCCATCTCTGTTCTACTAAGAACTGACTCCCTTCAATCCTCTTCAAGTAGAACTTCCTGTAAATTTTAATTAGCTTGTTATTTATTCACTCTATCTAATTAGGCTGCCTGAGAGAAGATATGACTTAGGAGTGGCTAAAGGACACTTCTACAAATACTTGTGGAAGGTAAAATCTCATACAACTTAGATCTTAGATTAAGTCAATTCTGGGATCCTCAACAAAGTTCTTTTCATCTGTTCAACAGCGTGGGAAGGAAGAATTTTAATCAAGTTAGAGGTTCTAGGGAGAGAAAAGATGCTGGCAAAAACAGCAGCTCTATATTTTGAGTCACTGCTTGGTCAAAACTAGCACAGTTTTCCTATCGAAAAATGAACAGGGATTAGATGGTAACCTTGATGCCAAAAACTCCATGATTTTAGTGTGGTTTACTTTTCCATAGAAAGTTAAAAATATTTGAAACAAGCTGTCTCCTTAAGTTTTATTTTCACTTAAACTGCTAGGGAGCTATGGTGGTGTTGGAAATCATGATTTTTTTCTTAACCAGTCATCAAGTCTGAGCCTGTTTTCTCTTCTACCCATTCTCTTGACTAGGATGGGTAATTTTGAAAATCAGTTGAGATGTGGTATGTTGAAGCACTAATACTGTTTCCTGAGTTTATTAGGAGGAGGAGAAGAATGAGGACAGATTGTTCTTTTGGTTATTTCACATCATCCTTACTACCTTTTCTTTTCATATCTTCTGCTACCTTTCTCAGTTTCTAGAACCATCTCCCTTCTTTCTTCTGTCAGCTAGTTTTTGTCCTCAAGGTTATTCTTATTTGGGAAAACAAGCAAACAAAGGCAAAACAAAAACAAAAAAACCCCTCCCTACTCCTTTAAAATAAACGCACTTTCCTTTAAAAGTGAGGTTTTTACTTAATTTTTTCCTAAAAATGAATTCAGATTAAGTCTTCTTGAAAACCAGTGGAAATTCTACACTTAGTATATGTACTTAACCAAAAACTAATTTTGCCAAACTAATAACTAAGGCAGTTGGCCTTCCAACCCTTCTCTCACACTTCAGGAATAAAACGCTGAACGAATCCAGAGCTAGATGAATGATATTAAATAATTTGTTAAGAAAATGTCAATTTTCCTTCGCTAAAACCTACAAAGGTAATTCTATCTACACAACGTTTAAGCTCCAGGTAGACAAGTTTCAAGGCCAAGCAACAGATCAATCCTCCCATTTTCTCTGCTGGGACCATTCTTCTTCCAAAGCATCCTCATTTCCTTCAGGTCTGGATGAAAGGACACTTCCTCAGAAAGATCTTCTCTGAAAGACATTTCCCCGTGCCCCACCTTATCTTAACATAAATCATCCCCCTATTTCACAGCTCTGTTACGTTAAGTTTTTCTTAATAAGACTGATCACTGTCTGTATAGTATTATACACCTATGCATTTTCTTGTCTGTTGCCTGAATGTATGGTCCAGGAGGGCAGGGTGCTGGCCCACCCAGTTCACTGTGGGATTCCAGAGTTTTAAGCAGTGCTGGGGCATAGTAGGTGCTCAGTAAATAAATATTCTCCCAATGCCAGGAAGCTACTTGCTAGTTTCAGCAGAACCGCAGGCCTCTTCCTCCCTTAACCTCCGCCTTTACACGACCGCAGACCGCGTTCCCCCACCTGCAGGTCCCAGGGACAGCGCTGCGCACCGACCATCCCTACCGGCAACTGCGGTTAGATCTCCCGGCCACCCGAGCCTCCGCGCTGATCCCAGGCCGTCGCGACCGGGAGTGACAGCGCTGGCGCCGCTGCGCTTCCGCCCGCCACGCCGCGCAGCCGTTAGGACCCCGGCTCTGCCTCGCCAAACCCAGCATTCTATTTTGAGTGATCCGTTGATAGGATGGTAAAACGTGACTCCCGGCTCTTTCCGTCAGCAGGTCACCCACCCACCCGCCTCTGGGTAGGGATCCTGCCGTGTTGGCCAAGTCGGGGCCACCCCAGCCCCAGTCCTGCTTCTCACCTTCCACTTGTGCCAACTGACCAGCCACCGCCGCTCGAGGCCTGGGGTTCCTCCGGTCGCCCCCTCAGGCGGCTTCCTGCGGCGGAAGCGGGGAGCCCTTTACCGGGCAACACTTCTGGGTCCCACCCCCGCCACCGCCGCGGTTAAAAAGCGTGTTACCATTTATGCTTTAAAAGATACCCGGGCCGCTCGTTGCCTCCATGCCCCTAGAGGTGCCCCCAGATATCCTCGCCGGCTGTCCCGGTCCCTGCTGGGGAGGCTGAGGGCAATTTCAGGCAGTTCAGGCTTTTTCCTTACTTCTTCTTCTTCTTTTTAAAAATAATATATTTATTTTTGGTGTGGAGGTCTTAACCTAGGATCACTTCACCACTGAGTGAACTACATCCCCAAACCCTTTCGTTTTTTGAGACTGGATCTTGTTAAGTTGTGCAGGCTGGCCATGAACCTGCGGTCCTCCCGCTTCAGCATGGGCCACCGTGCCTGGCAGCTGTTCTAATTAAAAATCAACTGTCCTTTCACCTCCTGTAGAGGACTGGAGTTTGGGGGTTAGAGGTAATAAAGGTCACTCCCTGCTGTCTCCAACAGGGCCCCCCATATATAGGACGCAAAGGTCATTTAGAGATTGTCCTCCTCCAGACAAAAATGTTGGACCTAACTTAGAATCATTTGAGTCTCACCATGAAAATATGGTAATGAAAGTGTTGAGTTGACAGGTTGAGTTTTTTAAAAGGTCTGCACTGCACTTCTCAAAAGAGGATTTCCTAGTGGACATTAAACACCTGCAAGGTGTGTAACTGAATGAGTCAGGGAACTTCTAATTAAAACCACATCGGAGAAATGTCTGTTCAGGTCCTTGGCCCATTTATTGATTGTTTTTTTGGTTTTTTTTTTTTTTTTTTTTTTGGTGCTTAGTCTTTTGAATTCTTTATATATCTAGAGATCTGATGTGTGAGGGGGTAAAGATTTCCTCCCAAGAAGTAGGCTCTTTAGTCACCTCACAGATTGTTTCTTTTGCTGAGAAGAAACTTTTTAGTTTAAGTCTATCCCATTTATTGATTCTTCATTTTAATTCTTGTGCCAAAGGAGTCCTATTAAGAAAGTCGGGGCCTTAGCCCACACGATGGAGATTAGGGCCTACTTTTTCTTCTATTAGGCAGGGTCTCTGGTTTTATTTTTAGGTTCTTGATCCATTTGCAGTTGAGTTTTGTGATGCTGAGAGATTGGGGTTTAATCTCATTTTGTTGCATATGGATTTCCAGTTTCCCAACACCATTTGTTGAAGAGGCTATTTTTTCTCCAATGCATGTTTTTGGCGCCTTTGTCTAATATAAGATAATTATAATTTTGTGAGTTAGTCTCTGTGTCCTCTATTCTGTACCATTGGTCTACCAGTCTGATTGGTGCCAATACCATGCTGTTTTTGTTACTATTGCTCTGTAGCATAGTTTAAGTAAGGTCTGGTATAGTGATGCCACCTGCTTTACTCTTCCTGCTAAGGATTGCTTTAGCTATTCTGGGTCTTTTATTTTTCCAGATAAATTTCATGACTGCTTTTTTTCTATTTCTGTGAGGAATGTCATTGGGATTTTGATCAAATTGCATTAAATCTGTATAGTTCTTTTGGTAGTATGGTCATTTTGATAATATTAATTCTGCCTATCCAAGATCAAGGTAGATCTTTCCATCTTCTAAGGTCTTCTTTGATTTCTTTCTTTAGGGTTCTGTAATCTTCATTATACAGATCTTTCACCTGAAGAGACACTTCTCAGAAGATGATATACAATCAATCACAAATATATGAAAAAATGTTCATCATCTCTAGCAATTAGAGAAATGCAAATAAAAACTACTCTAACATTTCATCTCACTCCAGTCAAAATGGCAGCTATTATGAATACAAACAACAATAAGTGTTGGCGAGGATGTGGGGGAAAAGCTACACTCATACACTGCTGGTGGGACTGCAAATTGGTGCAGCCAGTATGAAAAGCAGTATGGAGATTTCTTGGAAAATTGGGAATGGAACCACCATTTGACCCAGCTATCCCTCTCCTCGCTCTCTACCCAAAGGTCTTAAAAACGGCATACTACAGGGACGCAGCCACATCAATGTTTATAGCAGCACAATTCACAATAGCTAAAATGTGGAACCAACCTAGATGTCCTTCAATAGATGAATGGATAAAAAAATGTGGTATATATACACAATGCAATATTACTCATCAATAATAGAGAATAAAATCATGGCATTTGCAGGTAAATGGATGGAGTTAGAGAAGATAATGCTAAGTGAAGTTAGTTAATCCCCCAAAAAACAAATGCTGAGTGTTTTCTCTGATATAAGGAGGGGGAGCATGGGAGGAATAGAGGAATTCTAGACAGGGCCAAGGGGTGGGAGGGAAAGGGAGGGGGCATGGGGTTAGGAATGATGGTGGAATGTGATGGACATTATTTTCTAAAGTATATGTATGAAGATGCGGATTGGTATGAATATACTTTGTATAAACCAGAGATATGAAAAATTGTGCTCTATATGTGTAACAAGAATTGTAATGTATTCTGCTGTCATATTAAACACACACACACACACACACACACACACATTGGAGACCAGTACAGATCCACCAGAATAGCTAAAACAAAGGCTAGAGGCAGGGAGGGAAAAGAAAGAAAAATGACAAATGAGGGAATGTGAGGCATCCAGAATTTTTACACCTTGTTAACAGGGATATAAAGCAATAACTGTTACAACCACTTTGGAAAATTGGTAATATTTATTGAGGCAGAACGTATACCTACCCTATTACCGAACAATTCCACTCCTAGGTATATATTTAACAGAAATGAATGCCTATGTTCACCACAAAATAGGTACAAGAATGTTCACCTCAGCAGTATTTGCCTAGCTCCAAATTAAAAATAATCTAAATGTCCATTGATAGGAGAATGGATAAATACATTATGGTATATTCACATAATAAAATGTTATATAGCAAGGAGACAGCATGTACTAAAGGTGTGTGCAACTATATGGCTAAATCTTACAAACATAAATATGTCTTCACAAACAGAAAACATATTTCATTTATGTTAAGGTCAAAAATGGGTAAAACTAATCTATGCTATCCTAAATATAGATTATGGTTACCTGCTGTGGTTTGAATAGTTTGTCCATTCTGAAATTCTTGTTGAAATTTAATCCCTGTTATAAGGTGGGACCAAGTGGGACTTTTGAGGGATAATTAGGGCTCTGCCCTCATTAATGGATTAATCCATTGATGTGATTATTGGGTTAATGGGTCATGAGTTATCTGAAAGTGGGTCTACTATCAAAGTCAATTTGTTTAGGTCTCTTACACTCTCCCTGTTTCCATGTGTTGCTTCAGAACTCTGCCAGCAAGAGGCTATAACCAGATGTGACTTCTTGACCTTTCATCAGAATCATGAACCAAAATAAACTTCTTTGTAACTTACTCAGTTTGTGGTGTCATGTTATCAACAACAGAAAACAGACTAAGACCCAAGAGGGGCTGTGACTGGGAAGGGACACAAGGGCTTCTGGGATGTGTTCTGTGACTTGGTTTAGATGCTACTCACTTTATAAAAACTATTATCCAGGACTGAGTATATAGCTCAGTTGGTAGTGCTTGCCCCTCATGCACAAGGTCCTGGGTTCAATCCCCAGCACCACAAACAAAGAAAAAAACTATCATCTAACTTAACATTTTTCTCCATGTGTGCTACTTTTAAAAGATTTTTAATTAAAAAAATTGAACAAATTATATTGTTATATCATGTGCATGTATGAATATGTAACAATGAATCCCATTATTATGTATAATTAAAATGTACCAATTGAAAAAAGGTAGAGAAAGTCTTAGTGGGCCATGGTGACATACACCTGTAATCCTAAAGACTGCAGAAGCAGGGGCAGGAGTATCACAAGTTTGAAACCAGCCTCAGTAACTTAGAGACAACCTGTCTCAAAAACATTTTAATATTATAAAGGTTAGGGATGGGCTGGGATTGTGGCTCAGTGGCAGAGTGCTTGCCTTGCGCATATGAGGCACTGAGTTTGATCCTTAGCACTACATAAAAATAAATAAAATAAAGGTATAAAGGTATTGTGTCCATCTACAATTAAAAATTTAAAAAAAAGAGAAAGGACAAAATAGTATTTTTCTTGATGTTAAATTTATTCAATTCTTAAATTCTGAGTCTTTTACCTTTTTTGGTATTAAGATGTTAATTCTGGTCTGAGGTTATGGCTCAGCTAGCATGTGCGAGGCCCTGGGTTCGATCCTTAGCACCACATAAAAATAAATGCATTGTGCTGTGTCCATCTACACACACACACACACACACAAAGTTAATTCTTTTATGATATATGGTCATAATATAGATATACGTATGTGAAATATAGAATTATATATGTGTATGTGTGTGTGTGTATTTATTTTTGCAGTGCTCGGAATTGAACCTGGGGCCTTGTGCATTAAAATAATGGTCATGGACAACTGCAGTTGGTCATGTCTCTGCCTGACAATATAATAAGTTTTATGCTCCCTCTTATTTCACAACTGGCTTACTGGCTTATAAAATAAAAAAAGTCTGGATAGCTTCATCCGTTTTTTTTTTTTTTTTTCAGTGCTAGTGATTGAACTCAGGCATGAAGCATGCCACAAACATTCTACCATTGGGCCATATCCCCAGCCCTTTTGTCTCATTCTTGTGCTGCTTCTGGCTCAGAACTTGCTACCAAGAAAAAAATTTAAATGTGCATCCACATGTACTTGTGGATATGGTTGATCCACATTCTATCTTTTTGTTGTTGTTGTTGTTATTATTAGAGATTGAACCCAGGGTGCTCTACCATTGATCTATATTCTCAGATCTTTTTTTTTTTTTTGGAGACAGGATCTCTCTAAGTTGCTGAGGTCAGCTTTAAACTTGTGATTCTCCTGCCTTAGCCTCCCGAGTAGCTGGGATTACAGATATAGCCCCATTGTAAAGCAGGCACATATTTAACTCTATCTAGTATATACTAGAATATCTATTCTTGTCTATTGCCCAAGAATTCTTCTCAAGTCACCAATCTCTTTTCTGTACTGCAGAAGATAGAAAATTAAAAACTGTATTTCACAGATTTTCTTGCAGCTAGGATTCTAGCTATAAATTATGGATCTATCAATAATTTGCACACTGGAGAAACTTGATAAATGAAAGTCAGGCACAGGGCATATTCTGGCTGCACTAGCTGCTCCTGCTGGCCAGCTTTTCTTTTCTTTTTTCTTTTTTGTACTGGGTATTAAATTCAGGGGCACTCAGCATTTTTTTTTTTTTTGGATACAGGGCCTTGCTAATATGCTGAGGCTGGTTTAGAACTTGGGATCCTCCTGCCTCAGCCTCCTGAGCTGCTGGGGATTACAGGCATATACCACCACCACTGGCTTGTTGGCTTTTCTGTAGCAGTGTTGCAATGCTTAATTACTGTATTCATGGTTAATGAAGACTGTTGAGGCAGCATTAGCAGTAGGTCGTTGATTCCTGGATCACAGGCATGGTGATGTGCTCTTCAATTCAAAGCATAGTGTAACTATGTTTTGACTATGCATAAGAATGAATTCCTAGATCACAGGCAGGGTGATGTGCTTTTCAATCTATGCGTAAGACTATAATGTAGTTATGCATAGTCTAACCAAATAGTCTTCATTTCTCTCCTTTCTGAAGCTCCCCTCATGGGCTTAGAGCAATTTCTGGAATATAACAGAGACCCTGTCCCTCCAATACTTTCAAAGATTTTGTAAGTACTTACATCCCTATATTAAAGCCTTTTCTACTTAAGGGGGTTTCTGTTTAGTGCAACCCACTCTGACAAATCATACCTGACTGAGCCACAATAAGTACATTGTCCCTTCTATGCCTCAATAAGTTCCTCTTATACTCTTATGTCCCTTTTTTTCCTTTTTCCACAAATGCCAAATGAAGTGTAACATGTTGCTTTCATCCCTGATCTTTTGAGGTTTTATAGCTGCTTCTTGGGTCTCCATAGATGAAAGAAACTCAATTACCATTATTTCAAAAGAGCAGGCAGCCAAGCTCCAATTAAGGATTTTTCTAGAACCCAAGGCTCTATTTTACTCAATATCTCTTGTTGTTACCAGTCAAGATACCACTTTTGGGCTGGGCATGTAGCTCAGTGGTAAAGTACTTGCCTAGCAAGTGCAAAGTACCAGGTTTATTCCATTCCCAGTAAATGTGCACACACATGCATGCAAACACACACACACACACAACCTTTTTATTTGTTTAAGGGCTTGGATCTGTGACTGGGAACAATAATTTTTTGGGGGGGTGTATCAGGGATTAAACTCAGGGGCACTCAACCACTGAGCCACATCCCCAGTACTATTTTGTATTTTATTTAGAAACAGGGTCTCACTGAGTTGCTTAGAGCCTCGCCATTGCTGAGGCTGGCTTTGAACTCCAGATCCTCCTGTTTGTGTCTCCTGAGCCACTAGGATTACAGGTGTGTGCCATGCACCCGGTAATAATTTTCTTTTTCCTTTCTTAGACTTGGTGCTGGGTTCTACATTATCAACTTCCATGCCCCTTCCGTAATCCCTGACAATTTGTTTTGTCTTACAGAGTATAACTAAAGGAAAAGAGTGCTATAAATGTATTAATTATTAACTTAAAAATAATTTTTTGTGGAGCCTGGGGTTGTGGCTTAGTGGTAGAGCACTTGCCTCACACATGTGAAACACTGGGTTTGATCCTCACCACCACATAAAAATAAATAAATAAAATAAAGGCATTGTGTCTATTATTAAAACATATTTTTAAAAAATAATTATTGTTTTTGCATGACTTATTTAGCATTACTAGGAAGGAACTGTGGTTTTCTTTCAAACACTTTAAAAAAAATTTATGGAGACCTGGAAAGAAGTTGTTTATTTGGAAGTTGTTTATTAATGTGTGAGATTAGAAATGAGCACTTTTAGGGCTGGGGATGTGGCTCAAGCGGTAGCGCGCTCGCCTGGCATGCGTGCGGCCCGGGTTCGATCCTCAGCACCACATACAAACAAAGATGTTGTGTCCGCCGAGAATTAAAAAATAGATATTAAAAAACTCTCTCTCTCTCTCTCTCTCTCTCTCTCCCCCCCCTTTCAAAAAAAAAAAAAAAAAAAATGAGCACTTTTAGAATAAGTAGAGGTAGAGGATAGAATTCTAAAGAATACCTCATTCAGGGAAGGTTGGAGGAAGAAGAACTAGTGAGTGAAATTATAAAAGACTGGTAAAAGTGAGAATAGAAATTGGGATAGAAAAGCTCTCTGATGTCAAGAAAGAAAAGGGGTTTTCAAAGGCAAGCAGGATCAACACTGTTGATTGAACAGGACATGTGGAGAAGGACCCATTGGGAGGATGTTGATGGCCTTTAATTTTATTTTTTGTATTGAGGAGTGAACGCAGGGGTGCTCAACCACTAAGCCCACATCCCCAGCCCTTTTTTATATTTTATTTAGAGACAGGGTCTCCTTGAGTTACTAAGTGCCTCAATAAGTTGCTGAGGCTGACTTTGAACTGGCGATCCTCCCGCCTCAGCCTCCTGAGCTCCTGGGATTAGAGGTATGCACCACTAATCTTCCTCCATGAGATTCTGCCTCATGTGTGGTGGCCTTTAAAATGAACATATAGGCCAGGCCTGGTGGTGCATGCCTGTAATTCCAGCAACTGGGGAGACTGAGGCAGGTGGATCACAAGTTCAAGACCAGCCTCAGCAAATTAGTGATGTCCTAAGCAACTTAGCGAGATCCTGTTTCAATTTTTTTTTTTTTAAAGTGTGTGACTCAGTGATTTAGCACTACTGGGTTCAATCCCAGGTACCCAAAACAAACCAAACCAAACATAATAGGCTACAGAAGTAAATGTAGGGAGAGGCAAAAAGGAGTAGAGATGAAATACAAACATAATAAGTGAGGAGTATTTTAAAGACATTTTGTGGAGAAAGAAAGGAAAGAGATCTGGCTGTAGCTTCAGTAAGAAAAATAATGAGGAGAGAGTAAAAATCTGGGGCATAGTAAAGGAATCTTCTTGGAGGTCTGAAGCTTTCTGAGCCCCACTTGGGCCATGATGGCTGGAATTGACTTGTTAGTCCAGAAACTGGATATGGTGATGTATTTTTCCTGGTGAAATCTGCCAGTCTGGGAACAAGACCACAAAAGTTTTCTGGAATTAGAAACTTCTTTGACTGAAGGAATTTTCTGTGAGACACTTTCAGAGGGTGGAGGAATTGGGGATCTGTTGCAGTACATTCGGTTTCAGAAATCTCTGTCCATAGATGGCCAACTCCATTGCTCTGGGTCCAAGGTGAGGCAGAATCTCATGGAGGAAGAGTGTAAGATAAATGTGTACTAGGAAAAAAAAAAGTATATATTCATGTTGGAAGGCAAATTCATGTTGCCTATTTAACATAATATTGAGAATCTCTCTCAATGCTCTCAAGTAATAATTTATTCCTAGCTTTGAACCTCAGGTTGTAGGTTAAACATGTTCTTATTTTTCACTCACTGGATGTAGAGCACATCTTTTCCATTTTTTCTAGAAAGGCACTTTGAGGGGCAATTTGCTTTCAAATGTTAAAGGCCTCTGGGTGTTAAAGAGAAAGTGGTAGCATTTTCCCAGATGGATAACTTCACAGGAGGTCTGGGAAGCTGACCTACTTCTGAATTTACAGCTGAATTAATCCAGGTGGTAAGTGAGTGTGAAACATTTTTTTGAGGCTCATAAAATTGACATAGCCATCTTTTAAAACATTCTAAAATTCTGACATTTATATGATTTGTCCAGCATACATTCTAAAGTTTTTTCATGTTGGTTTAATTTAATTCAGCAATTGACCACCTACTCCTTATTTTATACTGCCAGGCACTGGACATACAATAAGTAAAAGCAGTACCAGGAAAGCTTCTGTATGTGATTAATGATTTTTCTTCAGATAAATCATTATAGTTTTTTTCAACTCCCGACACTCTCCAATTATTGTACAAATGACTTCTTTTGTTATGGAAATCATGCTCTGCAAGAGACCAAGCACCACTTGCAGTATTGGAGAACAGTTTATTTTCCCTGGCGGACCCTGATGAACTAGTGCTCTTAAATTCTGGGTCCCACGCTGAGGTTACATGGGGCTTTTATAGGAAATTTGACATTTCTTAACCATTACAACATTGGTGGGTTTGAATTCTTGACCTACGCGACCAAGGGCCATTATGCACAGAGAATTTACAATAACTAGTTCACACCTGTAAAACAAAGACAGTAAAACACCTGCGAATAATATTGTTCAGTGGCCTTAACCCAAGGCAGCAGTAACTCAAGATAACTTTGATTTTATCTCCTGAAGAGTTACACTTCTAAGAACTAAGCCAACGATGTTATAGTTTAGACAGCAGTTAATTGGCATAGTAACCTACAATTTATACTTGCAATTAGGTGAGGTAGGTACATTCCTACAGAGTTCTGAAAGTTACAAAGTATAGGAAAATTAACTCTTTCCTTAGGCATTGTCTTCATCATAATGTTCTTATAATTTCATTTTATAATCAGGTCTGGTATCTCCTTCACACTTTATTAACCTATCTTCTTAGATACCATGACCTTCAGTTTTCTCATCCTTTTCTACGGACAGGGATAAACTTCCAGTTTTTCTTTTTCTCCATCTCATTCATTCTCTAGGATAGCATAAATAAATGGGAAGTTCGAGACCAAAAGTTCATAAAGGTTAAATTGTCACGAATATTCCAAAAAGCCAGCTTACTCTCTGACTTCGGAGGAATAAACAGGAAACTATCGATCCCATACAGGAAATGACCTGCTTTGAGGGCAAAGAAGGTGCCTTGGATTTCCCTCATTTTCCTTCTAAACTCATTTCCGGGTTTCAATCAATTTGTTCCTTCCCTACAATAACAGAGTTCGGCTGACTCTTCCCAGTCCCACCCTAGACTTCGATCCTGAGAGGACGGCCAATAGGATATTCCCGTGAGTGGACATTTTCATTCCTAGTTTTACATCATCGCAAATCTTAACCAATCAGTAGTTAGGGTAGGAGGTACGAAAATAATCTTCACTTCCTCCCCAAACGGCCACTCCTCTCTTGCGACACCCTGTGATAGATTGCCTACGTAGCCAATCAACGAGCAACGTTGGGCCCAGCCCATTCTAAAGCCAACCAACTAAAATGAAGATGGGGAATTGGGGCGGAGAATGGAAAACTTGCCCCCTCTTTTGGAAATGATTCGAAGAGGTGCGTCCCGAACCAGTGAAGTTACAACTTCTTACCAACGATGGCTGCATACTGAACCGTTTATATCATGTGCCGGGTTCAGTTCCCTTCTGATCCTATCCCAAGATGGGCCCCGCGACTCACATTCCACCCCGCCCCCGTTTCAGTATAACTCATCCCCATCCCTGAAGTCCTTCGGAAAAAAGTCCCAACCCCAAAGGCCCGTGCTTCACTCGCTGCTCTCCCGCGGGGTAGAGTAAGGGGAAGGAGAGATCCTGCCGCCTTTGGCGCCAATCTTTCCATTCAGTGCGCCTCTCCTCCCTTCTCCACGTTCCCGGGCCCGGGCTGACACGGGGGTGGGAGGAGCTGAGTGCCTGTTCGGTTTGGGGAAAGGCTAGAGCTTCTTAAGGTGGAACAGAGCAACTGGGAGGCTGGGCCTCACAACTGGGATGTGTGGGCCTCCTGCTTACCAATTGCGCTTCCCACAGGATCTCTCATTCTCTAGTCCCTGAACCTTGGTTCTAGTCTTGTATTTGGGAGAATAACCAGGTTAGGTAGAGGATATAGAATTTAGGTAGAAAGCTTTAAAGTATAAACTCTGTAAGGGAAATACAAACTATGAAGAGAACTTTTTAGTCACTGTTGTTATTGTCTTTTTCTTTCCCCCGTGATTACCTTTTGAAAGTGGCAGAATTTTTCTGATGTGTGAATATAAGCTTAGAATATCATAAATGAATCGTTTGTAAACCTTAGTTACTAGTTTCCCAGGAAGCTGGAAGAGTAACAGTAGTATACTGCAGGTGCTTGTGGTCTTGGCTCTGATCCAGTCTTCTCCTTTGTAAAATAAAGATTATAATTCCCTTTTTCTAAATTTGATATGAGTAATAAAAGAAGTTGTGTAAAAGAAAACACACTGTAATGGGTGCAAACTAACATTAGGTAATTTTTCTACACACAAAGCATACCATAATAGTGAACACTTTGATAGTTCTTATTATGTTCCAGCATTTTTAACAGTATTTAAAAAAATTATCTATTTGTAAATTTTCAAGCTCAAGAGTAGAGAGAATAGTTTTGTTTTTTTTTTCTCGATGTTGTAACAAGCAACATTGGCCAATCTTTTATCACCTCTACTTTTCTCCTCCGTCCCAAATTATCTTGGAGCAAATTTCAAGACTCTATACTCCCATATGCATTTTTAAAAAATTAAGATTCTTAAAAAATAACAATGAATGCATCTAAAGTATGAGAATTTTTTATATTATCAAGTCAGTATTGACATTTTACTAGCTGTCTCATATTTCATCCAGTTAAATTGTTCTAGTGAGGCTCTCCTAAAAAGTCCACATATTGCATTTGACGGACATGTCTCTTGGTCCATATATATTGCAATTGGTTGATATGTCTTCTGAGTCTCTTTAATTTCTAGGGTACCACTCTCTCAGGCAGTTATCTAAGTGCATTACATGTATGAAGTCACATAATCCCTCTGAAATACTATGAAATAGGTATCATCATTAACCCCATTTTACTGATGAAGAAACTGAGTAATAAAGCAGTTACTACAACTGTGATTTACCCGAGTTCTCTCAGTTATTAAGGGTCAAAGCTAAGATCTGAATACATGAATCTTATCCACTATATTATATATTTCAAGTAGTACACTGGTCTTTAAAAAAAAAAGCTTCCAAAGTGTGTATTGTGGCATGTTAGTTACAGATGTTATCAAGAGTTTTGGTTAAAGTGGACTAATACTCAAATAATTATATAACATGCTTTATAATAAAGAGGTGTGGATCCTTACATTTTCTTTCTTTCTTTCTTTATTAAATATTTTTTAGTTGTTGATAGACCTTTATTTATTTGTATGTGGTGCCAAGAATCGAACCCAGTGCCTCACACATGCTAGGCAAGTGCTCTACTGCTGAGCCACAACCCCAGCTCTATTAATTAATTAATTGATTGGTTTTGGTATGTTTCAGAGGCTTTTTAAAATCTTGCTCCACTCAGGGGCTCGGAAGGCTAAGGTAGGAGGTTTGCGAGTTCAAAGCCAGCCTCAGCAATGGCGAGGCACTAAGCAACTGAGACCCTGTCTCTAAATAAAATACAAAATAGGTCTGAGGATATGCCTCAGTGGCTGAGTATCCCTGACTTCAATCCCTAGTACCTGACTCTCACCCCAAATTATGTCTAGATGGTTGTAGTGGCACATTCTGGTGATCTCAGCAACTCAGCTGGCTGAGGCAAGAGAATCACAAGTTCAAGGCCAGCCTCAGCAACTTAATCAGGCCCTAAGCAATTTAGTGAGGACCATGTCTCAAAAAGGGATGGGGATGTAGTTCAGTGGTTAAGAACCTCTGGGTTCAATTCTTAGTGCCCCCCCCAAAAAAAAATATTTGCAAAATACCTAAATGGTAAGGAAAATATAAAAATAAAACAACTCCTATTTGTACTTCCAGAGTTAAATATAATTACTTTTTAAAGATTTATTATTTATTTATTTGCTTTTTTATTGTTGTTATTATCATTATTATTATTATTATTTTTCGTGTGTGTGTGTGTGTGTATGTGGTATTGGGGATTGAACTCAAGGGTGTTTAACCACTGAGTTACTTTTCAAAAAATTTTTATTGGGACATTAAGTTCCTGAGGCTGGTCTTGAACTTGTGATCATCTTGCCTAAATCTCTCTAGTCTCTGGGTTTACAGGTGTGGGCTATCACACCTGGCTGAGGATGACTTATTTCTCACAGTTCAGGACAATGAAATAGAGGTTAAGAGCCATGTTAGATTTAAGTGTTTTAATGTAAAATAATATTCCTAATTATGTGAACAATGTGTGACTTATATGAACTAATTATGTGAATTTAGACACAGTTAATATCTCTAAGTTATAGTTTTTCCCACCTATAAAAGGTATAATTACAGTGTCTTATAGTATTGCCAGAAGAACAAAATGTAAATGCCTAGTTTGATTTTTTTTTTTTTTTTTTGTAGTACTGGGGATCAAACCCAGGGCCTCATGCTTGCTAGGCAATTACTCTACCACTGAGCTATATCCTCTACACTTTTAAATTTGATTTACTTACTTATTTGGTACTAGGGATTGAATGAACCCAGGGGCACTCAAACACTGAGCCACATTCCCAACTTTTTTTTTAATTATTATTTTTTTAGATGTTGATGAACCTTTATTTATTTATTTATTTATTTATATATGGTGCTGAGAATTTAATCCAGTGCCTCACAGAAGCTAGGCAAGCACTCTACCACTAAGCCACAAACTCCAGCCCCTCCCAGGCCTTTTTATAATTTATTTAGAGACAGGATCTCCCTAAGTTGCTTAGGGCATTGATAAATTGCTGAGGCTGGCTTTGAACTTGTTATCCTCTTGTTTCTGCCTCCCCAGTCACTGAGATAACAGGCTTGCGCCACTGTACCTGGCTTAAATTTTATTTTGAGACAGGGTCTCATTAAATTTCTCAGGCTGGTATCAAATTTGTAATCCTCCTGCCTCAGACTCCCCAGTTACTGGGAATACATACCTGCACCACAGCTCCCAGTTATGTGCTTAGCTTTAATGCCTGCACATTATAAATATAATGTAATTATATGTACATATAATTTAATTAAATTGTAGTAGTGTATATTTAGAAGACACAAAGACTTTATTATCTAAGGCAAAATTCAGTCATCAAGTTGTAAGCTTGTGTATGCAGTCTTTTTTGGGCAATTCAAATATTAAATGAGCAATCTTTTTGCCTTCATGTTATTTTGTATAGAACATAGAGTAATTTGAGAAAAGCTTAATAAGCCAGAGGATAAAATACATAAGTGTTTGTAGCAGAATCATGAATGGAGGAAGAAAGCTGAAGTAGGCTTCCTAGTGGCATTTTTCTGTCTCTGATAGATTGTTGTGGAAGGGGCAGAGGATATGTTTTATTTATTTATTTTGGGTACTGTGGAGTGAACCCCAGGACACTTAATCACTGGGCCACATCCCCAGTCATATATATATATATATATATATATATATATATATATATATATTTTTTTTTTTTTTTTTTTTTTTTTTTGTTTTTTATTTTTTTTTTTTTTTTTGAGATAGGGTCTCATTAAGTTGCTTAGGGCCTGGATAAGATTGCTGAGGCTGGTCTTAAACTTGTGATCCTACTGGCTCACCCTTCCAAGTCACTGGGATTACAGGCATGTGCCACCACAACTGGCTAAGGATGTGCTTTAAAAAACATTCTATATGACACTCAGGACAAGATATAGTTTAAAAGCATTTCACATAAATTAACTCTTTTGGTAATTGCAACAGCCTTATTGGGTAGCAGGAAGAGTGTCTGGTCCCCGCCCCGCCTTCCGCGACCAAGATTCCAGAGAACAGGGCCCTTGCACAAGTTTGTAGAGCAGGAAAAGCGAACAGGACCCACATCTTCTGATGTTTATTTGTCAGTTGCTAGATCACTTATCCTTTTATGTGTCCACTCACTGAGAAGAGTAGTTACTGAACTCCAGGATGATATCAGGGCAAAATATTAACCTTCCTTCAATCTCTATAATAATTTATAAACTGCCTCGGGGAAAAGAGAAACTCATCAAAGAAATTTCTGAGAAAACAAGTTGCTCATCTGTATAGAGAATGCAGTAGAATGGGAAAAGATCAGAGTACCAGAATTAGTGTGTAAATTGGAATTGACAGTGTAAGGTGTGCACGAGGGACTCTCCAGACAGGGAGCAGTGGGATGACACCCCAGGTAGACCGCAAGCGGCACGGAGCGCAGCGGCGGGGAGGCGGCTGGAGGTGAGTGCGCAGCGGCTGGGAGTTAGTAGGCTTCAGCGGGAGGCAGCCGTGCGGTTGCCCGGGTGGAGCGCACACCCCGGCGGCTAGCCGCTCGGAGCCGACCCGCTCCTCCTTAACCTGCGCGGGGAGGCGGCGGCCCGGCGGGCGGGGAAGGGGGAGGGGCGCGGAGTGCGGCGCGGAGGCCGGGGAGGAGCCGGGGCCTGCAGCGGAGCCGAGCCGAGCCCGAGCCCGAGCCGAGCCCTGACACTGTCCGTCCGCTTTCTGGCTCCCCGGGAGCCCCGACTGGACGGAGCCCGAGAGGTGGCAGCGCGGGGAGCCCCACGCGCCGAAGGCAAAGGACGGGACGGGACAGGACTAGAGGAGGCGCTGCCGCCACAGTAGCCAGTGACGGGAGTCGGAAGCCGCGGCCTCCCGGACCCTGCTGCCCAGGCCAGCCAGGGGAGAGCGGGGAGTACGAAAACCCCACCCTCTGGGACACCCCCAGGAACGTGGGCGGGAGCGGGGACCAAAGAACCCTCTCTCCTGTTGGAGGGAAGACCCCAAGCCCCTTGGGTGAAGGAAAGAAAAGCTCGTGGTAGGAGACGCAGCTCGCCTTCCTAGAGGCGAGGAAACCCCCATAGTGGCTCCGGAGAAGACCCCCAGAAGAGAAAGAGGCGATCCTTCCTTAAGGAACGGAGGGGGACCGCCCCTGCGAGTCTCCACCCTCCAAACACACTCTAAACAGTTCAAGACTTTTGAGGCAAAGAGAAAGGGGAATATGCCAATGGAGTAGACACCCTCCATCCCACTCAGTACTCACGGAGGAGAGGCGTCCTTAGGTTCAGTAGCAAAGTACACTATAGTGAGAGGAGGAATTGGCTTTCCGCCTTTCTCCAGAAAGGCGGAAACTTCCTTTCACCTAGACAGTGGAACCAGGTAGAGCCCCTCCGCTCAGATTTCCAGCAGACAGAAAGAACCCTCCGCCCCTGAAACATTCAGTTTGGGGGCGAGAGGGACTCCCCCAAGGGGGAGGAGACAA
Organism: Marmota monax; assembly: GCF_021218885.2. Taxonomy (NCBI): domain Eukaryota; kingdom Metazoa; phylum Chordata; class Mammalia; order Rodentia; family Sciuridae; genus Marmota; species Marmota monax. Next base: position 678,583 of record NW_026695239.1, on the reverse strand, counting down.
CTCCTGGTTGGGAGAGGCTCCTCCCCTCCTCCCCAGGGTAACTGGCAGGGTGTGGGGGGTGTGCCACCTTCCCCAGGTAGGACCTCCTTCTCCTCCTCCACCCATTCCCCCCTCGGCTCCTCATCCTCAGGGGACCCAGTTCCCCTCACAAGCTTGGGAGGTTCCGTCAAGGACAGGAAGACCCACTGAGGATGAGAACAGTCACCTGCCTCTGAAAAGGGGAATCCCTCCAACCTCAAACTCCAGTACCAGGTGGTTTCCTCCCTTTGCCGGGGGACTGGTGGAGACAGGTTAGTGTTTTATTTTTCTCTGTCATCTTTAGGCACCAGTGGGCTTAGGGGCCTGAAATGATAGATCTTGGGTTTCGTTACTGGGGAAAGTAGAGTGATAACTCAGAATCCTCTGGAAAATGTGTTCTGAAGGAACTTCTTAATTGGAACCTACATCTTGTTGCAAAAACTCAGAGAAATGGGTTTGTTAGTGTTTGGGAGGACTAAAGGGATGAATCTCATTTAAGGTCCCTAGGGAAGTGGATGTTTTCATACTGAGGACAACTGGATCACTGATAACAGTTGCTTTTTCAGAACTGCATGCATACTGTGTAACAGTGATGGACCTAACCCAACTGGATTCCATAGCACCCTCCTCCATCCTTGGGCCTTTTCACCTGGAGAGTGGGCCCTCATCAAAGTCATGGTGGCAGCTCCTGTCCTAGGCTTGTCTAGGGCATGCCTAGGTCAGCTAAGTATCTGCCAGAAGTGTCCTTTCCAACCCACTGTGATTACTCTTTACAAGCAAGAGAAACAGTCTGTCCCCACTAACCCTACTTCAGATACTGGGAGAACTCCTCTCCTGACATTCTCATTCCTAATTGGATGTATCTCTCTCCCTACAAAATCCACAGGGAAAATATGAATCCCCTGAGGCAAAAAGACAGTGTACAGAGGACTGACATTCCTGAGTTAAAGTTCTTCACAAATACTGGATCTGCCCCAGTCCTGTACAGTTCTCCTGCCCTTCGCTGACAGTTCATCAGCAAATCAGGTCCTTGATAGAGAGGAGGGTTGCTACTAACCCCTCTCCAATCTTCCATCTGAATAGTTGACCAATAGGAGATTTTACCTCTAAGGAAATTAGTTTCTTTCCAGAAAAGCACCTAATAGTCTTTATCCTCTGTTTCTTGTTCAGTTCAGGTCCCTGGAACTTAAGTTTCCCACATAAGATAGGAAATTATCAATGTTCAGAATCTTCAGAAAAAGCAGGAAAAAGGTGCTAGGAAATTTTCCTAGATGAGCCTGGGCTGTGTTTTTAGTAGATCTCTGTCTTTCAACTTGAGGTCACTTAACTGGGTGCTAGCTTTCCTGCTTCACCATTGGAACATACCTTATCTTCAGTAAGGGGCATTGTACTCCACAGCAAGGCCATGTGAAAGGCTTCCTCCCCTTGGGATATTTTTTCCCCTTTCTGTCTAGGTTGCTGGTGGTCTGCTTAAGTCCCTAGGTATGGGTACTTGTTCCTGGAAGATACCTGTTGTTGGTGGTATATGAGACAGGGCTATACCCCACAGATTTGTATGGCTGCGTGGGTAGAATGTTGCACATGTGTTTCTTAACTGAGGTGAGTGTTGCTCCCGTCTTTTGTCAGTGTTTTGCATAAGTGTGTGGAGAACAGGGACATGTGCTTTTCAGACTATACTCCAATTCCCTAGAGTTGTGTTTCTGATAGGCCTCTAGGAGCAGATGATCTGTTGCAAAGACCTGGAAAAGGTGGTGGTTAAGGATGCCCAACTGGGAAGAAAGGCTTGGCATCCCCCTGTCAGTGGGAGCCTCATTCCACGTAGCAGGGAAGCCCAGTCTCAGGTTGGGACCATTTCTTCTAGGACCAATAAGAGAGCTTCATCCCTGATACCTCTAGTCTCAAAAGGATGAGAATCCCTGACTTCTAAGTCTAGAACTGCCTCCTCCACTTTTCAAACAGTCTGTTTCTTCCAAAGCACTTTACCAGATGCTGGAGAGCAGCTTCTGAATAGTTTAGAGAGAAGTGTATCCTAACAGCTCCAGATATACTACTATTGCACAGTTTAACTGGCCCTGCTTGATCTGAGTTTCCCTAACCCTCTTTGCCTCTAAGGAATCAATTAGAAGCAGTTGGCTGTTGGGTTGGATTAATTAAGAGGTAGAGATTGCTATTTTCCAGACCATGTCTTACAACTACAACTAGTTCCCCCTGAAAGATAAGAGATAGTATTTCCCCTATGCCTTCATCCTTGGGTTTTTTTCAATCTTAGTATTATTCAGTATGGGGGTATGATCTCTAAAGGAAAAGTTTGTAATTCTGACATTGTATACTTGGTATTGGCTTGCTGATTCCAGTCTTACCTGTTCATGGTCTGTCAGTTCTCTAATTTTTAAATTCTAATATTCTCTTTGCACACATGCTGAGCCTACACTTTACTACTATGCTACACTTCCAGCCCACTAATAGTCTTTATATTTCCCCATTCAAAAATAACAGCTATACTTAGGTAGCACATACAAAGTACTTAAAAATACTAACTTTAAATCCCTATAACAATACTTATTGGTACAATAATTGTCTGTTTTATAGGTGAAGAAACTAAGACACAGAGAGATTAGGTGATTTGCTTGAGGGGCACAGTCAGAGGTAATGGAGCTGGCATTGAAACACAGGCAGTCTGACTGATATGAGGTACACTTAGCCATTGTCTTATTAGTTTTGGAATTATGAACAGGGTAGAAAGTTATTACTCCTTAACACCTGATTTTGGCACTACACAGAGAATAATTACAAGTCATTGAGATAAAATGAGAAGTAAACTGTGTCAGTTATTTTGGATCTTACACATCTCACCCAGGATTGGTCTTTAGCTCTCACAGAATGTGTTCCTGTTTTTCTCTGCCTTTCCCCTGGTACTGTAGTCCTTATTAGACGTCCTGTGGATATGAAGGAGCCTGCCCTTTGGCTGACTTTCCCCGTTTCTGCGGGTATTTCCTTTCAGTCTTCCAGCACACACGGAAGAATGTGGCCTGACTCAGGTTCTGCCCAAGCCCAGTGGCACAAGGCCCACCTGGAATGAGAGGTCTGGGTAACTAGGTTGGTTGGACTCAGAAATGGAACTACCTCTTGTTTGCCTTTCTAATAATAGCCCTGAACATTAGCCTCGTGCCATTATTTTGGGGAGTGTGGAATGTGTGGTAGCCAGGAGCTCATTAAGCTTCATTCCCTTCCCTCCAGGGATAAAGCTTTGGCAGGGTTGATGACTTCATCTCTTATTGAAGGGGAAACTGAGGTATTAAGACTTCATCAGAGAGCAAGGGATTGTTAGGGACACTCTGAGTCAGTGGCAGAGTTGCCAATACAGCTGAGGAACCTCTGTCTCCTAAGTTCTATACATGAGGCTGCCCTTCAAGAATGGGGAAATGAATGGGGTGAGGATGTGGGACAGGTTTTAGGAGAGTGGTGCTGGAAGACCAGAAGGATCTGACCCTGCAAGCTTCTTATAGCTGGTAAGATTGGGTATATTTTGAGTACTGGGTTTTCTATCTGGAGAACTGATTGGGAGGGTCCAGGAGAAAGGTTAAATTTAACCTCAGTGACCTAAACTGGTGCTGGGGTAAGGGTATAAAAGAGCACAGAACAACTAGTAAAAGGTTGATTGCTTCCATTCAGGAGTCATGGTGATTGGCATGTGTCAAAAGGATTCTCTAAGGACTCTAAACACTTTAAATTCACTCTCATGCTCTTTTTCAGTTTTGAAAGAGTTTCAGATGAAATATCAACTGGAGATCTTTGTGCTCTTAAGATGGGTACAGTGGCACATGCCTGTAATCCCAGGGGTTCCGGAGGCTGAGGCAGGATGATCTCAAGTTCAAAGCCAGCTTCAGCAATTTAGCAAGGCCCTAAGCAACTTAGCGAGACCCTGTCTCTAAGTAAAATCTGAAAAAGAAAAAAAGGCGGGGGGGGGGGGGAGCTGGTTAAGCACCCCTGGGTTCAATCCTTTGTATAAATAAATAAATAAGATTTCCTAGGGATCTTCAGCAGAAATTAAGAATGAAATATACCTGTAGCCTCCACATTTGGGAGCTTGGGACTTGAGTACAGGAGTTTGAGGCCAGCTTGGGCAACATAGTGAGAACTTGTCTCAAGCAAAGAAAATAGGGTTAAACTTCTTTAAGGATCTCTTCTTCTGGGCAGGACCCAGGAAATCCCTGGTCATTGAGAACCTGCTAATTGACATGTTGCTCTTCAGCTGGGGAAACCCAGCTATGGGACTGAGATATTGTCTAAACTCCCTGCTATAGCCCAGAGGCTGGGAGAAGATATGTGGTTGCCTGGAATGATTAAGTGTCTCTATTATTTTCCAGGTTTCCATGGTTTTGGGCAAGGTGGTGGTATTAGGATGAAAAGGAAGATGATGGGAAGAGGAGCTAAGGATAAAGGGGAAACCTTTTATGATGTTATTTATAGGCCCCCCTCCCCCATATTTTTTTCTTCTGTCAAACAATTCTTGTGTTGCAATTGGGTCTTTGACTGCCCAGGCCCCTGAGGCACTAAGGTGTTTTCTTTAGCCTCGGGAATGGGTGTGTTACTGGGTGGCCGCTCTGCTCTGTGCTTGTGTGTACAGGCAGATTTTATGGATGGGACCTTGGAGAAGAGGGGAGTGAGAATGCTGACCCTTAGGGGAAAGAGTAGGTGTCAAGGACAGAAGAATTACTACTTAAAAGAGAGCCTGAAAGATGTACTGGGGTCAGGAGAAGGGTTGGGGGGAGTCCTATCTGAAATTGAGTTTTGACCTGCAAAATATGTAGAACTGTGTGTACTTGTTTGTATATGCTCATGCATGTATCTGGCTGTAGATTTAGACATCACCCATCTAATATATTTCTGTCCAGGATCTGAACTCAGACATTCTAGACCTGACTCCTCTAGAGCAATGTCCTGGTGGGACTGAGGGAAAAAAAAGCCAGCTGGAATCTGGCAGCTGTGCAGGCACAAACCTGTTAGGCAGCAAGTGCTTAGGGGGTTGCTGGCATCATCTCTAAGGGAGTGCCAAATGGCTACCCAGTGGTCCTTGCCAGCCTTTCTGGACCCCGTAGTACAGATATCACCCCTAATTCTTCACCTTCCCCCACCAAGATGTCACTGTAGCTACACCTCTCTGGCAGCAAGAGCACCCAGGCAGTGTGGTTGGCAGTTGGGCGTGCAAACATCAAGCGTGGGCGGTCTGGCAGCCTTAGGAGTTTGCATGGAGGTGCGACGAGCCTGCGTGCCTGGCTGGGAAGGAAGGGGGGAGGAGGAGGGTGGGGAAGGGGAGCCGGCTCTTAGCCCCAGAGTGGCTATTTTTAGTCAGGCTATCTGATTGTTACCGATGCGCACACAGCTGGGTGTCTCCCTAGCTCTGTTAAGCCCAGCAGGCTGAGAGGTGGGAGGTTCTTGCTGATGATTTCTTCCTGGTACTAGTGTCTGTGGGCAGAAGCAAGCAAGGGGTAGCTTTAAAGGTGTGAGGGTAGCAGTGTACTCAAGATCTGTTTCTTCTGTGTGACTTTATGCTCTGTTGGTAATGTATGCTATATATCTAATTGTGACCTTAGTGTATGTGTCCCATTGTTTATCTGTCAATTTTGTATTTGGTCTTTGCTGGTTGTCATATATAATTTATATCTGGGATATGTCTAATATGTTTCGTAAGCACATGTGTCTGGGATAAAAAGGCTGAATGCTCATTATGAATGTGATATGAAGCAACTTTAAAAATGTTGGTATGTGCTTCATTAGTATACATCTTTGTTTACTTGGACTGTTTTTTCTTTACATGTACACTTGTGCTATCTACCTGTGGATATGTATGCAAATATAACAAGTGTCATATAATTGGAGAATGGACTAATTTTACCTGCTTAGTAGTAGTAGTTTTTTTTTTTTTTTAATGTATCCCTGCAAAGTTCTGAAATGTTATGTTGTAAGGCTGTATGTAAGGACAATTGAGGGCATATCTCAATTTGGTGTGAGGTTTGGTGTCTGGTCTTGCCTGCAGGGAGATGCCATGTGGGGATGCTTTGCATTAAGATGTAGGATAAGTAGCAGTTGGTCTTCTGGTATTTGATTGATGACATATCTGCCTGGGAGTTCAGGTCACTGGTTGAGGGCCATCCCAGGAAAGGAATTGCCTATGGAATTATAGTGGAAGAAATACTTCCCTTAAACATTAGGAATCTGGTATTTCTTTTCCCTAGTCATTGGAGGTAACACTCATTTATTTTTCTGCCCACCTTTGTCCTCTTCTCTGCAGAGCCCAGAAGTAACATGGCTTCTGACCTAGAAAGTAGCCTCACTTCCATAGACTGGCTTCCCCAGCTGACCCTCCGAGCTACCATTGAGAAGCTTGGGAGTGCCTCCCAGGCTGGAACTCCAGGGGGCAGCCGCAAGTGTTCCCCAGGCTCACCCACAGATCCTAATGCCACCCTGAGCAAAGATGAGGCAGCAGTCCACCAGGATGGCAAACCCCGATACAGCTATGCTACACTCATCACCTATGCCATCAACTCCTCTCCAGCCAAGAAGATGACCCTCAGTGAGATTTACCGTTGGATCTGTGATAACTTCCCCTATTACAAGAATGCTGGCATTGGTTGGAAGGTAGGACTGCTTCTAGAACTTATTTTTAGCCTTTGTTTTCTCTTTTTCTGTACCTGTTTCCTTTCTACAATCTAGTTCAGTTTGCTCTGCCTTGTCTCAAAGATACGTCAATTTAAAAATCTCATATCTTTTACCTTTTTCAGAGTTGAATGATTTTCTTAAGATATATCAGGGAAACTCCAGTGATGCCAAGCCATTAAGTATAGTTATGGATGCAAGATGCTGTTGTACATCATACCCTGTTTTCTTCTGATTCCTCAAAAAGGACACTCATTCATTTCACAAATATTTATTGCCATTCTACCATGTTCAAGTCACTGTGCAAGGCACAGCATTACTCCCTCCTACCTAGAGGTAGGAAACCCATCAAATTTTCATAGCTTCATTGCACATAGTCATCATCTTCTGAAAAATCATATACCAAGAAAAAAATATATAATTAGGTCTTTGATCAACAGCTATTCCACCAAGCACATAATGAGAGGTTAAGTTATTTGCCTAGAGTTGAAGGAAGAAGGGGTTGTTCTTCCAAGCAAAGAAGGAAAGCTGATGTTATAATTTCTTGGAGGAATAGCTCGTTTGCCAATTGTTGATTAGGAATGGGAATTCTATGTAGTTTTCTCACTCTTTAAATCAGTTAACATACAAACTGGACAGTAAACTGGAGACTATTGAAAGCATTTTGCTTTACTATTGTAAATATGTCTCCACTAGACCACAACCTTCAACCCCATCAAAGACATATAAATAATATTTTTCTTTGGTCCAGGTGTGACCATTCTAGGAGCTATTGAGAAAGTGAAGGTAATTTGTGCCTTTGTTTTATCCCTGATTTATATTTGTTATAGTCTATATAAACAGGTTAAAAAAAAATACCTTTATTTATTTTTTTGTGGTGCTGAGGATCGAATCCAGGGCCTCACAAGGTGAGCGCTTTAATGCTGAGCCACAACCCCAGTCCTATATAAACAGTTTTTAAAACACTTTTTCTTTTGCATTGATAGGGTGGATTGAAGAACTGGACAGATGTGATATTTTGGGGGTGGTGGGTACCTGGAATTGAACCATCCAGGGGCACTTAACTACTGAGCCACATCTTCAGCCCTTTTTTATATTTTATTTAGAAATACCGCCTCACTGAATTGCTTAGGGCCTCGATAAATTGCTGAGGCTGACCTTGAACTCACAATCCTCCTGCCTCAGCCTCCCAAGCCGCTGGAATTACAGGTGTGCACCACCGTGTCCAGTGGCAGATATAATTTTTCAGGCATTTATGTACCTATTGTCAGTTAGTGGAAAAGTTGAAAAACCATATAATGAGGTTTGCAGATGAGAGGATGGCTATAATGATGATTGATCTCACTCATCAATTTAATTTCTTCATTTTCTTATCCAGTTGCTTCTGCTTTGTGAAATGTAATTTTATCCATCAGTGTAGTTAATAGCTGCTAAATGTACCCTGATCCTTGAACGTTATTGTGCATTATGTTCTTTTATGTCCTATTGAAAAATATTTTGCTTCACACATTCTTGCATCTAAATTTCTTCTCTGCTTCCCTAGAATTCCATTCGGCACAACCTCTCTCTCAACAAGTGTTTCCGGAAGGTGCCTAGACCTCGGGATGACCCTGGGAAGGTGAGTACTGCAATGGAAATCATAGGGAAGAGCAGGAAAGAGAGTGAAGTAGTTGATGGCCCAGAGTCCTGTGGCTGTTTTAATTACCCAGAAGAGGAAATCATGTTAATTAGAGAAGCATCTTTATTTTTCCTCAAAGGAAGAGCTTAGTTGACAAGCTTGTGGAACCCCATTAGAATGGGTGACTAAGGAAGATTGTGAAATCTTTTTTTTTTTTTTCAATAGGACTATTTGATAAAGTTGATTTTGAGACTCCCTTTCTTTTTGTGGCATTCTTTTTCTGTTTAGATGTAAAAGATTTACTTCATAACCTTTGTAGAAACTTTTCTGTACAAAAATCTTTACTTTTTACACTGAGATTTCATCTCACACTAGTCAGAATGGCAGTCATCAAGAATACAAATAATAAATGCTAGAGGGATTGGAGAAAAAAGGAACACTTTACACTGTTGGTGGGACTATAAATGAGTACAACCACTGTAGAAATTGGTATGGAGGTTCCTCAAAAGACTAGGCATGGGGGGCTAGGGATTTAGCTCAGTTGGTAGAATGTTTGTCTCACATGCACAAAGCCCTGGGTTAAATCCCCAGCACCAAAAAAAAAAAAAAAAAAAAAAAAGACTAGGCATGGAACTACCATATGACCCAGCTATACCATTACTTAGTATTTATCCTGAAGAATTAAAATCATCATACTACAGTGATACATACATACCCATGTTTATAGCAGCACAATTCACAATGGCCAAACCATGGAACCAGCCTAGGTGACCATCAACAGATGAATGGATTTAAAAAATGTGCTATGAAGCAAATTTTTTATTCATAAAGAAAAATGAAATTATTTCATTTGCAGGAAAATGGATGGAATTTGAGAGCATTATGTTAAGTGAAATAAGTCAAACTAGGAAGATCAAGGATTGTATGTTTTCTCTCATGTGGAAGCTAGAAAGGAAAAGGAAAGGGCTAGGCTGGTGGAGTCTCATGAAAATGAAAATGAAATCAGCAGAGTAAAGGGACCAATGCAGGGAGAAGGGAGAGAAAGGGGAGGTACTGGGGAATGATATTGGCTAAGTTATATTCTTATATTGTATGCATGTATGAATATATAACAACAAATCCCATCATTATGTACAACTATAATACACAAAAAATTATGGAAAAAATCTCTAGTTTTTACTTTCATAAGAAAAGGGATGGAACATTCTCCCAATTTGCAAAAGCAGATGCTAAAGGCCAGATGAGTTTTGCCTCAGGTCACAAAGAAAGGGAATGACTGTCTCTGGCCATTTTGCCATTCTTTGCACTAAATATTGTACTTCTAACCCTTCAGAATAATTGAGGCCTGTGTTTGGACCACAGAACTACCTCTGGCACACACAGTGAGCTTTTAGGACAGTTCTCTTTCTCATTAATACTAGTGCCCTCAGGATTCTATGTAAATGTCTAGAAGGTTGGCATGGTGGTGTAAGCCTATAATCCCAGTGATTTGGGATGCTAAAGAAGGAGGATCACAAGTTTGCCTCAGCAACTTAGTGAGACTTTGTCTCAAAATAAAAATTAAAAAGAACTAAAGTATAGCTCTTAGTGGTAGAGTGCCCCTGAGTTCAAACCCTGATATCAAAGAAAAAAACAATAATCTGTGTAAATGCTCAGTCTTGTCCCCCCTCATCCCCCCACATTCCTTGGTATTGGACATCAAATCCAGAGCCTCATGCGGGCTAGGTAAGCATTCTATCATTGAGCTACACCCCTGAGCTCCAGGCCTATTTCTTAATATGGCTGTTGGACTATCTGTTTTCAAAAGTGGGAACTTCTATAGGTAATTATTTTTTTCTCTGTGGGGATGGGTTCTTCTTCCAGGGCTCTTATTGGACAATAGATACCTGCCCTGACATTTCCCGAAAGAGAAGACACCCTCCAGATGATGATGTAAGTTTCCTCTTCCTGGGAAGATGCCATTTCTGAGTCAGTTGCTCTTTCTACCTCCTTTTCTGGATATTCAGTCTTTTCCAAAGCTAAGATGAATGCCAGCAGAGGGGAGACAATGGGTTTGGGGAAGATATTTCAGTTTTTCTTACAGATTTCTTTTCTGTTGCAACCCTCAGCTATCCCAAGACTCACCAGAACAGGAAGCAAGCAAGAGCCCACGGGGAGGTGTTCCAGGGAGTGGAGAAGCCTCGCTGCCTCCTGAAGGGAATCCTCAGATGTCACTTCAGAGCCCCACATCTATGGCCAGCTATAGCCAGGTAGGAAGTAAAAGTAGTAGGGGCCACAGGGATGGATAGCTGGGTAGATGGTTGTGTGGCTTCAGATAGGTTTCTGTTCAAAATTACATATTATTTGTGATGTTAGGAAGATAAAGTTGAAAAGAAGGGTAAAGCAAAAGAGAAAGTCCAAAGAGGGAAAGAGAGGAAGAGAAAGATATAACAGAACTTTCAGGTAAATCAGGGGGGAAAAAGGTGAGAAGGAGGAAGGGGAGTAAAAAAAAAAACATGATTAAGAAAAGAAGGGTATGAATGTAATGTAGGGAAAGGGCAGTCAAAGAAGAAATGGAAAATGAGGTCAGACTCAAGAACAACCAATGAGTAAAGAAGGAGAAAATGATGCTGTTCCACTGAATATATGAGAGGAACAAGAGGATAGGCAGAAGAGCCTGGTGACCATAAAGTGTTGTATTGTTCCCTCAGCTGGGACACAGATCAGGACTTTCTTACCTGTTTTTGCAGGGAACAGGGTCTGTGGATGGTGGAGCAGTGGCATCAGGGGCTCCAAGCCGAGAAAGCTCTGAGGGTCCCCCTCCCCTCTATAACACCAACCACGACTTCAAATTCTCCTACTCAGAGATCAACTTTCAGGATCTAAGCTGGTCCTTCCGCAACCTCTATAAATCCATGCTGGAGAAGTCCTCTTCTTCTTCGCAGCATGGTGAGTCTGGAGTTGGGATGGGTGCCTATATTCTCTTACATTTTTGTATAAGTGATGACATTCTCTTCTCTCCCTCATTTGTTATCTTTGCATGCAAAGAGATTGATCACTGTTCACAGTTAACATATCAGGAACTAAAACTGTTTGGAATAGGACAACTGTTTCAGAGAGTAGTCTGGATTGTAAGCTTCAAAAAATGAGTTGAAGGATTGCCCAGTCTAGAACCAGGGACAATGATTATTATTATTAATTTTTTTTTTCTGGTTGCTGGGCTGGAACCCTTGGCCAATTTGTTTTAGGCAAGCACTCACCCCTGAGCTACATCCTAAGCCCATAGGGGATTTTATAGCTGTGAGCAAGTCAATTAGAGGATGACCACTAGGGGACAGCAGTAGTATCCTCTCCCCAAGAGTCCCTGTATTTCATTATAAGAATTTATTTTTATATTATTGTATATTTATATTTATATTCTTATAATGAAAACTTTCAAACATATGCTAAATAGAGTGAATAGTATAATAAACCCCCATGCTTCCATCACCCAAATTTTAAGTTACCAATATTTGTTAAGCTTGCTTTATTTACCACCCAGTTTTTTTGAAATTAGAATAATTTCATGCAATTTCCAGACAGTGTTTCATTCAATCCATAAATATAATTTCAGTAATATGTTGCCAAACTATAAAGGCTTTTCCTTTATTTATTTACCATGCTACCATCATTCCTAACACAATTAATAATGCTTTTTTAATATCACTTAATATCTTAACCATTTGCACATTTCTGTAATTATCACATGAGAATGACTTAAGAGTTGTTATTGGGAGTCTCCTTGAGAGACCATCTCATTCAGCCCTCTGCATTTCCTGAATTTTTTGAAAAAGAAACTAGAGGTAGAGGTGAGAGATATGAGTTCAAGTAAGGCAGATCCCTTCTCCTTCTGTGGCCCTTTGTAGGCTGCAGGGACTTAACAAAATGATAACAACTTGTTAGAAGTAATTTTTTTGGAAAATATATATTAATCATCATGAATTCTTTCTTTTTATATCCCAGGGGATCAGTATCTATAGTATGTTGCAAGATTGTATTAATTATTTGAGAAATTAATCCAACTCAGGTGGTCCGTTGACTGGAGAGAGGGAGTTTGGAGAAAATGTCTGAAACAAAGTAAAACATTATATTAGATGGAGTGAGGACAACGAAGTGTTCACTCAAGTTCAGCTGTGACTAAAAGCCTCTAGCCGAAGTCTAGATCTTCCCTGTCTAGTCTTCTTGGGAGGCGAATCCATTCCCATTCTGCTTTTCACCCAAGCTCCATTTGTTGGTAGTGAAATCAAGAAGGCAGTAACAGTAGAGGAGTAAAGAGATGCCCAGTTGCTCAGTTTTACTTATAATTTACTTTTTAAATTTCACTTGCTATCTGATTTTTGAAACCGTGATTCCTGGCCTATACCAAAATCCCTGAAAAATAGTATAAAAACTTTGTACACACTGACCTTTTAATTAAAATATAAGCAGTCACCACACTAACAATGCCCTGCTCTAACCTAACTGCCTTCTTGTCTGTTATCTGCCAGGAGAGACACAGGTATCCTTGCAGTTACACACTATGTCCTTTCTTCCTTCCTTTGTTTCTTTCTTTTTTTCTTCCTCCTCCCTCTCTCCTGCTCTCCTTCCCCAGCCCCCCTCTCTTTTTTTTCATTGGAGATTGAACCCAGGGGCACTCTACTACTGAGGTATGTCTCCAACCTTTTTTATTTTTATTTTTTTTTTTGTTTTGATATACAGAGTCATTTTAAGTTGCCCAGGCCAGCTTTGAACTTACCATCTTCCTGCCTCAGCCTCCTAAATTGCTGGGATTATAGGCAGAGGACCCCAGAATACTCTTTTTCTTTTAATTCTATAGTTTCTGTCTGAGGTCTCCTATCTTGACCCAGAGAAAATCCCATTTAGGGAAACATGCATTGCCTAAGTCATATGCCTGCTTCTTCCTCACCCTGCAGGCTTTTCGTCTCTCCTGGGGGACATGACACCTTCTAACAACTACTACATGTATCAGCAGCAACAGCCGCCGCCAACTCAACAGCAGCAGCAGCAGCCATCGCAGCCACAGCCACCTCCTCAACAGTCACAGCCGCAGTCGCAGCAGGCACCAGCCCAGGGCCCCTCAACTGTGGGGGGTGCCCCTCCACTGCATACCCCAAGCCCTGATGGTTGTACCCCACCAGGGGCAAAGCAAACTGGGCCTGAAAGCTATGGGCCTCCCCCTGTGATGGCCATGCATCCTCCCACACTGCAGCACGGGGGCTACCATCCTCATCAGCACCATCCCCATCCCCACCCTGCCCAGCAGCAGCCACCACCACAACAGCAGGCACAAGGCCAGGCACCTATCAACAGTACTGGCTTTGGTGAGTAAAGAGGGTGTAGAGAAAGCTTAGGAAAGGGTGAATGAGCCCCTAGTTCCGACCCTGCTATGGAGATGCACTTGTTAAGAAGTCAATAGTGAGTCTTTTAGCCTCAGTCTCCCAAGAGCTTAACTGAGCATATTGAAGTTGCTGCCCACAGCTCTATTTTGTGGAGGATTTGGAGATTAAGGATTTAATTATTTCCCTTCCATATTTGTGAATCATTTAGGAGTTTTTTTGATGTTCTCCTGCCTATGATCTGTGCTGTACTTAAATCACCAGGTAGGGAGAGTCCAAAAATGTCTTGGTAATGCAACTGGTAACCTGTGTAGGTGCAAGACTCTTGCATGTAGTCAGTCTGTTATCAGTTGACTGCTATCTTATACTTTTACTTTATCTCACTGACTACTTTCTTCTTTACAGCCTTTCCTCCTGATTGGTGCTCCAATATTGACTCCTTAAAGGAAAGCTTTAAGATGGTGAATCGGCTTAACTGGTCCAGCATTGAGCAGTCCCAGTTCTCAGGTTAGTCCTTAAAGGATGATGACTGGAAGGAAGAGAATAAGCAGAAAAATCCAATAGAATGAGAAAGGGGTGGGTAAGTGAAACTCGAAGTGTTTCATTATTTCCCCTCCACATTACACAGATGAATATTGTTAATGTGTTCAAATTAATTTTGCCCAACTCAAAATATGGCAATGATTTCTTCTAGTCAGTTTTATCTTTAAGAGAGAGAAGGCTCTTAGAATTTAGAAACCCTGGGCCACTATTTTGTAGTTTTGTCACCATTTCCTGACAGTGTGACCAAAGCTAAGTCATTCAGTCACTTTGAAAGTTTGTTTTATTCATTGGTAAGATGGAAATAATAATAAGAGTTTAGTAAGGAACAAACAGAATGGGAGCTTGAAAATGTAGAGCACTTAAATTGAATTGTTAATACATATCATCAGTGGTATTGACTTTTGATGTGGGTGGAACAGTGAAATAGGGATGGGTCTGGAAGGAACTCTGGTGCCTCTGCAAAGTTAGCATTGCTTGCTTTCCTATTTGTAGAACTCATGGAGAGTCTACGACAGGCAGAGCAAAAGAACTGGACCCTTGACCAGCATCACATTGCCAATCTGTGTGACTCCCTCAACCACTTCCTAACTCAGACTGGTCACATGCCTCCTCAAGGGGGCTCCCACCGGCCACCAGCCCCTGCTCGGATTACTGACTCCTGTGCCCTCACCAGTGGCAAACAGGAGACAGCCATGAACCAAGGTATTGTACAAAGTAAGCTCCAAGATAGAGACTATGATGAAAAGGAAGGTGGGAAAAAGATAAAAAAGAATCACTGTTGAATCAGTGAATCCTGAAAATGCAAAGAAATAGACTGGTCCTTTTCAGACCTTGGTTTAGGAGATCAAATTACCTATGAAAAAGGAGAAAATTTATTAGAGAAAGTCCCCATTACAAATTGTGTCTCAGTAAATTTCACACTTTTAGTATCCATTCTTTTTCACCCTAGGTGGTGAGGACTGATGACTTGTTGAAAGCCTTCATGCCCACAGGATTTATAGAATAAGGCAGGGAAGGGAGACAGAGATTGATGGGAAGAAAGCTGCAAATTTTTTCTCCCTGTTTTGTTGAGTACAGTGATTCCCCGATCAAGTAACTCTTGTCTTGTTTTGGTAGTGAATTCCTATGGACATCCACAAGGCCCCCACCTCTACCCTGGTCCATCACCAATGTACCCAATCCCTACCCAGGACTCAGCAGGATATAATCGCCCAGGTAAGAGCCAGAAAGTGTATTTCACTCTCTTGAAGTATTAACTACAACTGAGCACTGAAATAACTGAGCGCTGTCTTCCCTGTTAAGTTGTATTGCTTTCTTCTGACTCAGCCTGCTCTCTGTCCTAGTGCTTGCACCTGCTAGAAGGGAGTGAGCCGTCATGATTCCCATGTCCCAAAGATAGGGATGGGCTTCTTACTTGCTAGGAGGGATATATCAGGGGAGACTTTAAAAAGTCTCATGTATTTTTTAATTTAGCACTGCTGGGAATAAAATCCAGGGCCTTGTGCATGCTAGATAAGCACTCTATTATTAAGCTATACCCCCAGCCCTAGATTTACTTTAAAACTAACTTGTAACTACAATAATGAAAGAAAATAAAAGCATAAATTTAAGCAAGAGATATGTGTGGGATATTTATGTCTAGCTTTAGAATCTAGATGGAAAATATATTTATTTAGGCAAATAAAATTAATTTTTTAGTATAAACATACTTGCTTTGGGCACGTGGCTATTTTCCTGTCACCTGATGAGTAATATCAGAGGCTTGAGATTAAACTATCTTTTTTGATTTTTGTGGTGTTAGGGATTGAGCCCAGGCCCTGATGCATGTTAGGTAAGCACTTCCCTCCTGAGATATACCCCTAGCCTGGGATTGAATTTTAATGGTGGGCGTGTAAGTGAGGGAGACACTGAATTGCCATAGATAGTATAAAATGAACAGTCCTTTACGTTTAAATACATTTTAGGAAAATCACTCTTGTCATCCTATATAATCATTAATGTTTTCAGTTTTGGTGGTGACATCTGACTCTTTATCCATGTAATACAAATTTCTTTTCTTATTTCTCTCTCTCTCTTTTTTTTTCTTTTTGTGGTACTAGGTATTGAACCCAGGGAAGCTCTACCTCTGAGCTACATATCCATCCCTTCTTATTCCTTCTTATTTTTTATTCTGAGACAGAATTTCACTAAGTTATCCAGACTGGCCTTGAACTTGTGATTTGTCTGCTTCAGCTTTTCCTAAGTAGCTGGGATTACAGGGGTGTGCCAGTGTGCCCAGCTTATAAATTCAAATTTATGTGCTGCTCTTTCATGTAATAATACATTGTATATTATATTATCATTACTGATAGTCTTCATAATTTTTGTGCGTATGGTGCTGGGAATTTAACCCAGGGCTTTGTGCGTGCAAGGCAAGCACTCTACCAACTGAGCTATATCCTCAGCACCATAATATAATTTTTGATGGCACGATATTTTATTGTCATATAATCTAGCTTCCTCTAGTTTATTTTCTAAGCTCTTACTGAAGTGGTGGCCTGCAACAAAAATAACTCTAACCTGATAAAGTAATAGCTGCACCAGCTGAGCACTTTCCATCTAGACTGATGGAGCAGCTTCTCATCCAGTCTCCTTTTACTCTTTCTTTCTTCCTGACAGCACACCATATGGTCCCTCGGCCACCGGTCCCACCTCCTGGTGCCAGTGAGGAGATCCCTGATGACTTCGACTGGGACTTGATCACTTAATAGAGTGGACATCAGCCCCGGGTCTGGTGGTTAAGTCTGGCCACGAAGAAAGAGCAACCCTAGCCCGTCCCTTCTCCTGCTTGTATATAGATATATATCCACTTTTTGTTCTTTCTGTCAGAGAAGCCACCGCAAGATGCTGCCGAAGATAATTCCCTTTTTCCTTCCTCATTTTTCTCTTGTCCTTCCTGTTTTTCCCCTAATTTGTTTATTGTTATTCTAATTATGTTGTTTTTGTTATTATTATTATTATTATTATTGGTTATATACTGTCCCCAATCTCCTTTTCCTACACCATGGACTGTGTCTACCCCTTGCTAATTTAAAGTCATCAGGTTGGAAGACAAGGCCATGATAGCTGTAGAGAAAGGTTTCAATTTTTTGTTTACCTTTCTCTTCAAGAAACTCAATGCGAATCCCACCTTCTAGCTTTAAGTTGTTTGCTGTTCCTGTCTATTTCAGCTCAGGACTGGAGAGTCCACACAGTCGAGTAGAAGGGGTCTAAAACACTGCTTGGCAGCCATGAATTTGCAGGTTTTACTCAATGGTGCTAATTCTGTCCTCTGAGCTCGTCTCTGACCCTTTGTCCCATCAATCCTTACTTCTTCTGACAATCCTCATTCCCCATCAAGGATAAGATGGATGCTGGTTCAGGAGAGCGACAATAAAATCTTAGTGGAATTAGAGACTGGATTGGGTTGGGTAGAACACTGTGGAGAAGTGAATATAAATCGGTGTGAAATACGGTATATATTGCTGTGTCATGTAAGCTCTCATTGGCTTATTCCTAGCCCATTTTCTAAGGAAATTGGATTGGCCTTGGCTTGAACTCTTCTTCTATGGTTGTACATGAGGACAACTATTCAGCATAGGCTCAGCTTCTTGGAGATGATTTCAACTTAGTCATCTTGGCTTTTTAAAAATAATTCTCTCTGAAAATTAACGATGGCTCTGACTTTCATAGGTTGCCTTCATTACCTTTTCCCATGGAGCAAATATCATTTTGAGCTCTAGTTGTTTGCCCTAATATTTAAACTATCTTGTTTTCTTCCTTCATTTCCTGGGAGTCTCAAGAAAGAAAAAGTAAGGCATTCATACTGTGGGTTTCATTATGTCCTCGTTATGATATGGGAATCTCTTTCCTGCATCATAGCAGAATCACACTTATAGAATTGGTAGTGGAGGGTGGGGAGAGGAAAAAGGAGCTGGCATAGATTTGGATAGGGAATATTTCATTTATTTAATATATATAGGAAGATGCTACTCTTGAAATACAGATCATCAGGGCTAAAGCTTTTGCAATTAGCCTCTTGATAGGTGGAGGAAATTGGGAGAAGAGAGAAAATGATCTAGAAGAAAGAGTTCAGTGAGGACCAAGGGCAACTTCCAGAAGAAGTTACAGGGATAACTTGTCTCCTTCAACAAGGGATGGCCATGATTTATTGCTGCAAAGTTCGTAGTATATATTTAATATAACTTGTTGCATTTGAGTTAGGAGAGGGAAGAACAATTTTACTTCTATTTTTATTTCACTGAATTTTCCCTTTCTGAAAGCTGCAGGACAGAATGTATGGAATGGACACAGCCCTTTATGATTTCTACTGTTTGTTCATATCCTTTTATTTATCCATGTTTTCCAAGATATTGGACTTTCTAATCTCCTGCTTTTCCCCCTCATATACCCCTTTCCTTTCTTTGGAAGGGGGTTATATATGAGTTTGTTGGAGAAGTTCGGTGAGGCTGAAGTAAAGGGGCAAGATAGGGCAGTTAACTAAAGAGCACTTTATTTCTTTGAAGCCTTTGTAAGAAATAAATGGGGATGAGAGTAGATTGAATCCCTCATTGTGTTGGAGAGTACTTAGTGAGGTTGAAGTATGACACAATATTTTCCATTAGGGAGAGGAGCATTTCTTATAGAGGGAGGCAAAATGCCTTTGCCTGGTGTCCCTATGATAGGCATCTCTTCCTTATTCCTTCCATTCAAGGTACACCCTACATATAATTTCCCTTCAGTTCTCCCCAAGATTCTTTCTTTACAGATTAACACTCCTCTTTTCTAAAACCCCTTTCTACTCGGTTCCATACAGAGTTAGGAAGGGTAGGCTAAATCATACACACAAATGCCCCTTGTTCATCTGTGTCTTCTGAAAACTAGTTTCATTAAGAATCCCGGTGGTCAGCCAGAGTAACTGAAGTTTGGGGCTGGGACTGGAGATTGGCCAGTAGGTCACCTGAGATTCCAGCTTTTCTCCACCAAAATCAGCCTTGCTAAATGGTACAAGACAAATCTGACTCCCATTGGGCCTCAATTTCCCTTTCCCTCCATGAAATGGAAAGAATACTACTTTTTATTATTGGTCCAGCATTGCTGGACATGAAGTATAGTCATTGTTGTTGTATTGGGTGATGTGTGAAAATTGCAGGAGCTCACTGCCTAAATGAGGAAATAAGGGAGAAAGCAGAGGAGAGGGACAAAAGGAGCAAGTGTCTGGTATCAACCTAACCATCCCAGGTTTCCTCTCCTCAACCCCATGTTTCTGGTCTGGTGAGTCCTTTATACCACCCATAATGCTTTGCATTGGTGCAGGCTGGGAAGGGGTATATGGTCTTACAATTCGATGTTGTTGTTCTTGGGTTTTTTGGGTTTTTTTTTTTTTGCATGCTTTCTTAATAAAAAAAAAATGTTTCCAGTTTTATCTTACTAGTGTTTGTCTCCAATTTATTTTTGCCAGGTAGAACAGGAGAAATGTGAAAGCCTTTGGTTTCAGTTGTCCTTTGTCTCTTTCCCACACCTCACCACTGGGTTTCATTAGTTGACCTTTTTTTTTTTTTTTTTTAATGCCTTTAACAGTCCTTTTTTTAAATGCTATTAAATGTAGTGAACTTTTGTTGGGAGAGTCAGTAACCCCTTGCAGGTTCATGGTGGAGTAGTCCCACCTTTTAGTGTCCATTTAAAGGATGCATGAATTTCTGACACTTGAAAGGAACCAGGGGCAAAAAAATTTATTCACATGAAATACATAAGCAAATTAAATTGAAAAGCTATTACTGCAAATCTTACATCAGGTCAGACATTATTTCCTCACAAACAAAAAATTCCAAGTGGTTTGAAATTTTTCTGCACAGTATTTTACAACAAATTTGTAGTCTAGACCCTTACCTTAATTATTGAGCAAATCATTCTTAAAAGTCTAAAATGCTATGAGAGAAGATATTTTAATAACAAAGAAAATTCCAATGAATTGTGCAGAAATACTGTTTCTACACCATCTTAAAAAAAAGTTATGAGAGATTTTTGGAATAGGAAAACATTTTTTAAAGTTGAGATTTAAAACTGTAAAAATGACCAGAGTGTCAAAGTTCTAGTAGAACTCATTTTGTGCAATGAACATGAGGAAAGATTACTGTATAGTTTTGTTGTTTTTCGCCCTCCCCTTTTAAATGAAGAAAAGCTTTGCTTAAAAAATAAAATAAAATGCTATGTTGTAGTACAAACAAGCCAAAATTTCAAAGGTTTAACATGATGAAATACACAGAGGAAAGAAAAGGTGGCAGGAATTGAAAAAATGCTTTTTAAAAACCAAAGAAGGTTTACTGTGGTACTATTCACAATAGCTAAGATATGGAATCAGTCTAGATGCCCATTGACAATTGAATGGATAAAGACAATGTGGTATACATATACAATAGAGTATTTTTCAGTCATAAAGAGAAATGAAATCCTGTCATTTGCAGCAAAATGGAATGGAACTGAAAGACATTATGTTAAGGGAAATAAGCTATGCATAGAAAGACAAGTACTACATATTCTGTCTCATAGGTAGTGGTTAAAAAGTTGATATGAAAGTTATAATTACTATAGAAATTGGGAAGGGTGTGTGTGTGAGGTGTGGTGGGGGGGTGTGATGGGAAAAGAGTGGTTGGATTTGATCAGTGCATTCTGTATGCATGTATGGAAATAGCACAGCAAACCCCATTAATATGTACAATTAATATGTGTTCATAAATTTTTTAAAAAAAATAAGGAAAGCTATATAAGTTGTTGGAATATATAGGCAAATTAGAAGAAAAATTTGTGATCGTGAGCAAATTATGAAAGTTGGCATGTTGAATAAACTATTTTAGAAATAGGAAGATATCTGGATAAAAACCTTCATCTTTTAAAACAAGAAGTCATTTTATCATGTCTACAAAAACAGCTGCAAAAGCATATTACTTAGGAACATGGTCAATATCAGGAGAAATATCTAAAATTGTTACAAGGGTTATCTCTGGGAAATGAAAGTGGGAGTTGCGAGTTATTGGGCAATGGAATAGAAGGCCTCATTTTATTATAATCTTTAAATTCTTTAATAATTAAATGTGTATATTACTATTACTTGGTAAATATAAAGATTAATTTTAAAAACTTAAATGCTGGTGGGCATGGTAGCACACCCCTGTAATCCCAGGGGCCCCGGAGGCTGAGGCAGGAGAATTGTGTATTCAAAAGCCTCAGCAACTTACTGAGGCCCTAACCAACTTCAAGAGATCCTATCTCCAGAAATAAAAAGGGCTGTGGATGTGACTCAGTGGTTAATCACCTCTGGTTTCAATCCCTGGTAGTAAAATAATAATAGATACTTAAAAGCTATATCTGGTAATTTGGGCATGAAAGAGACCTGGAGCCATGTTTAAAACACTTTTTTGATGGTATTCCTGTCAGGGTTCTCAGTCATTTTTCAGTGAATCAAAGATATGCTGCTCCATCCTCCCTTCTCTTCCTCCTTTCATTTGAAATGAGTTCCTTGAAAACTATTAATTTGGGGCAAGCAGACTAATTAGAACCTTAAAGAATCAGGAGTTATGTGAAGCACAAAGTCTTATGTGAAAGAAGATTAAGAGGCAGGGGAACAATAAGGAATTAAGAAATTAAAAAGGAATGAAGATAGATGGTTTTATCAGTAGGCAGATAGAATCAACAAATAGAGAACTCCCCAAACCACAGTTTCCATGATATTTCATAAGTAAGTTTTTAGATGTATTCTAGATGCTCTTTAGTGGTAATCTTGGAAACTTTGACTTCCTGTATCCTGTATCAGGGGTATTCCCAGCAGCAGACATCTGGCATTGTACTCTGCTCCAGACTCAGGCGCATAACTCCTTGTTTTCACATGCTTTTTCTTTCTGCAACTTATTTTCATTGAAAACTGTCACCACCAACATCATAACAAAGCCATATAGAATAAGTGGTTATCTTCCATTCATGTAAGACAAGAAGAAATGGTCTTAGGTTGGTAATATGGAAAAGGATTTAGATAATGCTAAAGAAAAAACTTAGTGATGGAAACAGTTAAAAATAGAGTAGGCTGGGCATGGTAGTGCATGCCTTTAATTTCAGTTACTCAGGAGGCTGAGGCAGGAGGACTGCAAGTTCAAAGCCAGCCTCAGCAAATTAGTGAGGCCCTAAGCAATTTAATAAAACCCTGTCTCAAGAAAAAAAAATTGGGGGCTGGGAGAATATACCTCACTGGTAAAGCACCTCTGGGCTAAATTCCCTGTAAACCCCCCCCCCCCCCCACACACACACAAAAAGACTAGATTCTTATTTATCTCACATGGCTTAGGGATAGAAATACACTAATTTTTATAATGATTCTCCAATTTGGTGTTAATGAGAAGCAAGAGGGCCTGTTAAAACAATGGGCCTCATCTCCCAGAGATTCTGATTCATCCATGGAACCTTGAGTATTGAATTTCTAACAAGTTTCCATTCCAGTAGATGCTGATGCCAGTAATTTGAGACCACACTTTGAGAATTGCTAGATTGATTATTTGATGATTTCTGAAGTCTCCTGCTTGTCATAATCCCTCATTCTTTTACAAATACTCACCTAAAGACATCTACTTGGGTAGGTTGCTCTGTATTTTCACACACCTGTGCTGATGCTGTTTCTTTCTGTAAAGACTTTGTTTTGGAAACAACTGGTAGAGTGTGTGAGTTCCTCACTGAAGGCTGCCTCCAGAATACCCTTCACAGACTGCTTTGCTTTCTTCCTAAAATCTTTCCCCAAGAGGGCATAGAGGAAGGGATTGAAACAACTATTGGCAGATGCTAGAGCAAGGGCCACATTGTCCCAGGATAATAGAGTTCCTCTCAAGGAAGATCCTGGGTTAATAACCAGTAATAGGACTCCAACAATATGGTATGGGGTCCAGCAGACAAGAAATACAGTCACCACCATCACGGTCACTCGGAAAGTTTTGTTCCGAGACTTTGTCAGTTGGCTTCGTCGCATTCGAAAAACGATGATGCTGTAACAGCACACTATGATAATAAAAGGCAGCAAGAAACCCAACACTAACCTTGTAATGGTTATTATCATCATAGTTTTTTGCACTTGACTGTCACCAGGAAATTGGCTTAAATTATAATCCTGGAAATCTTGTGATTCCTCAGGTTCATATAAGTTATCACTATAAGCCCTGGGGTAGAGGTCTAAATCAGTAGGAAGAAAATTATTAGGGCTATGCAGTACATCGGTTTTATGATCTTCAGTGAGAAACCCACTGGGGCTTGCAGATGAAATATTAGGAGGCTTAAAATTATTGTAAGATGGATGTTGACTGGATAATCTTGCTGACTCCCCAGGGATCAAATCTCCAGAATGTCTTCGAAGTGTTTGAGATTGGAGGATGGTGGGGGCTGTCCAAGGATAATTGTTTGCTTGGAAAGAGGAAGAATTTAACTTATCATCCATTTTTCCAGGCTGCTGAACAATGGAGTTGGTGAAAGACCCATTTTCTAATTCATCTGGATCATAGGTGTAATCCGAATAATCTGAGCTGGTTAAATCAAAATTGTATATACACATTTTATAATCGTCTACAGTGAATGTTTCCCGGTGCATGAACACAGGAATACACATTGCAAAAGACATCATCCAAATACATCCACAAATAGCGAAGGCTGTCCTCACTCTTCGATGATTCTGACACCAGATTGGCTTGAGTACCATCAGACATCGGTCCACGCTAATGGCAGTAAGCAGGAAGACACTGGCAGACATGTTGAGGATGATGATGGAGGGGATAAGCTTGCACAGGAACCTGCCATAGGGCCAGTATCCATGGAGAGCTAAATGAGCCAGGGAGAAGGGCAAAGAGAGGCAGCAAAGAAAATCTGCCAGGGTGAGATGAAGAAACCAAACTGTGTTCACTGTCCGCTGCATCTTTAGGCCAGCCACCCACAACACCAGCCCATTGCCTGGCAATCCTAATAAAAAAGTGAGGCCAAGAATGACCATGGAGAGAATTATTTGGGGTTCATACAAAGGCTGGGAGAGTGGGTCAGTTGAGTTGGTCTCAGCAGAGAATGACTCCATTGCTAAACTTCTGCAAAAAGATGAAAGAAATGTTATAACTAACAGTATCTTTGTAAAATGTGTATTCTTAAAATCCTAACCTGCCTACATAATGATGTGGCACCACAAAGCCAGAAGGCCCTCACATGTTTTTGTTTATATTCCTTGATGTTTTAGGCATCTTTGCATCACTGTGACCAAAAGACCTGACAAAGAACAATTTAGGGAGAAGTTTGTTTTGGCTTATGGTTTCAGAGGTGAGGCAAAATTTCATGGCAGAGGAAAGCAGCTCAGGACATGGCAATCAGGAAGGAGAGGAGAGGGGATGAGAGGGGAGGGGAGGAAAGAGACTACTCCATTCACCAGAGTCAAAATATAAATTCCAAGGCATGCCCTCAGAGACCTACTTCCTTCAACCACACCTTATCTGCCTGAATCCAGTTAATCCAGAAAAGTGAATTAATCCACTGATTTGGTCACAACTCTCATAACCTAATCATTTCATCTCTGAACATTCTTGCATTGTCTCACACATGAGCTGTTGGAGGACACCACATATCCAAACCATAATAGTTGACTTCATACTAAACCACACAAAAACATTTTCTGACAGTTTAAAATCTGCTGGATAGATTTGAATGTGTATCAAAATATCAACTTCACTTAGAAGTCCATATCAATGCAAATTTATGATTCTTTTTTTTTTTTTTTGTACTTTTATCTCTCATTTTCCACTGACTCACTCCATGCTTCATGTCCCCAAAAACAAACAAGTAGGGGCTGGGTTGTGGCTCAGCAGTGGAGCGCTTGCCTCACATGTGAGGCACTGGGTTCAATCCTCAGCACCACATTAAAAAAATTAATAAACAAAATAAAGGTATTGTGTCCATTTACTATATATATATATATATATATATATATATATATATATATATATATATATTTTTTTTTTTTAAACAAATAAGTATGAGTAAACAAAAACTTCTGGAACTTGTGATCCCCAATCTGTGTTAATGAAAAGGCTTTTGGAAGCTTCACAATCTAAAATGATATGAAAAATTTTAAATTTATTTATTTTAATTTCTCTGATGGCAGAAGTTGGATCCATTTCCTTAAGCAGACTTTTAAAGGACTCAACTATCACAAAAAGAGGGAGTCGCCACTTGGTTTTGTCTTTCAGATGCAACTTCTTCTTTTACTATCAGATTTCTCAAGAGTTATTGATGCTCTTTGCATTGACTGCTTTCATCATTTCTTTCTTGTGTTTTAGAGTAAAATTTGGGGAAAATAGCTTTATTATTACAAAAGCAGAAAATAGGCATGAAGAGAGTTGGAAACAGACAAGTAAAATTAAGAAAATGAGCTGGCACGGTAGCTCATGCTTGTAATCCTAGTGGCTTGGGATGTTGAGGTAGGAGGATCTTGAGTTCAAAGCCACGCCTTAGTAACTTGGTGAGACCCAAGCACCTCAGTGAGATCCTGTCTCTAAATAAAATACAAATAAGAACTGGGGATGTGGCTCAGTGCCCCTGGCTTCAATCGCTGGTACCAAAAAAAAAAAAAAAAAGAAAGAAAGAAAAAAATGAAAATGTCATATCCACCAGTCAGTGATTACTATATCTTAATTTATATCCTTTGGATCTTTTTTTTCCATATATGTGTGTATACATATGTATATGCATTTTTTTTGTTAAACAAAGTTTAACAAAATTAGATCATACCATGAATATTTTTTTTTTAAATTTGAATTGTAAAACACACAACAAAATTTTTTAAATTTTTATTTATTTATTTTTTAGTTGTAGATGGACACAATATCTTTAATATTTATTTATTTATTTTTATGTGGTGCTGAGGATCAAACCCAGGGCCTCATGAGTGTGAGAGAAACTCTCTACCACTGAGTCATAAACCCAACCCACAACATAAAATTTACCATCTTAGTCTTTCCTTCCTTCCTTTCTCTCTCTCTCTCTCTCTCTTTTTCTTTCTCATATTGGGGATTAAATCCAGGGCCTTGTACATCCCCAGCTTTTTGATTTTTTTTTTTTTTTTAGTTATATTTGGACACAATATCTTTATTTTATTTATTTATTTTTTTGTGGTGCTGAAGATCGAACCCAGGGCCTTGCATATGCTAGGCAAGTGCTCCACTGCTGAGCTACAACCCCAGCCCCATCCCCAGCTTTTAAAAATTTTATTTGAGACAGGATTTCACTAAGTTGCCAAACTTGTGTTCCTCCTGCCTCAGACTCCTGAGTAGCTGCCATCATAGGTGTGTACCATTGCACTCTGCCTTAACCAGTATTAATAGTTCAGCAGTATTTACTGCATTCACATTGTTGCAAAACTAATGACCAGAACTTTTTCATATTGCAAAGCGGAAACAGTACCCATGAAGCAATTCCCAGTTTCCTCCTCTCCACTGCCCGCCCCCCACCCCCCACCCCCGCAACCAACATTCTTTCAATTTTTACAAATTTGACCACTTTACATACTTCATAGTCTTTTTCTTTTTGTGTCTGGCTTTTTCTTTTTTCATTGAGCATACTGCCTTTCATTTTGTGGAATGTGTCATTATTCCTTTCCTTTTTAAGGCTAATATTCCAATGCAAAAATGAGAGTTTATTTATGAAATTATCTGTCAGTGGACTTCAGATTCCTTTGACCTTTAGGCTGTTGTGAATAATGCAGCTATAAATAGGGGTGTAAATACATATTGTTTTATAAACTTGTTTATGTTTTCAGTTACCAGTCTTCACATTACACGGTATGATTGTACTTTAAGGAATATCTAGTCTTTGTCCAATTATTTGTCAACTGCCCCTAAAATATCTTTTATAATTGATTTATATGGAAGCTGGGGTTTTGGTTCAGTGGTAGAGTGCTTGCCTACCATGTGCAAGGCCCTGGGTTCGATCCTCAGCACCATATAAAAAATAAATAAAATAAAGGTCTTGTGTCCAACTACAACTAAAAAAAAAAAAAAAAAAAAGATTTATCCCTGACAATATCCAATCTAGAATCATACTTTACTATGGGGTGTTATATATCTTAAGTTTCTTAATTTAGCATAGTTTCTCTTTTCCAGGATGTTGGCTCTTTTGGGGGTACATTGTTCTGACCACTTCCTTCTTAACCTTTTTTTTTTTTTTAATTTTAATATTTATTTTTTAGTTTTCGGCAGACACAACGTCTTTGTTTGTATGTGGTGCTGAGGATAGAACCTGGGCCGCACGCATGCCAGGCGAGCGCGCTACCGCTTGAGCCACATCCCCAGCCCGTTTCTTAACCTTTTTAATTTACATACTGCCCCCATTACTTCTAGAGAACAAATCCAAACCTCTGTTTGTCTTCATCCTCCACAAGGTAAAATTTGTCATTCGGTATGCTAAGTCCTTAACAGTGTTCTCTTGGCCTCTGTGACATTATTCTCTCCTGGTTCTGAACATTCCTGTAAGTGTACACTACTTTCCCAAAGGATTCATTCTTCCAAATTAATGCAGTTTTCTTATTTCTTGGCTAATGCTGTTTACTTCTATCTGGAATTATGTCTTTCATTTAGCCTCTTCTTTCCTCCATCCTTAATCTCTGCCTATTGAAATATTACATATTCCTCAAGGTCAAGCTCGAATATTATATTTTCCTTGAAATAATTTCTTATAATGCCATTTAGAAATTAATTCTTCAGCATATTGATTGTGTGCGTTGAATCCTTTTTCATATTCTCTATGCAATGGCACATTTTTATCTTGTGTTATAATTATCAATTAAGATCATGGCTGTCTTATCTATCATTCTGGCCTTAAATTTCATGATGGTAAAAATAGTCTTCTGCATAAATAATTGTTCCACAGAATTTAACTCAGTACCTTATATGACATAAAGGCTAAATATAACTTCAACAGATGAGTGCTCACCTAGGGTTGACTTTGTTTTTTGGTACTGGGGCTTGAACTCAGGGGTGCTTAACCACTGAGCCACATGTCTATCCCTTTTTTATTTTGAGACAGGGTCTAAGTTGCTTAGGGCCTTGTTAAGTTGTTGAGGCTGGCTTTGAATTCGTGATCTTCCTGCCTCAGCCTTCTGGAATTACAGATATGCCTGGTTAGCTTTTTCTTTATCTTTAACTAAATTCAACATTGTAATTCTTATCCATTTAATCCTTACCATGGCTGCTTTCTTAATTCCTATGCTGTTGCTTCTAACTTCCTTTTTAAGTTCCTAATTCTTACTGGATACAATAATACTCTACATTTCTTTTTATAGAGGCCCAAAATTTTTTCGTGACTTGAAAGTAGTTCTGCTGAGTTAAACAAACATTTTTAAAGGGATATATAGGATTAGCAGAAGTGAAAATAACGTCAACAAAATACAAAAAAAAAAAAGAAATTATTCCCATTCTCCTTTCTGTGGCCTTTTCTACTCAAATATTCAAGTCCTATCATGAGCTCTTCCCTCTCTCTTGTGAATGGCAGCTACCTTGATCTATTGCACCATTTATGCAGAGATTCATACAGACTTATGCATAGATCCATAAAACAATGAAAGAAGGATAAAGTCATAGATTGCTAGGACTGAAAGAAAACTGAATAGTCATCTCTAGTTCTCCCTACTTTTGTAATTTTTGATACTGAAACTCAGTAGATTAGGTCACTTTTACACAACCACAACTCAGGAGGTTCTCAGATGCTACGTCCACTGAGTGTCAGGCCAATTTCTTTTTACTGTAAAGCATCACATAGCAAAAAACATACGGTATTTCTAGTAAAGGGCACTGCACAAACTGAAATAATAAGAGTTGAAAAGCGCAAAATTCCAATATGAGGGAAGTTACCTGTATGAGCTATATCATTACATATTGTCTGTCATGAAATGAAAGTATATATGAGACAAGCCTTAAAAGTCCTTCAGAGCAAGATTATGTTTTACATTTCTTTAAGCTTTAGCTAAAAAATACCACTGTGTTTAAGATTAGTAGAAAATTTTTCCCTTAGATTTTATTATAGAAGGGGTCAATAGTAATTAAAAGAATAAAATTCTGAAACTAAAATTCGTCTATGATAAGTAAAGGAAAACTATTTTATCCCAGAATCAAATAGTAATGATACAATGACAGAGCCAGTAGCAATAAGAAATGGGAAGAGTAGAAGAAAAAAAATAGGGAAATAAAATGAGAATTTCTGTGTGTGTATAAGTGTGTATAATCAATGATTAAAAAAAAAAAAAAAAACAAACCCAAAACTAATGGGGAAAACTGGAATCAAAGAGTAGGAGGGGAAACATAGACACTTTAAGAGGGAAAAATGAGCCAGGCACAGTGGTGCATGCCTGTAGTTCCAGCGACTTGGGAGGCTGAGGCAGGAGGATTGCAAGTTCAAAGCCAGCGCCAGCAACTTAGTGGGACCCTAGTGAGACCCTGTCACAAAATAAGAAATAACCGGGTGTGGTGGTGCACACCTGCAATTCCAGTGGCTCTGGAGGCTGAGGCAGGAGGACTGCAAGTTCAAAGCCAGCTTCAGTAAAAGCAAGGTGCTAAGCAACTCAGTGAGACCCTGTCTCTAAATAAAATACAAAATAGAGCTGGGAATGTGGCTCAGAGGTTGAGTGTCCCTGAGTTCAATCCCCAGTACCCAAAAATAAAGAATAAAAATAATAAAAAATAAAAAGGACTGGGAATATGACTCTGTAGTTAAGAACCCCTGGTTTCAATCACTGGTTACTGCCCCCCCCCCAAAAAAAAAATAGTTGGAGGGGATGGCACAAAAATTCACTATTATTTCCAGAATGAAGATGTTAAAAGCAGAGACAATTAGAATGTGAAATATTTAGAAAAATAAAATCAGACAAAGGATAAGACAAGAGAAATAAAAGGTGGGGAAGGAATAGAGGAAAGTAGGAGATGATAACCCTTATCTGCAATGAGCAAAGCAGGCTAAACACAAGGCATCAGATCAATTTAGGTATTCTTACCAAATAACCAAGACTGTAGCTAAAATCTTCAGCACCAATCTGTAGGTCCCCAGAAGTCCTAACTGACCTCCACACTTAGCCACAATGAAGTCATGAAATATTTTTAAGCAACTTGCTGAGTTCTCTCTCTTTTCCTTCTTTCTGTTTCCGATGGTAAAGTCAGCCTCATGATCTAGACCACTGTCTTGAGTTCAACAGGAAGAGTTTCTAAGTGAGTCATTTTAAAGTGGCTCAGATAAGAAAAGAAGAACAAAGTGAGAGAGTTCTAGTGAAATGTTTTTTTTTGCAGGACACAGAGTACAATTAGGGAAAGAGAACTTTTTTTTTTTTTTTAAAGAGAGAGAGAGAGAGAGAGAGAGAGAGAATTTTAATATTTATTTTTTAGTTTTCGGTGGACACAATATCTTTGTTTGTATGTGGTGCTGAGGATCGAATCCGGGCCGCATGCATGCCAGGCGAGCGTGCTACCACTTGAGCCACATCCCCAGCCCAAAAGAGAATTTTTGTACATAAACTTCCCATTTTTATGACTTTTGCTTTTGTTTTGCTTTGTGAATGCAAAAAACTGACCCTATTGAGATGGGAGGATTAGAATGAGGGTGGTTATAGAGAAATAACATGCATAAATGCTTTTAATTCATCTCAGATAACATCTCTTTGAGGTTTAGTATGTGTAAAAAAAAAAAAAAAACATGCCAGGGATAGGGCAGTGGCTCAGTGTGAAAGCGCTTGCCTAGCATGTGTGGGGCACTGGGTTCAATTCTCAGAACCATAAATAAACAAACAAACAAACAAGCAAATAAATAAAGGTCCTTTGATAAATAAATAAATAAATATGCCATACCAAAATCATGATAAATTAAACATTCTAGTTCATAGAAATTTACAATCAAGAGGGAATATGTATTCACATATGTACACACAGACTGTAGTATAACTCATACTTTGTGTAGTAATAGAAATGAAAATAGTACTAAAGTAATAGAACATAATAGGCAGGGGACAATATGGGAAAGTCTTAAGGCAGATATAAGATGTGAGCAAGTCCTTAAATAACTATAGAACTTCTAGAGGCAGAATAAAGTGAAAAGGTGAAAGCATATGTGAATCATAGCCAAAGGCAGGTAGGTGGGAGAGTGCAGCCAATGGTGGAATATGGTGAAAGTTGAGGTTATGATTCATCAGGAAGGAGTGCAAAAGACTGAAGATGACTCCTGTTTAAAGTACACACAGTAAGGAATTCTTCCTCCCTCACATCATTCTTTCACATATTTGTGAACACTGTTGTCTGATGAATTCTTCATTCCAAATTGATAAACGTATCTAAACAATGACATCAGCTCCTCCTCTTGTTTTCAGTCAAATCATCCACGTTGGTTTATTTTTGAAGCAGAAAGACCTAACAAAAATGCTAAGAACTGAATAGTGTTTAAGTTATTTCTATTGTTATTATAATCTAATTAAAAATAGTACATACATATAAAATGATGAATTGAAATAATGCAGAAATAGAAAAGATTAAAAAATGGAAGCTTTCATTTTTCAGTATGACTAGAAGTTATGTAACCCAAAGCTTGGTTCTCCTTCTCAATGCCAATCTAATAACAAAGCAAGGTCTTGAGAAAAAAAGGAAAAAGAAGATTTGTTGCTTTTCTAGCAAAGGAAAAACACAAGGGACTCCTGTCCCAAAGGTTTTAATTCTGCCCATCAGCAGGAACAGGGGGTTTTATAGAGGTGATTCAGAGAAAAAATGAAATTAGGGAGGAGAGATCAATCGGGAAGGAGAAGTTTAGGGAAAAGAAGATCAGGAAGGAGAAACTTAAGGAAAAGAAGATTGGGGAAAAAGAAAAAAAATGTAAATTTTAAAACCACAAGGAATATAGTCAAAGTATCAAGTGAACCCCTGTTACAGTAACAATTTTAAATAGACTAATGTTCATTCTTTCTGATTTTTTCTAAATATAGCACATTTTTTTTTAAAAAGTATAGTTTGTAAAAAAATGGGACTACAATTTATATGTGATTATATGACTTGGATTTTCATTTAATAATATATCAGGACAAATTTCTATGCATTTAATTATTTTTTGTTTTCTTTCCCTCTAATATTTGGAAATATTAAGTGACAAATGTATTCAGAGCACACACAAAAGAGTGACATGATTAGTGTGTGTGCTCATGTGTGTATTCTATTTATTTATTTATGGTACTGGGGTACTCAACCACTAAGCTACACCAAGAGCCCTTTTTATTTTGTGACAGTCTCACTATGCTGCCCAGGCTGTCCTTGAACTTGTAATCTTCTTGCCTTAACCTCCCCAGTAGCTGGGATTGATTATAGGCGTGCACCACCATGCTCAGTGATGAGCATATCTTTTAAACTTTCAGAAGATAAAGTTTTTACCACCATGTCCGATATCATAAACATGTACTTTGGTCCCACTATAAACACAATTTTCTGCTCTGTAGGGGATGCAGAAGCTTTGAGAAATCTATGTAATGATATACAGTGGGAACTGCTAGGAGGGTACAATATACTTGGGGAACATGGAATTCTTACTGAAGCAAACAAGAAGGTGATTCATTGAAGAAGCAGCACTTGAGCTGGGCTTTAAGAAAGAATACAATTTGACAGAAAAATAGTAGTGCTTAAATAATAATTTATCTGTTTCTCTGTTCTACTAGACCATGAGTTTGGATCTCCAGTGCCCAGTATAAAATGATTAGGCACCAATGCATGAATAAATGTTTGAAAATGATGTTGACATCTGAATATTATTCAGAGAGTTCATATGAGTCCTTAAAGTTTTTTTTCTGATGTGGATTCAGTTTTATTGATTTCATTTCTTTAAAGATTATATAGCACTTCAAACCACTTTGAGAAACTCTCAGCTGTGATTCCTGGGTTTTCAGTTCAGGAAGGAAAATATTTTTTTCCTTTTCTTTTGTTTTTGGAGATAGGGTCCCACTATATTATAGCCCAGATTTGCCTTGAACTCCCCATCCTCCTGCCTCAGTCTCCTGAGTAGCTGGGATTGTAGGCCCAGGTCACTGTCTCTGCCTGGGAGATTTTATTCATTTGTTGTTTATTTATTTATTTTTTAGGTGCAGGGCTGCAACCCAGGACTGTACATACACTCAGCAAGCAAGCACTCTACCATTGTGCTATATCATCCCATCATGGGAAGGAAATTATTGAAAGCATCTTGTGAATAGTGTTTCTGTTTTTGGATGTATTAAGTAAGTATAAATATTTTGTATATTGACATGAAAAACTCTAGGGGAATTTATATGTTTCACTTCTGTTTTTTTTTAATATCTAAATATAAATTTCTAAGCAGAGATTAGATGCCTTGGGTAAAAATGAAATCTTTTTCTTTTTTTCTTTTTGGTACCAGGGATTGAACCCAGTGTGCTTAGCCACTGAGCCACATCTTTAGGACTATTTATTTATTTATTTAGAGACAGGGTCTCACTCAGTTGCTGAGACTGGCTTTGAACTTTCTATCCTCCTGCCTCAACCTTGCTGATTACTGGGATTACGGTGGTGACTGGCTAAAAATAAAATCTTGAATATATATTAAAAGATAGCTATGAATCATTAATTAATTCTATATTGTCATTGATGGAGATCTACATTAAAGTTCATTTGGACAAAATAAAAATTTTAGAATCATAGAATTTCTAGCCTATTTTGTCTGAGAGATTTAATAATAAACATATGAGAAAGTTACTGTCTTTAAGGACCTCCGGGGAAATGATTAGATCCATTATTAGATCATGTGAAAAAAATCTATATTCTAAATAAATGTAACCAAACACAAAAACTGTGGATGACACAGATAAATTCTATTACTGGTCAGTAAAGGGAAGTAAAGTTGGTGGTTAAAATTAACTGGAGGCAGGGTATAGTGGAGCACGCCTATAATCCCAGCTGCTCAGGAGGCTGAGGCAGGAGGATCAAAAGTTCAAAGGCAGCCTCAGCAATTTAGTGAGGCCCTAAGCACCTCAGTGAGACCCTGTCTTTACATAAAATACAAAAAAGGGCTGGGGATGTAGCTCAGTAATTAAGCACTCCGGGTTTAATCCTCAGTAACCCCCCAAAAGAGAAAATTTATAATTAAAAAAATTTGAAACAAAAGCAAGAAGAGAGAAAGGAAAATCAGTTACCTTCTGATTCCAGTATCAGCAGACAACTCTGGGGGGGCTCCTGCAATGGAGATGCAGGTTTGGCATGGCTGCTGGCAGCTGTGGGTTCCAGCACGATTACTGGTTCTTAGAGCAGCAGTAGAAGAGGCAATAGGACTACAAGTTCCTAGACTCTTGTTAAGGTGCAGCAAGAGCCTCTAACCACATTTGCCCATTCTAGTTTATATTCTTTTTTTAAAAAATTATTTATTTATTCTAATTTATTATATATGATGGCAGAATGCAATTCATTTCATATTACACATATAGAGCACAATTTTTTAAGTCACTGATTGTACACAAAGTATTTTCACACCATTTGTGTCTTCATATATGTACTTAGGGTAATGATATCTAAATCATTTAACCATCATTCCTACCCTCTTGCCCCCTCCCTCCCCCTCCTTCCTAGTTTATATTCTTTTATATTTTTATTTTCCAATTCTAGGGAAGCAAACTTCTGCAGTTTTTTTGTTTGTTTGTTTTTGTACTGGAGATTGAATTTAGGGGCACTCAACCACTGAGCCACATCCCCAGCCCTATTTTGTATTTTATTTAGAGACAGGGTCTCACTGAGTTGCCTAGAACCTCACTAAATTGCTGAGGCTGGTTTTGAACTCGAGATCTTCCTGTCTCAGCCTTCCAAGCTGGTGAGATTATAGGTTGTGCCGCCATTCCCGTCTGCAATTTTTAATGTAGTAGTATATTATAGTAGGTGACTCTCAAAAATGTAGGTCAAGCGTGCGGCCCGGGTTCGATACTCAGCACCACATACAAAAATGTAGGTCAAGATAAATTTTTGAGTCAATTACAGACAGGATCTGGTTAAGTTGCTTAGAACCTTTCTAAATTGCTGAGGCTGGCCTCAAACTCACAATCATGCCTCAGACTCCTGAGCTGCTGAGATTATAGGTGTGCACCACTGAGCGCAACTTTAAAATCTTTTTGATTCATTAATATTGACTTTCTAACAACAACACTATAACTTATGCCTGGAAAAGGTTTATCTCACATACTTACTTTCTCTGTAAGGTACATCAAAGTCTTACGCTTAGGAACTTGAGGCAGTACTTTGGTCCGATGCCTGGAGGCATTTTAAAAATGGTGAAATCGCCAACAAACCCCACAAAAATGTAAAAAATGGTGGCACTAAATAGACCATGAAAAGGACACTCATGGATAGTACAAGAACTGAAACAAGTAAGTAGAGTCACCTTGTTTGACCTCAGCTAGGTTACTTGTATGTCCTGTGACAATTTTTTTTTGCCACCTTTGCATGTTTGAGAAGGACTATGAAAGCTTTTGAATGTTGGTTTTGAGCTTGTGTTACTACTGAAAGCTTGGTCCTTGTCCCCAGTGTCAATCCAATAGTGAGGACATGGTTTTGAGAAAAAGGAAAAAGAAGTTTTATTGCTTTGCTAGCAAAGGAGAAACACGGGGTACTCCAGTTCCAGAGGCTGTGATTTTCCCCATCATGGGAAACAAGGGGTTTTTAAAGAGGTGATTCAGAGAAATCCTGTTTCCCTGGATTAGGGAGGAGAGATTAAGGAGAAGATTAGGAAGTAGAAGGTCAGGGAGGAGAAGATCATGCAGAAGATGAGGGAGGAGAAGGTCAGGAAAAAGAAAAAACATGTCTGTTTTAGAGCACCAAGGGATGTAGTCAAAGCATAAAGTGAAACCACTGTTACATCTGCAGATAAATTTTAGTGAGTAGGTGATTCACAAATATGGAATTCATAAATAATGAAGATCTAACATGACTGCTATAACACTTGGGTTTTTTGTCCATTTTATAAGTGAAGAATTACACAGTGCTTAAGGACCTAAGTTTGGAGATGATGAGATCAATGTCTGCCATTTCTTACTGTTGACAAATCACTTAATCACACTTTATCAGCTTCTCACCTGTCAGATGGGCATTATAATAATATTACATGTCTCACATGAGGGTTAATGATATAATATACTATAAGCATGTAGAATACCATTCAGTACTTAATTAATGTTAGGCAGTAGTATAATTCAATCACAGGCAAAAGAATACTAATAATATATACAAACATTTTAAAATATAGGTTATGGGCAGTTATTATTTTGGTATCAGACTCTAGGATTTTCCTTTTCTGACACTTACATACTGGATGAGCAATGAATAAATCTGACCTACTCAACATTTTTTATAAAAATGGGAATAACCCTGTTTACCAGGCAAGATTGTTGTGAGAAATAAATGAGTAAGTATATGTGAAAGCATTTTCTAAAGGATCATCATTATTATACAGAAAAAAAAATTGCTTTTTGGTACTGGGAATTGAACCCAGAAGCCCATTACCACTGAGCTACATCCCCAGCCCTTTTCATATTTTATTCTGAGACCTGGTCTTGCTAAATTGCCGAGAGTATCACTAAGTTGCTGAGAGTCTTGCTAAATTGCTGAGGATGGTCTGGACCTTGTGATCCTCCTGCCTCAGCGTCCAAATCTCTGGAATTATAGGTGTAGATCATCACACACAGCCAGAAATGTTATTGTTTAAAATTAGTACCTGAAGGGCTGGAATTATGGCTCAGCGGTAGAGTGCTAGCCTAGCACGGACGGGACCCGGGTTCAATCCTCAGCACCACATAAAAATGAAAGCATTGTGTTGTGTCCATCTACACCTAAAAAATAAATAATTAAAAAAAAATTAGTATCTGAGCCTGGCATGGTGGCACATGCCTGTAATCCCAGTGAGTAGGGAGGTGGGGCAGGAGGATTGCAAGTTCAAGCCCAGCCTCAGCAATTTAGTGAGGCCCTAAGCAACTTAGTGAGAACCTGTCTCAAAAAATAAAAAGGGCTGGAGATGTGGCTCAGTGGTTAAGTGCC
This sequence comes from Marmota monax, assembly GCF_021218885.2. Classification (NCBI taxonomy): domain Eukaryota; kingdom Metazoa; phylum Chordata; class Mammalia; order Rodentia; family Sciuridae; genus Marmota; species Marmota monax. Next base: position 641,279 of record NW_026695239.1, on the reverse strand, counting down.
CTTGGGTTCAATCCCTGGAATAACAAAACAAAACAAACAAAAGTCTGTGAAAACATAGTTGCTTCATCATATCCCTTTTAAAATGGTATGGTACATTTTCAAAGAGTGTATATTATGAATATATATGTTGTGAAAATAATGAAATGATCACCTATGAACTCACCACTAAGCCTCAAAAGTAGAGTGCTACCAATAGCTTTTAAGCTCCCTCTCTAAATGCCTTCTTATGCTCCTCCACCAGAAAAATCGCAATTAGGAATTTTATGTGTATCATTTTCTCACATTTTAAAACTCGCTTGACACCTTAACTATACAAATTAGATTTGTCTATTTTGAACATTGTGCAGTTTTTAATTTGTCCTCCCTTACCCACATAATTTTCCTGACTTTCATTTCTTTTTTAAATATTTATTTTTTATGTGTAGATGGACACAACACAATGCCTTTATTTTTATGTGGTGCTGAGAATTGAACCCGGGTCCCGCCCATGCTAGGCTAACACTCTACCGCTGAGTCACAATCCCAGCCCTCTTTTTTAAAAAATACTTTTATTAGTTGTTGATGGATCTTTATTTTATTTACTTATTTATTTATATGCAGTACTGAGAATCGAACCCAGTGCCTCACACATGCTAGGCAAGAGCACTACCACTGAGCCACAACCCCAGAACTCCCTTTTTCTTTTAGGTACTGGTGATTGAATGGTAGGAGTACTCTGTCAATGAGCTACATTTCTAGCCCTCTTCTGTATCTTTTTAAAATTGTTGTAGATGGACAAAATACCTTTATTTAATTAATTAATTTATTTAATTTTTATTTTTTGGTACCAGGGATTGAACTCAGAGGCACTCAACCACTAAGCCACATCCCTAGCCCTATTTTGTATTTTATTTAGAGACAGGGTCTCACTGAGTTGCTTAGTGCCTTGCCATTGCAAAGGCTTGTTTTGAACTCACAATCCTCCTGTCTCAGGCTCCCAAACTGCTGGGATTACAGGCATGGGCACCCCACGCATGGCTTATTTATTTTCATGTGGTGCTGAGGATGGAAACTAGTGCCTCACACGTGCTACCACTGAGCTACAACTCAAGCCAAGATTTTTTAAAATTTTGAGACAGGATCTCGTTAAGTTGTCCAAGCTGATTTTGAATTTGCAATCCGCTGGCCTCAGGCTTGAGAGTCACTGGGATTACAGACATCGGCAACTGTGCCAGCTCAACATTGTGTTTTTATCAACTATCCACGTTGATACATTGTACAATGTAGTTCATCATGTTCACTATTTACAATATTTAGTTATATGAATATGCCCAAATTTATTTGTTATAATTTTAGACTTTTGAGTTATTTCTAATGTCCTGTTGTTGTAAATGATAAAAAAATACTGCAACAAAATTCTTTTGCATTTTTCCTATAGTGGAGGAGTTGCTTTGCTTAAGTGGGGAACTCTGAGCATGTATACCTTTACTAGGCTGTCAAAGTCTTACCAGCAACTATTGTCTTATTTCTTTATCAGCAGTGGGTGTTGATAGATATTTTAAAATTTTGAGCGGGGTGCTGTGGCACAAGCCTGTAACCTCAGTGACTGAGGAGGCTGAGGCAGGAGGCTAAGGCAGGAGGTTAGTAAGTTCAAAGCCAGCTTCAGCAATTTAGAGAGGCCATAGCAACTTAGCAAGACCCTGTTTCAAAATAAAAAATGAAAAGGGATGGGGATGTGGCTCAGTGGTAAAGTACAACCAATATAAAAAAAAATTCTTTTTGACAATCTAGGGTATGAGAAATGTCCTATGAGATTTTTCACTGGATAAGAACATTGCTCTTGAAATAAAAGATTTCTTTGATGAGCCATTCTGCAGACTCTAAGCTATAACCGGGAGTAGAAATTACTTCTACTGGGTTTGCATTTGATGGTGTAGTAGGGAATGGAGGAGTTAGGAAGAAAAGCAGACTCTAGTTTTAGTACCTGATCCTTCTCCTAATTTCATGTATTGCCTGTCACATGCCTCACATCCTCCTTATGGAGATTCTCAAAGGATGACTCATGGCTAAACCTCTCTGGGGCTGAATCATTATCATATTTCCTAGCTGTTATAGCGTGGAGAGTGAGGAGGAAAGAATATTTCCTGAAATCATCAGGAAACAGACTCCTAACTCAAAAGTTCTCACTGGGACATAAAGAGAGTGTCTTCGAGTAAGACATATCCTTTGCTTTTCAGAGCTGCAGGACTTAACAGTGTTTTCTCCACAAATACTAAAGTGACTTTGATCCTAAATTCTATAGCACTAGGGCTTTTTGTTTTTTTTATAATATATTTCTGTCATTTCATTCAAACTACAAATATTGATTAAACACCTACTATGTGTTAGATACTGTTCTAGGTCTGAGGATACAGTAGTAAATAAATCAAAGTTAGAATTTATAACTCTCAGATTTAGAGATTATCAGATTTACAGGTTGGGCCAGTTTAACCTGTCACAGCAGTTACAATACAGCCCTAGGGAGCAAGGAATAGGGATGACTGGATTTAGGTCAATGACTGACTTTAGCCACTATTTAGTTAAGACATTGAAATCATGGTAAGACTACCATCATGTTTTCAAAATTTAAAATTTGCATGTTTTTGAATCACAACACCTATACTTGAACATTGTAAAAATAAAATGTCAACACTTATAAAGTAGTTAGAATTATTTAGCTATTTCCTCTCCTAGGTCCATTTCCTAAGAGGTGACTGCTAAAAAATGTTAGGGGTATATATTTTCCAATTTTTCTATGTACATTTAAGTCTGAGTGTGTTGTATATTTTAACAATATAAAAAATTTTGCAACTCATATATCACTTAATAATTTTTCAGGTCATTTCTTTATTATTTACTTTATTATTTTTATCCATTGGTCTCCTATTACCCATTTTATTATTGTGAAAATTTTAAAACTAACAAGTGTACAAAAAATATAATTAACATTAGCTTTAGCAAGTCAGAATTAATCAGCTTTATCAGGGACTTCATATTTTCCTATATTTGGGTGACTTTTTAAAGTTATAAGACATTAAAATAGAATATAAACTCTTGGCATACTCTTTGCAAAACATTTTATTTCCTTCTGTACCCAAAAGTAACTACTTTTTGTCTGCTACATTCTTTCATGCTTTTATTTGATATGTATAGATTTTTTTTTTTTTTTTTTTTTTTTGGGTATCAGTGATTGAACCCAGGAGTGCTTAATCTCTGAGCCACATCCACAGCCCTTTTTATTTTGAAACAAGGTCTCTCTAATTTGCTGAGGCTGGCTTTGAACTTGCAAGCCTTCTGCGTCAGCATCCCAAACTACTAGGATTACAGGCACATACCACCACACCCTGTGTGATGATTAGATCTTGAGGACAGAGCCTCCGTGACTAGACTGATGTTGTTGTCATGGAAGAACGTAAGTTGTCTGAAAGTGGGCTTGTGATGAAAGTGAGTTTGGCCCTCTTTTGCTGTTTTGCTATCCTTCTGCTTTACCATCCCAAGCCACTGAGATTATAGGCAGGTACCATGGTGCCTGACCAGATATTAGTTTTATTTTCATGTTTTATAATTTATTACTCTTAGTATAAGAATAGTGTAAAGTAGGGTTAAATAAATGAAAAAGTTTCTCTTACCCTTTGCATTTCCCAGTCCTTGTTTAATATCTTGACTATTGTTCTATAATTCTTTTATGCCTATGAAGCCTAAATATTTTACTTTTTGTTGTTGTTGTTGTTGTTGTTCTGGGGATTGAATCCAGGGCCTTGGATATGCTATGCAAGTGTTCTACCAGTGGCTATACCCCTAGTCCCAAGAAAGGCTTTTTTTTTTTTTTTTTTTGAGATGGGGGTCTCACTATATATTGCTCAGGCTGGGCTTAAATTCAAAGTCTCAGTCTCAGCCTTCCAAGTAGCTGTGATTACAGGGGTGCTTCACCATACACAGCTTCATTTTTAATTAATTAATTAATTTTTTTTACCAGGGAATGAACCCAGGGGCACTTAACCACTGAGCCATATCTCCAGCTCCTTTTATTCTTTTATTTTGAGACTGGGTTTGCTAACTTACTAAAGATGTCGATAAATTGCCTCAGCCACCTGAGCTATTGGGATTACCGGTGTGCCACCGTGCCTGACTAGATTAGTTGAGTTTTTATTATAGTAACACTGCAATGAATATTTCATATATATCTTTGCATACTTAGGAAAGACATTTTTTTTTTCTTTACTAGGGTTTGAAGCCAGGGTGCTCTACCACTGAACTACATTCCCAGCCCTTATTATTTTTTATCTTGAGACAGGGTCTTGCTAAATTGCCTAGGCTGGCCTTGAACTTGAGATCCTCCTGCCTCAGACCCTGGAATCACTGGGATTACAGACATAACCCCCATATGGCCATATAATTTTTATTATCACTGTCCATGTAGCAACTTCAGCATTAAAAAAATTATACTTTAATGAATACCATTGATAGCAGTACTCTGAGCAAAGGCAAGTCAGATTTAAAAACTTGTAATTTTTGTGTGTGTGGATAAAGAAGAGTGAGAAACTATGTGAGATAGGGATAAGTCAAAAAAACTATGACTTATTTTCATGTGTATATATGTATTTTTTAAATACTTCTTTTTTTTAGTTGTATTTGGACACAATACCTTTATTTTATTTATTTTTATGTGGTGCTGAGGATCGATCGAACCCAGGGCCTCGAACTTGTGAGACCAGCACTCTACCAATGAATCACAACCCCAGCCCTCATGTGTATAGTATGTCTAAAAGTAATCAAGATTAGAGATGCATGAAGCCTTTATCATGTCCAACAAAAGTGCTTTTGTTGAACTTGGTTAAGTCACATGTACTTGGAAAGTCACACGTAAAAGAAAATTAGCCTGATTTTCAGCAGTTATTCTCCATCCTGAAATCCTTGAATTGCGTAGCTACTGCTATCCAGTGGTGAGAAGAGGTAATTCCAGCCAAGACTTTATTTTAGAAGCAGGGATTGAACCCAGGGGAGTTTAACTATTGAGCTATATTCCCAGCCGTTTCTGTTTATTTCATTATATTATTATTATTGTCATTATTATTACCTTGGTACCAGGGATTAAATTCAGGGTACTTAACCACTGAGCCACCCCTACCTCTTTTTCGTTTTTATTTTGAGACAGCATCTTGCTAAATTGCTGAGGCAAGCCTCTAACTTGTGATCCTCCTAAACTTATGTGATCTTCTTGCCTCAGCCTTCTGAATGGCTGGGATTATTGGCATATGCCACCAGGGCTGTCTGTAGTTTTCTTTTCTCCTAACATTTTGTATGGGTTTGGTATCAAGCTAATGATGGTCTCATAAAGATTAACTGGAAAGCTTTTTTCCCTCTGTATTCTCATAAGAATTTGTATACGAGGGCTAGGGTTATAGCCCAGTGGTAGAGTGCTTGCCTAGAGAATGTGAAGCATTGAGTTCAATTTTCAGCATCACATATAAACAAACAAATCAAATAAATAAATGTTAAGGGTCCATTGACAACTAAAAAAAAAAAAGAATTTGTGGGCTGGGGTTGTGGCATGGTGGTATAGAGCTCGCCTAGCATGTGTGAGGCACTGGGTTTGATCCTCAGCACCACATAAAAATAAAGGTATTGTGTCCACCTACAATGTGTGTGTGTGTGTGTGTGTATATATATATAATTTACATAGGATTTATTCAAAAATATTTACAAGTATTGTGTCCACTATAACACACACACACACACACACACACATATATAATTTGTATAGGATTTATTCCAAAAATATTTTATTTATGCTGATGCTGGAGTTTTCTGTGAGAAAAGTTTTCAGTAATAAAGTCAATTTATTTAATAAATAGCCAAATTAATGTTAAGTAATTAGACAAATTGAAAATTTGTATTATTCAGTAATTATTATTGGATGCCTAGATTGTGAAGAGTATTGAACTGGGTGTTGGGAGATAAAAGATGAAAAAAGTAAGTTTCCTGCATTTATGGAGGTTATGCTTTAGCGGGAGATATTAAAGCATAGTAACACATAAAGCACAAAAGATTGAGCATAACAGAAGCAAGCAAGTAGAAGCATTTCAAATTTGTACTGAGAGAGTAAGAGAAATTTATCCAAAGTACCTGGCAAAGACTCAAAAGAAGGTATTATTTGAGGTGATACTTAAAAGTACATGTTTGCCAAATTGACAGGGTAGAGGAGAGTGTTTCAGGTAGAAAGTTTAATGCATGCAAAGGTATAAAGGATGTAAAGAACATGGACATGTTAAGAAAGCATAAATTGAAGATTACTAATTTTTTTTTTTGGGGGGGGGTTACCAGGGATTGAACCCAGGGGTGCTGAACTACTGAGCCACATCCCCAGACCTTTTTTATATTTTATTCAGAGACAGGGTCTTGCTGTTTTGCTAAGTGCCTCACTAATCTTCTGAGTCTGGCTTTGAACTTGAGATCCTTCTGCCTCAGCCTTGAGGTGCTGGGATTACAGATGTGCACCGCCACACCAGGCAAGATTTCTCACATTTTAAATTAAAGGTTGGAAGTCAGAGATAAAGCTGGGCAAGGCTGGAACTTTATGATAAACCAGGGCTAAATAGTGAAGGAAGTTATTTACCCTGCATTAGTTTGCATTTTATCTTACTACTATTTGGAAGTTACTAAAAAATTTTGAGCAGGGGAGTGATTTTATTTAGAGTTTTGCTTATGATAAAATGGATAAAGGGAAAGTAGAGTTATGGTTGAATGGTAATGAATATTAAGTCCAGTCTAGAGATGATAAGGGCCTGAATTAGGGGAGTGAGAGTAGGAAAAAAGGAGGGAACAAAAACAAGATATATTTTATAATTTTATGAATAGTTTAAATGGTCCTACTAGATTTGCTAACTTGAGGGTCACTGGTAACCTTAGTGATAACTGTTGTCACTATCATGGGAAGGTAGGAGCAGAAGTTGAGAATAGTGAATTAAGAATTGAAAAGATGAGCCAGTTGAAAGAGCAAGTATGAACTACTTTCAATTGGCTGTGAATGGTGGAAAACTTCAAATTTGTACTGAGAGAGTAAGACAAGGGAAATTAAATTTTTTTTTAAATTGTTGATAGATGTTTATTTTATTTATTTATTATTTATATGTGGTGCTAAGAATCGGACCTAGTGCCTCACACATGCCAGGCAAGTAGAAATGGTTAAATAGAAGGTTTTTTTTTTTTTAAAGATGGAAACAACATGAATATACTTATATACTTATATGTTGAGAGAAAAGGGTGAATGGAAAAATTAGAGTTCTAAGATACAGAGAAGAAAGGAAACAGACAATGAAGTCAGGTTCCTGAAAAGGTTGGGGAGTAAAGAATTCAGGGCATGCACAAGTGGATAGGCGGAACTATAAGCAAAGATGCTAAAGAATAAGAATACAGTGGCATAAAGTTCAGAGAGTTCACAGAAATTTTATTTTATGAGGGAAATAGTAAGTTATTTATCTGTATAGAAAGAAGAGGAGAAAGCTTGGAGCTGTAAGCTTGAAAAGAGCACTAATGTTTGGAACAACCATTGAAAGGCATAAGATTGGTAATTATCAAGGCCAAATCTCAGGGCAAATCTAAGACTTGTACCACAAAGTTTTATGTACACCAATCTCTAACGTTATGTAATTTGTTCTTGGGGGGCATAATTGAGGTGCATGGTTGGAGTATACATTACTGGAGTCTTTTTGGCTGGCTGTGGTAAAAGAGCAAAGGGGGTTTAAGGATACTGGCAAAAGGAGAGTTGAAACAGAAAAGAGGAATAAAAAGGAGAAAGCTAATATGATTGCATGACATGATGAATTACAAGCTGTAATGAGACTTCAATTGTGAAAGAAGTTAGGATAAGAATCTGTGATAAGCTAGATACAGAGTCCAAGATTTCAGAAATGGAGCCATTTTGGGTGTGAAAAAGCCTGATGAAGAGCAAGGACATGAGACGAAATAAGAGTTAAAGATGATTTCTAGGTCAGAGGAGTGTGTGACTAGGAAGATTTAACAATATGAAACTAGAAGTCTCTAAGATGGCAAGATTTGGGAGGAAGAATATAAAACAGTAAAAATTGAACAATAAGTGATAGTGACTGTTGACACAGAAGGGGGCGGGAATGTACCTTGTGGTATAGTCACATGACTTAGGTTTCAAGTGAGATCATAAGGTCAGAAATAGAAACAATAGTCCACTTCCCTGTCTTTACTTCTTTTTAAAAATGTATTAAGTGAAGGTGGTAGCTATATTTATTCTTTTTTTTTTTAAGAGAGAGAGAGAGAGAGAGAGAGAGAGAGAGAGAGAGAGAATTTTAATATATATTTTTTAGTTTTCGGCGGACACAACATCTTTGTATGTGGTGCTGAGGATCGAACCTCGGCTGCATGCATGCCAGGCGAGAGCGCTACCACTTGAGCCACATCCCCAGCCCAGCTATATTTATTCTTTAAAAATTTTTTTCTTTTTAGTTATACATGACCATAGAATGTATTTTGACATACATAGAGTATAACTTCCCATTCTTGTGGTTGTATGTGATGTGGAGTTACACTGGTTATATATTCATATGTGAACATAGGAAAGTTATGTCTGATTCATTCTACTGTCTTTCCTATTTATTCTTTTTATAATTATGGAAAAGCGGAGAAATATATGGGGTATAAAATATTTCTCCCATCCAGTCCTCTATTCTTTGAAACCCTTTTAAATCCACTTACATGCATACACATGTAATTTTTTTTTTTTTAATCTTGCATCCATCCAGGGCAAAATTTTTTTAAATTATTTTTTTTAGTTGTAGATGGACACACAATCTTTTTAAATTTTTTTCTTTTTATTTTTTTGTGGTGCTGGGGATTGAACCCAACGCCTTGTGCATGCCAGGCAAGCACTCTACCAACTGAGCTATGTCCCTAGCCCTACACATGTAATTTTTGTGTTTTGACATAAATTGATAGTTATATGTTTTTCGTTTTGTTTTTGCAGTCCCCCCCCCCCTTTATTTTTAATCTTGGATCTCTCTTTTGTTTTTAAGTCTCCTGCCTTAGCCTCCAAGTCGCTGGGATCATAGGCATGTGACACGATGCTACTTGGATTCCTTTTAATGGCCTTAATAGGTGTGTGTGTGTGTGTATTTTTTCTTTACTTCTAGGGCAAATCACCCCATAGTAACAGATATGCCACTAACCATTTTCTATTGATAGTTCATGTTTTCCAATATTTCTTTACTGAAATAACCATCATTGCATATACCTTTTTATGCATATCAGGATTTCTCTAAAATACCTATTAGTGAAATTGCTAAATTGAAGGTTACATATACTTAATATTTTGGTTAATTCCACTAGATTTCCCTTCAAAACGCTGTGGTAATTTACATTTCTGCCAACAGTATTTGGGAATAGTCCAAGCTCCTCCTCCTCAACAGTAACAAAATTATAATCTTTTAATATTTTAAGATATCATTTTCCTAGGTAGAGTAGAAAAATTAGAGGTATAATTCAACCAGTCAATACAATTAAGTGTTGAAGACTGCCACTTGCTTAGTCACACAAATGAGCTCCAATCTAGGTTTTGGCACTTGCTATCTGTGCTAATTAAAGCATTTCTAAGTTATAGTGTTGTGATAAGTTTACATTTGGAGTGCACACAGGTACAGAGTTCCTTAGTATTTATCATTATAGAAGTAGGAGCAAATAGCATCCATTACATAGTTCATTATGCTTCCTGAGTTATCACAAATCGGTTGATTCCATTTAAAGCGTATCATGGTCAAATTTTCCAAAAAGGTAATCACAGTACACACTGAAAGCACAGCAAAATATTTCAAAAGGTGTCGTTCTGTAAAGTCCGAAGTAAGGAGTTGCTCTCCGACCAAAAAAAAAAAAAAAAAAATCAATCAATCAATCAATCAATCAGGCTGGGCATTTTTAACAGATTCTGGAAGGTAAAAAGCACGTGTCCATGAGTGTCCCAAACATTTCCCGCAGGTACCCGGTATGAGATTCCACAAGAGGAGGCATCATTTTCCTGCCAGGAACCTATGATTAAAAAGTGGCTCTTGGAAGGCACTCAGCCAGATTTCCAGATGAGGTCCCATCCTTCTGAGAGATGCGGGGACCTGCCGGCAAGATGACGCTTTCTACGGGACAGAGATTTTCATAACGTAAGTCGTTCGCCGAGAAGGCATTTTGCCATTACTCAAGATGGTGAACAGGGTATCCAGTGTTCCCAGGTTCCAATATGGATCCCCTAACCCGCGCCATCGAAGAGGTTAATTTCAGGATTGAAACGGAACTCGGGAGGAAGAGACGCAGCGGAAGTAGTCGCTTACGCAACTCCCGTCCTCAACGTCCCGCCCCCGGCTCTACGCCCCGCCCCTGGCGACGCGGAGAGCGGAGTCAAGATGGCGGCCGAGTTGGAGTATGAATCTGTGCTGTGTGTAAAGCCGGACGTCAGCGTCTACCGGATTCCACCCCGGGCCTCCAACCGCGGTTACAGGTACCAACTCTGAGGCACTGCCGCACACGTGTCGGGAATGACATTTCTGTTTTTAAAGTAGCACGCTGTCTTTGCTCTAGGTTGTCACCTTGCTAGCTTACCCTCTGGGTTGTTACCGTCCTGTTCTCTTGTTCCACTTCTACATAGTTCATTATCATTGGTCTTGTTTCCGCCAGTTATCCTTTTTTTTTTTTCTTTTTTACCATCCTGAATCATTCCACTTCTCCTCCCCCATCTCTCTTGGGACATCCATATGCTCCCCATCATCCACATCCATTCATATCTGTTCCATCGCCATTCACCTTCTGTTCTTTCTTAAGTGCGTCCTTCAGCTTGTAATCCTCTCTCCCCAATCCCTGACAAATACATTTCCAGTACCCACTGCACACATGTGGGTAATCATTGTGTTATTGGTCACTGTTGAATGATCAAATTTATCTTTTGTACTGTTGTCAGTCTCACATCAAGTATCATTATTCATCATTCGGTTTTTCCTACGATTGTTTTGCTAGTGGCAAATATAATGATCATAAGTTTTCCAATGATTGTCTATTATGCTTCTTTTCAATATATTTTCTTGGTTATATTGTATTTTTTTGTCTTCCTTTCCTTCCTCTCATTTTCTGTAGTGTTTCTGTCCAGGATTAATGCAGCATTTTCTTGGTAGGGCCTAACTAACAACCTCATAATCCAGTAACTATTAAGGTCTGAGTAGTGCTATGTTATGTAGTTGAAAGATAATCCACTGGCATAGAAGTTAAAAAAATATGAGTATGAGCCCTGGCATTAAATGCCTGTATAACTTGGGGGGAAATCTTAAGCCTCTCCAAGGCTTAGTTTTTTCATCTGTGAAATAGAAAAAAATGCTCTTCTTATGTACATCGAGTGAGGTTTTGGAGAGAAAAATGAAATCATAGTAGATAGGAAAGAATATAAGAAACATCAAAGCATCATAATTACACATGCTGTTCTTATTTCTCTCTCTTATTCATATTACCATAAGGATTTTTCTCTTGGTATTTACCATTACTTTGGCTGAAAAGTTATCTTCTCCATAGGTCCATTTTGCCTCTTTACCTGAGGTTCATTTATCATGAAGCAATATCTTTGTACTTGCAGACTTATGCACTGGGCCCTTGTGAGTTTACCTTTTAAAGAACTAGTTCTGTTTTCAAGAAGCTGTCAGCTAGACCCCATATATAGAAATCATGGTTTTTGATGGTATTTACGGTTAATATATAATTTTGACTCATCTTAGACATAACCTTCTTTGGGAAGCCCTGCCTGACTCTTCCTTTCTGATTTAGGTATGCTCTCTCTGTGTTTCATTGGTACCCTTTGGTTGTCTCCATCTCAGTGCTCTGCATTCTCTTTTGTAGTGGATTGTTCATATTCCTGTTTCTCCAGAGTAGGTAAAATGTCAACAACCTGAGGTCTTTTTAAATTTTGTATTCTTAGGGTCTAGCACAGTGTTCGACACTTAATGGGCACTCTGTAAATGCTGAATGAAAGAAGAAATTAGTTAGATAATATAGATAAACCTGATCATATAAATTAACATAGCTTGAACTGCTAAATAAGGTCAAATACCTCATGACTTTGAACTTTCAGGAGTTAAGACTTTCTAAATGATATGATACACATTGAAGTTGAAGTCTGTTTCTTATATTCTACTTCAGGCATTTAAAAACATCTTCACTCTCACCTATTTGCATTCTTTACCTTTACTTTCTAGTTTATCCCTAAGCCTTTATTTATATATCAGTTAATTACAATGAGCCGTTAAAGCAATTTCTTAATTTTCCTTTACACTCTTTCCTGTTATCCTCCTGTGTTTTTCATGATTATTAGAATTTTTAACCTTCAATGGGCATTTTATCTTTTCTTCTTTAGTATGGTGAATGAATACAGCAGAATTAAGTTTGAATTGAATCTCTTCATTTCTTTGCTGGGTTACCTTTGGCAAATCACTTAACTGTATCAAACTTTAGGCTTCTTATCTGTAAAAATGAATGTAGCAGTACTTACCTTGTAAGATTTTCTCAATTTTTACAAGAATAGGCTTAATGCCAGGCATATAATAGATACTTTATAAATTTACTTTTTTCTTTGTCTGAATAGTCTTTCTTATTGTTTCCCAGATCCCATTTTACATTATGAGCATGATTTATTCTTTAGGCTGCCTTTAAAGGACAAATTGGGCTTTTTAGCAAGCAGGGGGATTCCTACCTTTGAGTGACAAGTAAGAACAAAGGGAATAAAATGACTTTATATAAACTGTTGCTTCCTAAACAGTCACTGCTTATCAGACTTTTGGACCAAAAGAGAAGGAAAATATAGGTTGATCAGAAATTTATAAATGAATAGAAAATGATTTTCCATTCTATAAATTTTTTTTCCTTCATCACTACTTTCCTCCCCTACCTAAATTAATATTAAATTCTGTAGTATTTTAATTTTAATGTAAAGAATACTGGACTTTGAATTAGGTATTATTACTGAAATTAGGCATTATTTTCCTTTATTGAGAGAGAAAAGGGGTGGGGAGACATACTTTTCATGGCTGCTCTAAGGGTTTAATAAAAGGTACATGTGGAAACTTATTGTGATTTATAGTAATGACTTATACATACAGTTTTAGGCTAATGTAAATGAAAATTTGTGAAATCAGTTCATAGTATTGTCAAAAGACCAGCAAAACCAAGAGTTCTTTAGGCTAGGTTTTGGAGTAGGAGAGGAACTAAGGCTCATGGCTTAGGGAAACTGCTGTAATGAATATCCATTTTACTTACTGAGAATTTGCTAACTTTCAATAAGAGAATTGGGTACTAGATAAAAAGACAAAGAGTCTGAACTGGAAGAAATACATCCAGTAGGATTGTTTCTAATATTTTCAATAGCTCACTTATGCTTAAGTCTAGCTTTTGGTATGACCAGAATAAGTAAACGTTAAGTATATAAATAATTAATAGAGGGGATCTGTAGAGTATTCTAATCTAGATCAGATTCAGATACTTGAGGGTCTTGGAGGGCAGAGCATCAAAAGGGAAGGGAATGATAAGAATTTATCTTACAAATCCTGTCAAAAACCTGTGCTACATTTTTTACTTTCTTCATTTCAGCCTTTTGCATATTATGTTAAACTCATTTTTGTTCATATATACCTTATTGTTACTTTTTTTTAGCCTCTAAGTATTAGTCTTCAGGTTCTTAAGGGGTGCATTATTAATAACTTTTATTTTCCTCTCCCTTTTCTATACTCCTGGCAAAACAAGTCACAATTTTATAGATGTTCATAAAAATCCACCATAAGTAATAGTTAGATTTTGTTCAAGTTCATGTAAACACATGTCATCTGAGTATACATTTTAGTATTTCTAATGTTTTTACAGACATTTGTGTTTTCATTCCAGATTTTTCTTCTGAATTTGGGCTCACATATATTCAATTTCCTAGTCTACATCTCCTCTTAAATCTTTTTGACATCTAGAACTCAGCATCTCCAAAAGAAAACATCTAATCTTTGTTCCCAGTGAGGCTCCACCTTTGGCCTTCCTCATCTCAGTTATTGGTAACTCCTTTGCTCAGGCTAAAATTCTTAAAGTAACCCTATACTTCTCTTTTTCTCTTCTGACATATCCAATCCATTAGGAAATCCTACTCCCTTTCCTTTAAATATATCTAGAATCTAGCCAGTTCTGCTATTATCTTTTCTGAGCCATCATCATGAATCACCTAGATTACTGCAATACTCTTTTAACTAATCTCTGTGCTTCGGCCATCATGTCCATACATCTCTTCTCCACTCAGCAGACAAACTAATCCTTTTAAGACATAAGGCAGGTCATGTCATATCTGCTGAAAGCCTGCAATGGCTCCTCTTTTACTCAGTAAAAGGCCAAGTTGTTTTGATAGCCTGTAAACCCCTTCCTGCATGAACTGGCTCTCTGTACCTCTCCCTCTTGGTCTCTTACTCTATTCTAAGCACAGTGACTTTCTTGCTGTCCCTCAAACATGCCAAGCATGTTCTATTTTTTTTTTTTTTTTAAAGAGAGAGAGAGAGAGAGGGAGAGAATTTTTTAATATTTATTTTTTAGTTTTCGGCAGACACAACATCTTTGTATGTGGTGCTGAGGATCGAACCCGGGCCGCACGCATGCCAGGCGAGCGTGCTACCGCTTGAGCCACATCCCCAGCCCCCCAAGCATGTTCTTACCTTAGCATCTTTGCACTAGCCATTCCCTGGACCCAGAAATCTTGATCCTCTAGGTATTTCCCCTCACTTACTTAACAACTTTTGCTCACATTCCACCCACCTAGTGAGGCATACCCTGACCACCCTCTTGAATATTGCAACCTGTTTACTCTCCCACTGCTTTCCCCAAACTTCATGTCTGCCTCTTTATTTTCTTTTTACTTTAGCACTTATAACGTTCTAAGATACTATGTTATGTTATTTATCATTCTGCCTTTTTAAAAATAAATATTTATGTTTTAGTTTTAGGTGGATACAATACATTTTATTTTTATGTGGTACTGAGGATTGAACCCAGTGCCTCACAGGTGCTAGGCGAGTGCTCTACCACTTGAGCCACAACCCCAGCCCCTCATGTTGCCTTTTTATTGTGTCTTTTTTTTTGGAATGTAAGTCTAATAAGAAGGAGGATGTTTTGTTTGCTTTTATGTCACAAGCATCTAGAACAATGCTTGTGACTTAATAAGCACTCTGGCTGTATTCAATGAAAGATAATATGCTCAGTGATTTCGGAAGGCTTCTGTTACCCAGGATATTTCAATTAGTAGATATACTTTGTTGTTACCTGATCAATAAAACACTATTATATACAATGTAATCTATAGTATGAATATAACATATTCATAAAAAGAAGCTTTTTTAAAAAATATTTATTTTTTAGGTGTAGATGGACACAGCACAATGCCTTTATTTTTATGTGGTGCTGAAGATTGAACCCGGGTCCCGCCCATCCTAGGCGAGTGCTCCACCGCTGAGCCACAAACCCAGCCCATAAGAAGTTTTTTTATTTTTATTTAAAATTTTTTTTTGCAGTGTCTCACACGTGCTAGGCAAGCGCTTTGTCACTGAGCAACACCCCCAGTTCCAAGAAATTTTATATTTTTTATGGCTTCTATTTATACTTTTACTTGTTCTTGTTGACACATTTTTTAGACTCTAAAATCCTCCAGTAGTAACATAACAAGAGGCAGCTGTATAAGAAGATCATGGATATTATTTTTTTGATTATTTAATAAGTAGAAAGAATAGGCAATTCAGGACAGACATGTAGCAATGTGGCAGATGATTATGGGTAGGCTTTAGTAATATTAAAGAAATGTACCTGAGGCCTGAGGCTTCCCATTTTCCTGTTCTAGGGCATCTGACTGGAAATTAGACCAACCTGATTGGACCGGTCGTCTCCGAATTACTTCAAAAGGAAAGACTGCCTATATCAAACTCGAAGATAAAGTTTCAGGTAAAGTGCAGGTGACCCTTTAATATATTAAGGGTTTTGGTTTAACGTGCTTTTATAAATACCTTTAAGTTGGGGACCTAGAATGGAAATACTTGTTAATTGGAGTTCTGATTTTTTGCTTCCTTTGCTCAGAGGTCTTTTTCTTATTTGTCAGGAGAGCTCTTTGCTCAGGCACCAGTAGAACAATATCCTGGTATTGCTGTGGAGACAGTGACAGATTCTAGCCGCTACTTTGTAATTCGGATCCAGGATGGTACTGGTAAGGGATCTGAGATTTTGAATGGGATGTAGTTAGGAAAATGAACAAGGCACTTCAGTGAAATTGTGTTCTGATTGTATTTCTTACTTTTATTTACTAAATTATTCCTTTTCTTTCTCTGAAGTTGCTATAACTGTTGAGGGAGAAGTATTAACCTGTTATTTGTAATAGATATGAACACAAGTTCAAGATGTGGTAATTAATAGGTAGGACTTAAAATGAATTATGCATATCTAATGAAAGAATTGACACATTTTGCTCCTTTATGGTTTGTGGTGGTTTTTGGTGGGACTATCTTGAGTCTGTATTTCTAGGACAGTGATTCTCAATTATTTCTTTCTTTTTCCACTACTGGGATTGAACCCAGGGGCACTCTACCACTGAGCTACATCCCTAGGCCTTTTAAAATTTTTATATTTTGAAACAAATTTCCCTGAGTTGTCAAGGCTGTCCTTAAACTGTGATCTTCTTGCCTCAACCTCTTAGTCATTCGGATTAGAGGCATATGCCACAACTCCTGGCTTAATCATTTCTTCGTAGTTTATAACAGGAAGAAAGAAGTATTGTAGATTTTGCAGGTCAAATAGTCTCTGTTGCACCTAGCATTCTCAGTTTTGCTGTTGTATTATGAAAGCAGCAGTAGACAATAATTGATATAGCTATGTATCAATAAAACTTTATTTACAAAAACAAACAATGATAGAATTTGCCCATAACTGTATGTAGCCTACTGAGTGGGTCTTGTGAGAAAATGTTTTATATTCATAGACTTTATATAGTTAGAGTAACTTGCATATTTTCATTGGGCAGAAACTTCTTATACTTAGTATTCCTGACTTTTTCACAGGTCGAAGTGCGTTCATTGGCATTGGATTCACAGATCGGGGAGATGCCTTTGACTTTAATGTTTCCTTGCAAGATCACTTCAAGTGAGTAAAGTTTGTCCTTAGTTACCATGTTAAATGCTTATGGGAGTGTCCCTTTTCAATTGAATGGGCACTGTTGCTTTGGCCTTCTGGTTTCTTTATTTGGTATACTAGTTCATTATGAATATAAATCTCCCCCCTTCATGCCTGTTTCCTAATCTTTGTATCTATTCTGGTTTCTTTCTGTATTGTCTATAATATGTTTTAGATCCCTTGTACAATGATTTGTGATGATGCTTCTGTTTATGCCTCTCGGAAAATTTGCCCTTGCTTTTAGGAAGTGGAGGGAGAATATAGTCAACAGCAGGGCTATATATGAAGTGAGGAGTTGTGTACCAATTTTGTTAACTTATATAGCTGTATGTTTTGTGCATTCATGTCTTCAGCCCACCTGATTTTAGTACAGCTTTGCTAGACACTACTATATATATCATCAGCTTTCTACCTCAAGAACAAACATATTTCTGCTTTTCTGCTTCAGGATTCTGAAGTTGTTGAAGGCCACTTGGTTAGCAGAACAGTGTAATCTGCAAGGACTAAGGAACACCCACTCTGGGACAGTGTCCAACTGTCAGATAGAAAATGGTGGCTAGATGCCATCCTTTGAAGAGGGACCAGTTTAATACACATTCTTTATGGTTTCTCAGAGGGTTCTTAATGGGACTGAACCCCAGTTGGCCTCTTTCTTAGGTTCTTATCTCCTTTTCCTTTCTGATTTTTCCTGATTCCTTACTCTGTATTTTGGAATCCCATTTCATACAAACTAAATATACCCAAACTTGTATGTCAGACTTTGCTTTCAGGGAATCTCAAACTAAGATAAATTACTGTTTTCCCAAAGGTGGGTAAAGCAGGAATCTGAGATTTCCAAAGAATCTCAGGAAATGGATACTCGTCCCAAGTTGGATCTAGGCTTCAAGGAAGGACAGACCATCAAGTTGAGTATTGGGGTGAGTATTTTTTTTTTTTTTAATGTATTTTCCTGTTCTTCTCTAAGTTTGTGACATTTCTTTCTCTCTCTCTCTTTCTCTCTCACTCTCCCTCCTCTTCTTCCTGTTTAGAACATTACAACCAAGAAAGGAGCTGCTTCTAAGCCCAGGACTACAGGAGCTGGGGGCCTAAGTTTACTTCCTCCTCCCCCTGGAGGCAAAGTCACTATTCCCCCACCATCTTCCTCAGTTGCCATCAGTAATCATGTCACTCCACCACCCATTCCAAAATCTAACCATGGAGGTAGTAATTCAGGTAAATCTAAAACTTCTAAGTTTGGTAAATCATATCTAATGTTGTAATTGGATAAACCAGTTTTCTAACAGAGTACTAATGTTTTTGCTAAGAAGTGACTTTTTGACAAGGTGATTTTGGCAAAGAATCAGGTTTTTTTTTTTTTTTTTTTTTAATTGGTGAACTTAGTTACTGTATTTAGTGGGTTCTTTGACAGAAAATTTATTAAAAAAACTGTTTCCTTCATTGTTCATTGGTTAGATGCTTGTAGGCATGTGAATCAGATAGACCAACATTATGATTGTGGCTCTAATACTTTATATCTGAGTGCACTTGATAAATATTTCTTAAGTTCATTGAGTCTTAGTTTTCTTTCTCCAAAATGGAGATGTAAAGCTATGTCATCATAGTAAGGTTAAATGATAGGATAACACCCAGCACATTTCTTGGGATATAGTAGCCATTTAGTAAATTATTATTATTTCTTAATCCTTTACAAAGTCAGTTGAGAGAAAAGGAATTGTGTTCGTCCTAACTATCTGGTGCGAAAAAGATATAGTTAAATAAGAACATTAGAACTCAAAAGAATTTTCCTGAGATTAGAGAACCAGATATTAGATACAGGGAGTTTTAACTTAATATATTAGGCAATACAAATAATTTTTGAATTAATTCAAAAGGTAAGTTTTCTCTTTCTGCAACTAATCATCTGTAGGGACTGCCCAAGTCTGTTTTCTTTTTCTTAGTACTAGGGATTTTTGGGGGGAGCAGGGATGGAGGGAGGCTGGGGATTCAACTTAGGGCCTCACACTCTGAGCTTTATCACTAAGCTGTATCCCCAGCCCTGTACTGATGATTGAACCTAGAGCCTCATATATGCCAGGTAAGTGTTCTGCAGCTGAGCTACATCCCTAGCTCTTTCTAGAGTTTTTAGGTGAAAATGTTGTAACCACTTCTCTTGGTGTCACCAGCACTGGGAATAGTATCTAAAATTCATTTTTTTTAAATTGAACTTTTTATTTTTAGATAATTATAGGTTCACATGCAATTGTAAGACTAATACAAGGAAATCCTGTGTAACTTTTATCCAATTTCCTTCAATGGTGACATCTTATAAAATTATTAAATATCATAATCAGGAAATTGACATTGAAATCTCTGCCAATCTTATTCAGATTTTACCGTTTTTTTTTTTTTTTTTTTTTTTGGTGTGTGTGTGTGTGTGGTGCTAGGGATCGAACCCAGGGCCTTGTGCATGCGAGGCAAACACTCTATCAACTGAGCTATGTTGCCGGGGTCCTGCCCTAGCGGGGTCCAGGGAGTCCTGAAGGATGAGTGGCGTCAGCGAAAAGATGAGACAGGAGTCGTTCCGTTGGAGCAATCTCCAGAGAAAGAGATCTAATGCAGCTTTCTCTGGGTCATCTTTTATTACAATTTTTCTCATCATTATAGATTCAGAATACGTCATTAATTATATAATTTAAAACTTTGTCAAGACATGACATTTCCTTAACCATGATTGGGGGTACAAAAAATGTAACATTAATTTACATTTTTCTAGGATATGACCTTCAGTTATATAATTATTAAAAGTACAGAATCATTAATAAAATATGTCACTAATTTACATTTTTCAGATTTTCCCAAGATTTACTATTTTTCCCAAGATATGTTATTTTCTTATTAACTAATGCCAAACTACGTAACCAGACTCTAAGTCTCCTAACCAATCATTAACCTAAAGTACACTTGTACTTTATTTCTAATCTAAAATTCCCATCTAAAAAAGTCCCTTTAAATCTTATATTTAAAACATCCTAAAGTTTATGAATCATTCTTAAAACATATCAAAAACCTATACAACTAAAAACTTAAGAATTTCTAAACTTAAAAATCTAAATAAAATAATATTTCTAACATTATTCTAAAACTGTGTCTTTTAAAGCCGTTTTAATTCCTAAATTTATTCTCATAAAACTGGTTGAGCTGCTTTCTCAAAGAGTTTCTTTGTTTCTCAGTCAAGGTGCACTAGTTCTCATATCTTTATAATCTTTCTCAATAGAAAGTAAGTTCTAAAAATCAATCCACTTTCCACCAATATTAACTATGCTCATCATATATCCCTATGTAAAGTAAGAAAGGGTTTATAAAAAGAGAAGAATATATGTTTTAACTTTCCTAAGTGTAAAAATGAGACTACATGTGGTGAACTTTGTAAAATAAGCATACTGATTAGGTTTTCTAAGAGGCCGGAAATATGGGCTTGGGTTCTAGTTGATATAATCAATGTGGTGCCTAAAATTCTCATGACCTTTCAAAGGATGATTGTTGTCCGTTATCAGGTTTGTCCACAATGTACTGAGATAGAAGAACAGCCTTCTACTTTGTCCTTGATATGCTGAGGGGTAGTAGAACAGCCTCCAAGGCATGAACTACCTGTTATGTTCTAGCCATCTGAAATTTAATTTGTTTGGCATTTAACACACTTATGCCTCCTGTCAGAAACATAAGCATGAAAATGCAAAGTCCCAATTACATAAAAAAGGGTCTCATGGTTTCGGTTTCCCACCAACCAGCGTGGCTTTGCCAGCATTCATCCTCACTGTGACCCTGACAAGACAGTGGGAGAGCGGCTTTGCCAACACTTTTTCTCCCTGTGACCCTGTCAAGACAGTGAGTGGGGGATCGCCTCCCAGATTTTACCAGTTTTACATGTATTTGTTTGGGTATATGTTTCTTTAGTTTTATGCAGTTTTGTCATGCAAAAACATGTTTGATTAGTCATGTTTGATTAGTCACAGATTGGTCATTATAACTAGGCTACAGAATAGTTCCATAACTCTAAGGAATCCTTTGTGTCACCCTTTTATAACCACACTGATCTCCTTTTTAGTCTTTCTTTGCTCAACCCTATTCTGGTCTCTTTCTGTGTAACTTTGTCACTTGTGGAATGTTATATAAATTGAATCATATAGTTTGTAACCATTTGGGACTGGCTTTTTACACTGAGTGTAAATTTCTTGAGATTAATCCAAGTTGTGTATATCAATAGTTCCCTTTTATTGCTGAGTAGTATTCTATGATGTTATCCATGGAAGGACATTTGGGTTGTTTCCAGTTTTTGGCAATTATAGGTAAAGCTGCTGTGACATTTGTTTATAGGTTTTTGTGTGAACATTTCCAGGATTTTTATTGTGTCCCTTTTTCTTTTTTCTCCTCTTACCTGTGTTCAGATATCCTTTTAGATTTGGATTCTCCTATACCTGTCACAACAACAGCACCAGCTCCAGTTTCTGCAAGCAATGACTTGTGGGGAGACTTTAGTACTGCATCCAGGTAGTGAACATAGTGAAACCAGCATACTTTGACTCAGTGTTTAGAAGATTTGTATGGTCAAATTAATCTGTGATGTGGGAAAGCAGGGGATTTGCAAGTCACAATAGAGTCTTTTGTAGGAGTTCTAGGAAAAGAAATGTAGTTGTGTTGGGAATGGTGGGAGAAGAAAACTCCAGGGTGAGGTTTAAGTGGGATATTTCAAGCCTTGGTAAGTAGAATTTGTGCAAAGTATGATTTTAGAAATTTTGGACAGTGATTTCTTGGAAATAAATAAATATAGTTATGCTAATGTTATGCCTTTGGCTTTTTCTCTCTTTCTGTCTTGCAGCTCAGTTCCAAACCAGGCACCACAGCCATCCAACTGGGTCCAGTTTTGAATAGCATTGCAAGACAGTAAGGACAGACTTGAAGAATAAAAATGACGTTGAGGGCACCAATCTGTGAGGGAGGTTAGGAACCCCTTCCCTCCCCCAAACCAAAATTAATGGACAATCTTCTTCATAGCTTTTCCATTATATTCAAGTTGATTTATGTCACTCTTCTATGTCATTACTTGCTATACAGCCAAGAGAGTATCTGTTATTTCCTGGTGATTACCAATGCAGGAGAACAGTAGATCTTAACTATACTTGTGGCTGGCTATGCAGGGTTCAAAAGACCAGTGTCTTTTTGAGGGGAAATGACCTTTAATCTGTAAAATTTTTCTCCATCTTTTAAAATTCTTGAACTTATTTTAGAATCATCTCATGATCCTTGTGTGCCTCTTTGTGAAACCCTATTTTACAATTTCAGGGGAGACAAAGCCTTGAAACTTTCTTTTCCACTAACCCAAGACTCTAAAAATGGCCAGGCTGACCTCAGTATTTACAGATTCAGAATTTTGATAAGGGTATGTTTGGAGAAAGATGGGTATCTTGGGTCTCTTCTGTATAGCCTCCAGGCTTGTCCTATTCAATGAACGTCCAGCGCTAGGTGCAGCTCCATCGCCCTCTTGTGTGTTTACATGTCTTTTCCTATGATAAGAGGGTTGTATTGGTGGCATCGCTACTGTTGTGTTTATTGAATAGTGCAACATCTTTGACATCTTTGGATGTTTCTGGGATGGAGGAAGTTCAAGAGGCTGTGCTTTCCAAGTTATATTCCATAGAAGTTTTTGATTTCTTGCAGCTCCACCTCATTGCTGCATTTGAAGCACAGCATTAATTTATGTTCACCCCTTTATTTGACCTAATTTGAAGAGTTGTGTTTTTAACCTGATCTGTAGAGCAGAGAGGTTGAAAGCACTTAAGTCTTATTCAGTACCCACATTGCCTTGCTGCCTGGGTATCTGACCCCTTTCCATAAGCATTTTTTTTTTTTTTTCAATCCATCTGGCTCTTCAATAGAAAGCTGCTATTACATATATTGTCACTTATGAAGGATGTTAGAGAGTCACAGCTTTATTGTGACAGGTTTTGTCTTGGACTTTGATACCCACTAGCTAGGGTATCTTACAAGCAAGTTGCTCTCCCTTCACTTTCCTTTCCCTCTGCCCTGCCATTCCTTTTACAATGCTGTGAAGACAGTTCACCTCCTCAGATGAATGGGCACTACCTATTTTGTTTGTTAAAGGGCAATTTTGAGAATTAGATGGGAGGATGTAATTACTTCCCTTAGCACCTGTTTGGAGATTTACATTCTGGCTGAAGGGGGATCCTTATATTTAGTTTGAAAATATATTGTTTCTCCTGGATTCCATTCTTAACTCTTTCTAACTTTGGGTCCATAATTTTCATTGCTTCCCCTTCCAGGCAGCTCTATTCTTGCAGAGCCATGGCAGGACATTTTAAAATTCCAATAGAAAACACTAAAAAGAAAGTCTGTAGAATCACTAGTGACTAACTATTGGGAACCTATTTTCTCAATCTTCCTCCATGTTGTGTTCTTTGTATTCTCAAGATGATAATATATTATGTATTTGAATTGCTGAAAAATTGAAAATGAAGTTTAAGATATATGTATATAAAGCGTATGCTGTATTGGTGCAATAATGGTAATTAAAAATATGGAAAATGATGTTTATCTTTTGTCTATTTAATTACCTTTTTAATTTAATTGACCCAATATAAATGGGCCAGTAAGTAATAAAAGGGCATATATATCTATTACTTTTTTATTTTATTTTTTTTAAGAAATGGGGCCTTAAGAATTTGAGAGTAGACCTTGATGCTCAAGGTTCTAAACAGACAGAATACGCCTTATAATACATGAATATTTATTATTTATTTGCTGGTACCATAATTTCATTTGCCTCAAATTATATTCATGACTAAGGCCACCTCTCACATCCTATAATATAATCAGCAGAAATGAAAAGAATCAGCATAAGAAACAGAACTAAAGTCAGTCATAAACTTTGGAAACTAGAAAAGATCTTGGAGTTCTTGTACAGTGATTGTCATAGAATATGTGGGTGCAGTAGACTTGCCTTACAAGAAATGTTAAAGGATGTTCTTTGAGCTGAAACAAAAGGCTGCCAATTAGTAGCATGAAAACATGAAAGGGCGGAGCGGTGGTGCACACCTGTAATCCAGTGGCTCTAGAGTCTGAATCAGGAGGATCATGAGTTCAGAGCCAGCCTCAGCAAAAGTCAGGCACTAAGTAACTTGGTGAGACTCTGTCTCTAAATAAAATACAAAATAGGGCTGGGGATGTGGCTTAGTGGTCAGGTGCCTGTGAATTCAATCCCTGGTACCAAACAAACAAGCAAACAATAATACTGTGTGGTACTGTGTAAATCATGCACATCTAGTGAAGGACAAGAATATTTAAATTTAAAACTAGTTATCAGATGAAATAGATATTATAAACAAGAGATAAGAGACATTGTAATAGAGGTCAATTTTTCAAGAGGTTATGACAATTGTAAATAAACATACAATATCAGAGCACCAAATTATAAACCTTTTAGTATATTCAAAGGGAGAAGTAGGCAGCTGTATAATAATAGTAGGGTATTTCAGTACCCCACTTTCAATAATGGGTAGAGCATGCAGACAAAATCAAAAGGAATCATTGAACTGGAATTGTACTTTAGACCAAATGGACCTAAGGGACATGTATATAACAACCATCTAAGATCACAGAATACATGTTCTTAAGTGCCAATTAAACATTCTTCAGAATCTGGCATATGTTAGGCTGCAAAACAAGTTAACAAATTTAAGATGGTTGAAACTGTATCAAGTATCTTACTACAATGGTATGAAGCTAAAAATCAATAACAAGGGAAATTGGTGTTATGGTTTGAATATATGGTGTTGCCCAAAAGCTCATGTGTGAGACAATGCAAGAATGTTCAAAGGTTCAGCCTGCACAAAAATCAACTCAAAATGGATCAAAGACCTAGTAATTAGACCAGAAACTCCTAGAAGAAAATGTAGGATCAATACTCCAGCTTGAAGGAACAGGCAACAACTTTCTTAAAGCTCAGGAAATAATGCCAAGAAATAATAAATGGGATGGCATTAAATGAAAAAGCTGCATAGCAAAGGAAACAATTAGGAATGTGAACAGAACCTACAGAATGGAAGAAATTGTTTGCTAGCTATTATTCTGACAGGATATCTAGAATATACAAAGAACTCAAAACTTAACACCAAAATACCGTGCAAACATCCCAATTAGTAAATAGGCAAATGAATTAAATGGACATGCCTCAAAAGAAGAAATAAAATTGGCCAAAAAATATATGAAAAAATGTTCAACACCATTAGCATTTGGGGAAAGGCAAATCAAAACTACACTGAAATTTCATCTCATTCCAGTCAGATTGGCAGTCATCAAGAATACAAACAATAATAGCTGGGCATGCTGGTACATGCCTGTAATTCAGTGGCTTAGGAGGCTGAGGCAGGAGGATTGCAAGTTCCAGCAAGTTAGTGAGAACCTGTCTCAAAAATAACAAATGGGGCTGGGATATGATTCAGTAGTTGAGTATCCCTGGGTTCAGTCCCCAGTACTTGCCCCCAACTCCCTACAAAAAAAAAAAAAAAAAAAGAATACAAAGCATTGTTGGAGGGAACGTGCAGAAAAAGGAACCCTTCCACTTTTGGAATTGTAAATTAGTACAACCACTATGGATATCAGTATAGAGGTTCTTCAAAAGAGTAAGCATGGAAGTACCATTTGACCCAACTATACCACTTCTTGGTATTTATCCTAAAGAAATAAAGTCATCACAGTGCAGTGATGCATGCATACCCATGTTTATAGCATCACAATTCACAATAGCCAAACTATGGAACCAACTTGAGTGTCCATCTTGGATGAATGGATAAAGAGAATGTGGTATATAAACACACTGGGGTTTTATTGAGCCATGAAGCAAAATGAAATTGTCATTTGCAGGAAAATGGATGGACTTAGAGACCCTTATGTTAAATGAAATAAATCAAATTCTAAAGATCAAGGCTTATTTGTTTTCTCTCATATGTGGAAGCTAGAGAGGAAAAAGAAAAAGAAAGATGTGGAGGGGATCTCAAGAAAATCAAAGGGAGATCAATAGAGGAAAGAGATCAGAAGTGGGAGGTAAGAGGGAGGGGGAAATTATATTGTTATATTGTGTATGCATGTATGAATATGTAACAACAAATTCCATCATTATGTGCAACTATAATGCACCAATAGGAAATGTGGAAAGAGAAAAAAAAAGTTCAGAGGTGAAATGATTGGGTTATGACAGCATGGATCTAATCAGTGCATTAATTCACTGAGATTAACTGTGTGGTGTAGGATATGGCTGGAGGAGGTAGGTCACTGGGGCCAGGCATTAGGGTTTATATTTTGTTTCTGGTGAGTGGAGCTCTCTGTTTCATGATTGCCATGCCCTGAGCTACTTTCCTCCTCTACACCCTTCCACCATGATGTTTTGCCTCACCTCGGGTTCAGGGCAATGGAGTGGGATATCTATATACTGAGACCTCTGAAACTGTGAGCACTAAATAAACTTTTCCTCCTCTAAAATTGTTCCTACCCAGGTGCAGTTGTGCACTCATGTAATATTACCCAGCAGCTTGGGAGGCTGAGGTAGGAGGATCACGAGTTCAAAGCCAGCCTCAGCAAAAGTATTGAGACATTAAGCAACTCAGTGAGACCTGGTCTCTAAATAAAATACAAAATAGGGCTGGGGTTGTGGCTCAGTGGTCGAGTGCCCTGAGTTCAATCCCTGCCTGACATGACCCCCCCCCCCCATTAAAAAATTGTTCTTGAACAAATATAAATAAATAAATAATTGTTCTTGTCAGATCTTTTGGTCACAGCGTGAAAAAAACTAACTAAAACAAAATTCATGAATATGTGGTAATCAAACATGTTCCTTAATAGCCAGTGTGTCAAGAAGGAATCAAAAAGGAAATTAAGGGGCTAGGAGTATAGCTCAGTAGTAGAGTGTTTGCCAAGTACGTTGTAAGGCCTATGTTTGATTCCCAGCACTGCAAGACAAAAAAATAAGTTAAAAAATATTTTGAGACAAAAATAACAATATACCAAAACTTATGGGAAAAAAGGAATTTCAAGAGGAAAATTTATGATGATAAATGCTTGTTTTAAGAAAAAATAAAGGTCTCAAATAACTAATGTTACACATCAAGGAACCAGAAAAAGAACAAGTAGCCCAAAGTTGTCAGAAGGAAGAAAATAACAGTAAAAATCAGGGAAACAGAGACTAGAAAAACAATATAAAAGATTAACAGACTAGGGGCTGGGGTTGTAGCTCAGTGGTTGAGCGCTTGCTTCACATGCGTGAGGCACTAGGTTTGATCCTCAGCACCACATTAAAAAAATAAATATATTGTGTCCATCTACAACTAAAAAAAAAAAATTAACAAACTAATAGTTGGATTTTGAAAGGTCATCCAAAATGGACAAACTTTTAGCTACACTAAGAAAAAAAGAAGACAAGTGAGAGAAAACATCACAATCAATACTACAGAAATATGAAGGATTATAAGAGAATACTATGAGCAATTATGTATCCCAACAAATTAGAAGAAATGGATGAATTCCCACAAACATACAACCTATTAAGAATGACTCATAAAGTAATCTGAACAGACCAATAATGAGTAAGAAGATTGATTCAATAATCAAAAATCTACTATCAAAGTAAAACCCAGGACATGATGGCTTCACAGTTGAATTCTATAAAACATTTAAAGAAGTAACACCAAATTCTTCTCAAACTTTTCCAAAAAACAGAAGTGGAAGGAATACTTCCAGGCTTACAAGGCTAGCATTACCCTGATACCAAATCCAAATAAGAACACTATAAGAAAATTATAGGTCAATATCCCTGATAAATATAGATGCAAAAATCTTTAGCAAAACACCAATAAGCTAAATTCAACAGGACATAAAAATAATCATATGCAACGATTAAGTGGGATTTATTTCTGGGCTGCAAGGATGGTTTATCAGCTACAAATAAATAAATATGGTACATCACATTTACAGAATGGAGGAAAAATATATATCATCTCAATAGGTCCAGAAAGAGCTTTTGACAAAATTCAAAAATCTTTAATGAAAAATACTCAATTTGGTATAAAATTCTTTGTTTTTGTTTTTAAGAGAGAGAGAGAGAGAGAGAGAGAGAGAGAGAGAGAGAGAGAGAATTTTTTAATATTTATTTTTTAGATTTCAGCAGACACAACATCTTTGTCTGTATGTGGTGCTGAGGATTGAATCCGGGCCGCACGCATGCCAGGCGAGCGCGCTACCGCTTGAGCCACATCCCCAGCCCGAAGAAATTTCTTTAAACATAGTGAAGGCCATATATCACATACCTGAGCTAACATCATCCTTGATAGTGAAAAGTACACAATTTTCCCACATCAAGAATAAGAGAAGGAAGCCCATTCTTACCATTTCTATTTAACATGGTACTGGAAGTTCTAGGCAGAACAATTAGGCAAGAAAAAAAAAAAGACATCAAAGTTGGAAAGAACAAAGAACTAAAATTGTCTTTGAAAGGGTCATGATCTACTGTTTAGAAAACCTATATATAAAGACTCCACAAAAAAACTGTTAGAACTAATAAAATTATAGGATAATATAATCAACATAAAAATCATTAGCATTTCTGTGTATTAATGATGACCTATCTGAAAAAGAATTAAAATGCTATTTGCCTTAGCATCAAAAAGAATAAAATAATGATAAGCTTAACCAAGTAGATAACCAAAGTATGAAGACATGAATTGATGTGAATATACTATCTATACAACCAGAGATATAAAAAATTGTGCTCTATATATGTAATAAGAATTGTAATGCATTCTGCTGTCATATATAAATAAAACAATTTACATAAGAATATACCACATTTTTAAGAAAAGAGACCTATACCTATACCTTGAAAAGTGTAAAACATTGATGAAAGAAATAAAAAAGATGTGAACAAATGGTAAGATATTCTATGTTTGTGGACTGGAAGTTAATGTGTCCAGATTAGCCAAAGCAATCTACAGACTCAATTCAATCCTTATCAATAATTCAATGACTTTTTTTTTTTTTTTTCACAGAGAAAACAATCCAAAAACTTATATGGAACCAAAAAGACTCCAAACAGCCAATGCAATCAAGCAAAAAGCAAACCTGGAGGACACAAACTTCCTGGTTTCAAACTAAATTACAAAATGACAGTTATCAAAGTGGTATGAAAAAGGCATAAAAACTGACATAGGCCAAGGAAAAGAATAGAGAGCCTATACACAAATCATGCACATACAGACAACTAATAACAAGGGAATCAAGAATACACAATGGGGAAATGATAGACACTTCAGTCAATTACATTGGAAAACGCAGTATCTGTATATAAAAAATTGAAATTGAGTCCCTCTCTTTCACCATACTCAAAAATTATTTCAAAAGAGATCAAGGCCTTAAACATTAGACATGAACCATAAAACTAGAAGAAAATGTTGGAGAAAAGTTCCTTGATATTGGCCTTGGCAATGATGGTTTGGATTTGATATCCGAAGCATAGGCCACATAAACAAAAATAAACAAATGGAGGGCTGGGGTTGTGGCACAGTGGCAGAGCGCTTGCCTTGCACATGTGAGGCACTGGGTTTGATCTTCAGCACCACATAAAAATAAATAAACAATAAAGATATTGTGTCCCTGAATAACTAAAAAATATTAAATTAAAAAAATAAACAAATGAAGTAGATCAAACTGAAATGTTTCTGCACAGTGTTGGAAACAACCAAAACAAAAAAGCAAAGGCAACAGTCAGAATGAGAAAAATATTATGCAAACCACATATCCAAGATGGGGTTAATATCTAAATTAGATAAGGTGCTTATGCAACTCAAATGCAAAAAAGTAACATAGCCTGATTAAAAAATAGGCAAAGGACCTGTGTTATGTAGCTTTGAAAGGATTCCAAATCCTACTTTGATACATGAGTGACATGTTTCGCTGTAATAACAACATGGAGTATAATGTAACATTCTTCCTGTGAGAATGTTACTGACCTCAATCACTGGACTCCAAAACAAATAAAACTAAGATTTTCATAGACTGAGTTGTTTAGGCTGTGGCAGAATCATTCTCCACCAGCCCTTCCAGGTATTCCTGAAGTCTCTACAAGGCTTATTATCTTTGAGGGGACTTGTATGTGATCATGGTTCTCCACTGTGTTGGCCAAAGAGTCTCTTCCAAGTACACCTAGGAAACTATGTGTTAAACATTGATTAAACTTTACTGGCACAGAGCCCTGCTTCCATCCTAATTGATCAGCTAGACTTGAATAATTCTAAGCAAAATTAGAAACCATTCACTATGTGGTTAATGTATTTCATCTTTCAAATGTATTCTCAATGCAATTATTTTTTTCTCATTATTTTACCCCATTGAAGCATTATGAAAAAAAGAAAAACAAAATCTCCTCATATGGAATAAACCATGTAATTTATAAAACCACACTTTTGGTCATCTTTTCATTTTAACCATACACATCTTTTCATTTTAACCCAACTACCTGAATAGAGGTTTTCCCAAAGAAGACATACAAATGACCAACAAGTATATGAGCAGATGGTCAGTATCAATACTTATCAGGGAAAAGCAAATCAAAACAACAAGATATCGCCTCACCTCTGTTAAGATGTTTAGTATTAAAAGTCGAAAAATACAAAAGATGTGGAGAAAAGGGATACTTCTTAATTGTGGGTGGGAGAATAAATTGGTAGAGCTATTCCGGGATCATAAGGTAGTACAGGGATAGCAGTACAGGGGGCTCCTTGAAAGTAAATTCTGTCATTTGCAACAAGAGATGAACCTTGAGGACATTATATTGGATGGGATAAGACAGATACTGCATGATTCTATGTGGAATCTAAAATTGGTCAAACTCCTTGAAACAGATAAGAATGTTGGTCACTAAGAGCTGGGAGGTGAGGAAAAAGGAGATAACGGTGAAAGGGCACAAGCTTTCCACTATTAGATAAAAGAGTACTGGGGGACCTAATGCACAGCTCAGCATTATTAGCTTGATAATAATGTGCTGTGTGTTTGATATTTGCTGAGTAGATCTCAAATGTTCTTACAGCACGCACAAATGAAAACTGTGAGGTGACGAATATGTTAATTAAGTTGATTGTGGCAACTATTGCACAACGTATACCTACAACAAAACATCACATTGTATACCCTAAATTTATGCAGTTGTGTCAATAATACTTCAATAGAACTGAGAAAAAGGAGTAAAATATATATTTTAAGCAGAGATCCTGAAAAACTTCTTCCTTTACTCTCTTAGAGTAGGTGTATGGTTTGACTATTTCTTCCAGATTCCTGTGTTAGAAACTTGATTCCAAAAGCCCCAGGGTTGGGAGGTGGAGCCAATAAGTGATGATTAGATTTTTTTTTTTTTTAACCAGGAATTGGACCCAAGGGTGCTTAACCACTGAGCCACATCCCAAGCCCTTTTTATGTTTTTATTTGAAATAGGGTCTCCCTAAGGTGCTTAGGGCCTCACTAAGTTGCTCAGGTTGGCTTTGATCCTCCTGCCTGAGCCTCCTGAAATGTTGGGATTATAGGCATGCACCACCACACGCAGCGTGATGATTAGATCTTGAGGACAGAGCCTTCATGACTGCATTGATAGTGTTGTCATGGAAGAAC
The DNA here is from genome assembly GCF_021218885.2 of Marmota monax. Taxonomy (NCBI): domain Eukaryota; kingdom Metazoa; phylum Chordata; class Mammalia; order Rodentia; family Sciuridae; genus Marmota; species Marmota monax. Next base: position 609,341 of record NW_026695239.1, on the reverse strand, counting down.
GTTAAGTTGTCTGAGAGTGGATCTATGATAAAAGCAAGTTTGGCCCTTTATTGCTGTCTGGTTCTTGCCCTCTCTTTCTGCTATGAGGTCATGTAGCACAAAGGCCCTTGCCATATGGCCACACCATGCTTTTTGGGCTTCCCAATCTCCAGAACCAAGAGCCAAATAATCTATTCCTTTTTTTTTTAAACAGATAGATAAGCTTTATTCAAATGTCTGTATAAATATGACTTGATGTCAAACGGGAAGTTTTCCAAAGGGTTAAAATGTATTAAGTAATAAAACTCAGTGCTTAGGCTGGGGTTGTTGCTCAATGGTAGAGCGCTTGCCTATCATGCATGAGGCACTGGGTTTGATCCCCAGCACCACATAAAACAACAACAACAACAACAACAACAAAACAACTAAATAAACAAAGGTATCTACAACTAAAAATATTAAAAAAAAAACACACAAAAACTCAGTGCTTCCCTTTGGTCTGTCTCTGAATTTAGTTGACCAACACATTATTATTAGTAGACTGCACTCGTTGCTCACATTTCTCAGATCTTTGGGTGGCATTTCCAATGGAAATTTCTCTGGAAAGCTCTTAAATTGCTTTCAGTGATAGAAGGACATGACTTTATCTGCTCATCTCTACTCTTGAGGCAAAACTGCACCCCTCAATTCTCTTGTTTAAATTGTGGCTGTTTGCAAATGAGGAACATTAATTTTTTATTTTATTTTATTTTTGACCAATTTGTGTTTATTACTCTTCAAAGCAGAATATTGACTTGGGTACTACATATTTCCATTCACAACCCTTACTGAATTACTTTTTGAACAGCTTTGTAATACACCTAGGGAGGTTTAAGTTTTGTTCCTCTAAATACTTTTCTTTGAAAAACATGCCCTGGAGAGTTCTTCCCAGCAAGTTGTTTCAGTTTAACATACTTGATTCTAGACGACTAGTATATACACAATAGATAACTATAAGGGATAAAAAGTTTAAAAAGTGGATCCTAAGAAGATGAAACTCCAGCCATTTTAATATATATATATATATATATATATATATATATATATATATATATATATATATATAAACATCAAGGTCTATCTTGGAACACTTCAGGGACAAAAGATTTGGTCTGGTCTACTAAGGGATGCAACTTGGTAGCAAACACTTCAAACCACAAAGTTAATGATAGATTATATGTCTTAGAACAAACATCTCAACCTGTTAAAATAAGCCAATATGAAGCTAGAAAAAAAAAAGCATTACTAGTTCTGACTTAGTGCCTAAAGAATTACAGTATCACTTAAAAGTACAAAGAAATCTTATCTCCCCCTTAAGTAGTTATTGTCTTGCCATACAGACTATTTAATAAATGTTATCAAAAACAAAGAACAAAACAATCCTTGAAAACATATCAGGAATGAAGTTGAAGTAGGGAACACACGTATAAGTGGTTCTTCAGAGGCAAATGAGGAACATTAATTTTAACATATAAAAATAAGGTGTAATATCTATTTAAAAAATTCTTTAAAATCCTGGATTGATGATGGGTACCTCATTGGTACATGCCTATAATTCCTGAGAATTGGGAGGCTGAGGCAGGAGGATCACTAACTTTGTGAGACCCTGTCTCAAAATTAAAATAAATAAATAAATAAATAAAAAGGACTGGAGATGTAGCTCAAGGGTTAAGTGACCTGGGGTTCAATTCCCAATACCAAAAGAAAAAAAAAGTTAGAATAAAATAAAATTATGGGCCAATATGATATCTATGACTTACAACTAAGAATAAAATGCTAAATTCTATGAGATGGAATTTCTGAGTGATTTTAATAGAAATTTACTAGAAGCAATCAGAAAAATTTCAGGCTGGTAGTAGAGAATATATTTAACATGTTCAAGGCTCTGGCGTTGGTCCCTAGCACTAAAACAAAATGAAACAAAAAATTATTTCTTTTTCAACTCCCAGTTTAGTTTTGAAAAGCAACATATTTGTTGACAAGTACTAATGATATTAATCTGGAAGGCAGAGATTTGTACCCTAGGAGAGCTGGGTCTTTCATGTAACGGACGAAGGAGGCGGTCTTCTTTTATTTTTCCCTTACATTTTTAATAAAAGAACCAGTATGGTAAAAAGGCATATAGTACCAAAAGATCTAAAATAATAAGTAAATATGCTTCTTTATAACATGACAGATCTGATGTCTTCCCAAACCTTAAACGGTCTTATGAGTAACACAGCAACTAAAGTGAATCTGTCTTTTCAGGCCTTTGAAACTGTGTTGATTGTCTCCTATAATACCTCTGCTACAGAGGAAACACGCAGTCTTCTTCTTCTTCTTCTTTTTTTTTTTAAATATCTTTTTAGTTGCCAATGAACCTTTATTTAACTTGTTTATTTATGTGCAGGGCTGAGAATCGAACCCAGGGCCTCACACATGCCAAGCAACTGCTTTACCCCTGAGCCACATCCCCAGCCAAGTCTTCTCTTTCATAAAGAAAATTTAAAGGGCAACATGCACACACTGCTCAGAGACAGCAAAATCCAGGTGGCACCTCAGATACCACTGTATCTAGTTGTGGCTCTAGAGTCCCAGATAACATCCGAGGATGCTGCTGCAGGAGCTCAGCTAAGTCCTTCCTCAACGCTGAGGATCCTCCTGACCCGCTGCACTTACTTGGAGAAGACAGTGACTCTGCCAGCGCATAGGGAGGGGAGAGAGGCATCCTCAAAGAGGTGAGCTAAAAATGCATCTGCGGTCGGTGCTCTTCTGCAGCTTTTTAAAAAAATACACATTACTTGGTGCTGAGGATTGAACCCAGCACCTTGCACGTGCTAGGTGAGCGCTCTACCCCTGAGCTACAACCCGATCCCCTCTTCTGCGGCTTTTTGATCTCCTCAATCCAGTCATGTCTCCGCCGACTGTGCCTCGTTGGGGCCTCGGACTTGTGGCTCGGGCAGCGCGGGCCCTTGGCGGGCTGCAGAGGGTGCGGGCATTCGGCCGCCGGCACCGCTCCTGCTCTGCCTTCCCGATCCAGGGGCTGAAGGTCGGCTCTGGACAGAGGACGTGAGAGCGCCTGGGCCGGGTGCTACGGAGGAGCCTGTGCTCGGTTGCCGTCAGCGACGCCTTTGATTCAAATCTCCTCTCTATTCTTCATACACACCCAGTCTGTGGCATTCTATTGTAGCAGCAGAAAATGAACTAAGATCTTAGGGCTGCGATGACCTCCATACTGTGTCCTTTATTATCATTGCTGAGATTCTGAGGCGCTGTGTTTGACAGAAAAGCATGTCTTAAACCTCAGATTTTTTGGGGAAAAATGTGGACAATCACTTTCCCAGCAAAATTCCCTCGATTGTATTTGATATCTCCCCTCCCTGTTGGAATTTGGGCCTGCTTCACTTCTTCTATGCTCGGTGGCCTGCTTGCCCCTGGCTCTCTCCTTTGCAATTCAGCTTACATGTTGCCACTAGAATAATCTTTCTGAAGCAAAGCTGTACTACCTATGTCCTTTCTCCCCTACTCATGGCTTTTATGATTCCTCTTTGCGTCCAGAATGAAGTCCAAAATATTGTTCTATCCGCAACTCTCAATTTTCCCTTTCAGTTACAAAGTGCTCTGGCAAACTGGAGTGCAGTCATTCTTCACACACATGAGTATTGAATGCTGGCTAAAGTCCCCTCAGCCTAGAATATACCTTCCTTTCTCATCGGCTTGATGAGATCCTTCCCATTGTGAGAGTCTAGCTCAGATACTGTCTCATGAAACATTCACATCCTCCCAGTTGGAGAAGTGAAAAACCCTCATTTTGTTTGAATTGCTATTGAAATTGTCCTCTTACAAGTTTGTTAGCTTTTAACATAAAAGGATAATGTTTTCTTTTTATCTGCTTTCATTACTTCCCATACCTCATGTAGATGGTAGCTATTCATTAATTGTAGTGATTTCAGTTAAGAGTTACTATAAATCATTTAGTTGTTTTCCTTCTCTTACTCATTTTCATGTGAGTTGCTCTTGGTGATATGACTTCAATATTACTTACGTGCTATTTACATGTCATATCTATAGAAAACCTCCTTTCTGTGCTCCTGAGTCAGTATGAGAAGGCTAAGTGAGCAGCAATAAAGAAAAATTTCCCTTCTGTTCATAGAGTCTTAGACTTGAGGTAGCAACACTAAGTATTATGTAATACAGCTGTGGTAAATTTGTTAGCTTAAAGCCTCATTTGGATTATAATTAGTAATTTTACACCACACTTCATTCATTGTTTTACTTTTTTTGTAGAGTTATAAAAATCACCTCTTTTATTGCCTTTTTTTTGTTTTTGTTTTTGTACTGGGGATTGAACTCAGGGTCACTCAGCCACTGAGCCACATCCATAGCCCTTTTTGTATTTTATTTAGAGACAGGGTCTCACTGAGTTGCTTAGTGCTTCACTTTGGCTGAGGCTGGCTTTGAACTTATGACCCTCTTGCTTCAGCCTCCTCAGCTACGGGGATTATAGGCAGGTGCCACTGTGTCTGGTTCTTTAATTGATTTTTTTTTTTTTGAAAGAGAGGGAGAGAATTTTTTTTTTAAATATTTATTTTTTAGTTTTCGGTGGATACAACATCTTTGTTTGTATGTGGTGCTGAGGATCGAACCCAGGCCAAACGCATGCCAGGCGAGCGCTCTACCGCTTGAGCCACATCCCCAGCCCCTTTAATTGCTTTTTAATTGTACATAAATATATACACATAGCTTGTGTTTAACTCATACTCAGAAGCTTTCTATCAATCACATATTCTCTTAAAAAAAAAAGAAAGAAAGAAAGATAAAAGGAGAACCTTATTTACTTGTGAGTCCCTATGCCTGAGGATGTTTGTGATGGTTTTCACAGAAATTTTATGATCTGGCATTTATTTCAAAATTTTTCCAGGATTGTCATTTTCAGTTACCCTTTAAAAGATATGATATGTGTATAGCATGTATTTTTAAAAAAGGTCTAGTGCACTTGTATTGCCAGCATCTGAGTCAATAGTAAAATTATCGTCTTTTATGTTCTCATAATTTGCTCCATGAATTTAGCAATAGTAGTATATCCTCAGTTAAACAAAACAGTGTATTAATATCTATTTTGCCAATCCAGCTTTATTAAAAATACTTTTTGGCTGAGCACAGTGGCACACGCCTGTAAGCCCAGTGGCTCCGAAGGCCGAGGTAGGAGGATCTCGAGTTCAAAATCAGCCTGTGCAAAAATGAGGTGCTAAGCAACTCAGTGAGACCCTGTCTCTAAATAAAATACAAAATAGGGCTGGGTTTGTGGCTTAATGGTTGAGTGCCCCTGAATATTCCTCGGTAGCACCCCCTCCAATACTGTTCATAAATAATCATGCATTTCACCCAGGACATGGGCAGACAATCATCAACAGTATACAGCAGCTTCTAAACTCCCTTTCTGAACTACCAGAGCAAAAAACTACTATAAAACTCAATGGTATCTTCATTTGATGCTCTGTACAGGGTAAGTTTCACATTTAGCATGTTGTTTAACAATTTTTCATGAGCCAACCCTACCTTTAAGATTTATCAGTCAGAAAATCCAGAATTTAGGAAAGGAACTGCTGCTCCTTTGAGGGACACTGGAAAGTACGTATTAGTAAAACCTACTTCCGGGTGGGGGATCCGGTCTCAATCCATCTCTGGGTTTACGGGAGTTAAGTCCATGCTGATTGCAGAGAGGAAGGAGGACATAAAGATGAAGGTTTTTTTGGCCAAGGTGGCTCCTGGGAGTTGAGAGTAAGTCTTTCAAAACTAGCAGGGAAAGGTGTCCCAGGCAATGCCCCAGCAATCCAGCTTCGGAGTCATTCTATTAGTGACATATTCTCCTTCCCCCCCAAATAAAAACGAAATGCTAACAACATAGCTTTAAAAAAAAAGTAAAACAAAATTCTGTATTTTTATAAACTTGACTAAAAAATAGTATTCCAAACCGTACAGTCAGCAGAAGTTCACAATTATTGAAAATGCACACACTTCACTTGGCATCTCCAGCACCTTCAGCTTTCTGTGTCGTCTGTTCTAAATGAAAATCTTCATTTTCTGCAGGGTTATTCCCATCCTTACCAGTGTCAGTTTCTCCCTCTTTCCCTTTGGATACCTTCTTTTCCTTCTTTGCAGGGGTCTTTTTAGGCTTGGGCTCTGGCTTCGGAGGAGCAGGTTTAGCAGACAACCTTGCAGATCTTCTCTCTAGTTGGTCCTTCACCTTGGCTTTACCTTCAGCATACTCTTCAGCCTTTCTCTTGGGCTTGGTGGAAACTATGGCGGCGGGATTTAGACTCTGGGATACAACCACGAGGCTTTGCTCGGTCTGGGGATCGTTCTCGCCTCTTCATTCTGCTCAGAGATCTACTACTGACGTTTTGATTTGCTCTTCAATATTTTCTCTATTCGCATGTGGGTTCTGCCACTGCCTCTTCAGTAAGAAAGAAATGTCACTGGAACTCTAGTGGCGGTTGCATCTGGCTGCCTGATAGCATTGGACCACTAGATTGCATGCTTCCTCTAGCAACTCTTGCACAATTGTAGGAAATATTGCTCAGACTTCATGATGGAAAGGAAGCGTTTAAAAAGAAAGACTGTGTTGGAGCCATTTTATTTACGGAGTCTATTGATTTCGTTGTTTGATTTCAATATTTTCTTTGTTATCATGTATTTCCTGCCCTGGCACATTAGGAAAGAAAGATCTGTGATTATTGTACGTACATTATTATTGCATTTGACTGCAAGGTAGCGTGGAACCACTAGAGGGCATGCTCTCTCTAGTAACTCTCCATAGTAGGAAGGGAAACGTTTAAAAAGAAAGAAATGAAGACTCTCGGGGTGAATTTTGCCTATGGGGTCTGAGCGAGTATGTATTCCAGAGGTTGTTAAGAATGTAGGAAAGTAGCTGTTTGAGCAGGGAGAAAGTGAAGTACAAAATGATACTTTCTTCAGACCTTAATCTTAACTAAATATTTGAAAAGCAAAAGCATTTATTAGTGACATCCCCTCTGTCCCATCTCCACCCATAATAGATTATTATGTGGACAATAAAGAGTAGTGATCAGGGCCACGGATCTGGTAGGAGACAACCTCTGGTCAAAATTTTGCTCTGTTACTTACTGGGTTTTAGACTTTAGTTTCCTCATATGCAAAACAAGGGGAACAGTACCTACTTCATAGAGTTATTGTGACAAGAAAATAAGTTAAACAATTAAAATATAATTTTTTTCTTGAGGCAATCAGCTTCATGATGGGTTTCCTCATTAACTGAAAACTAAAAGTGTTTGGAATAGGACCTGGTACATGGTAAGTTCCATGTAAATATCTGCTACTACTACTTCCTTTGCTACTACTAATGCTTCTTGTGTGACTCACTCATTCCTGCTGTCAGGGTGTTTAATGGGATGGTGTTAGGGCAAAGTGATGTTGTAGTAGAACTGAGGTAGGTGTCCCAGAGTTGGGAATAAGGTAGGAGGAACCAGCTGATAGGGAGGAATGGAGTAAGGGATGATGGGAGACATGCTTTGGAGAGCTAGCTCCCTGGACCGGACTAAATGTATAAGTGAGTGCTGAAGACTTCATCCTCTCTTGTAATTCTGCACAGTCCCCTTTATAACTTTATATTATATAGCTTTTTGTAGAATTAAAAAACCCAAACCAACTGCCTCTTCACCCTGTATGTTTTGAGCAGTGGTCATTTGCTAGGCACTAGCTAAATCCTTTGTATGAATTGTCTCATTAAATCTTCATACAACCCTCCAAGGTAGGTAATATGGTTTTCTATATCTTACAGATGAGGAACACAGACATAGGGAGGGTAAATTCAACTTTATCTACTATTTATAAAGTGTCACTATGTTAGAATAAAACATAATGACTAATGAACTCACTGTAGCCTACCTCTGCACCTTCATTACAAAAAGAGGGACTCTCCATATTCATCTTAATATTCCAGACATTCAGATATAATCATAATGCTGCATTATTTCATCCTTAGTGCCTTTGCACACTCTGATCTTTCTGCCTCAAATAACTACAAGACTTAAATATTCCTTATATGCTTTGTCAGTGTTGCAGAAAATCTCATTTCTGTGCTCCAGAATTTTTTCATAGGTCCTTCTTCCTCTACTATAGAACTTCTCCTGAGAAGCTCAAGTGGAAACAGTCTCTTCCTTCTCTTTTTTTGCCACACCTGCATAGAGTACAGTGTGATACTATGCCTCTTCCACTGTACTGAAATTATTCACATTCATGTCTATTGGACTTTATCCCTTTACAATAGGCATTGCATTGCTTTCTTCCCCCTGACTCCCAATAATGTTTGAACACAATAAAGACAAATAAAAGGGAATAAGGGATAAAAGAAATGTAAGAATGACTAGTATTACAACCAAGTTTTAATAGTTAAAGCTTATATTGGGAGATAGTTATGATAATATTCACTTAATGAATACTAAATAAATCTAGATTTCAACATTTTTGAAGGTAATTATATATTTATGTCTAATTTTAGTATTATGTTTTGTGAAAACAGTGTGGAAAACCATTTTTGTGAACATATCTGAGTTTTAGGTATATACCCTAAAAATTCAAGAAATTACATTTTATTCACACAATATTATACCTTGATATTACAGAACTCACTATGTTAAAAAGTTATTAAATAAGAAGTAACAAAAATTCAGACAGAATAAATAGAAAGGACTAGAAATTAAATTAATTTTTTAAATTATATCAAATATAACTAGGGTTTCAAAAATATTTTCCTTATTGAAGTTTTGTGTCATATTGGGAACAACAGTGTCTTTCAGTATCTTTTATTTAATTATTTTTCTTTGATGTATTTTTTTCTTCTTTATTTGCTACTGCCACCAAAATCTGCACCTGTGGTGACTCCACATGGGCCAGTGATGTAGGCTTCTTGGTCCACTGCAGCCTCCTACTCAATGTGGCTTAGAGTTTGTGGGTCACCCCTGTCCCAATCTGACTGCTGGCAATGACAGGTGTGGGCCAGATGCTCCAGAGCTGTCCGTTTGCAGGGCTAGTTGATTCTGTAGGTGAGTTGTTACATACTCCTTAGCAGATTCCAACTTCCATGGCCACTGTCCTGCTTTAAGTATCTTTTAATACTCTTTTCAGGAATCTTTTACTAGAATGAACCACAGAGCTTGGATTGTATCATACTTATGATTACAGTTTTATTGTATTAAATGAATACAGATCAGAATTAAAGGGATGGTCACATGGGGTAAAGTCTAGAAGGGTCCCAAATATGAAAATTCCATTGACCCCATGTATTTGTCACCTTTCCAGCACTTAATATATGGAAATGCAGAGAGTATTGCCAACCAGAGGAACACTCTGAGTTTTGATGATCAGAGATTTTTTTTGGATTCATTATGCCGGCATGATTGCTCAAATAGTGAGTTTGAATCCTATCTCCAGTATTTCCTCCTTGCCAGGCCTGGTATCTCATGGCTCAGAGCCCCAACACTCTAATCACATGGTTAGTCTTTGAGCATGGGCAGCCCCAACCTGAATCATCTTGTTAGCCTAAATTATCTAGGGCCCACCATGAAGAGACATCAATAGCATATAGTATCAGGGTCCACTATGGACGGCAAAGACACTCCAATTCCTCAGGAAATTCCTAAGAGTTGAAGGTTATCTCCCAGCAACTGGAATAAAGCCCAGACAAATTTCCTTCTTTCACAGATCAGCTGCAATGTTATGCAACATACTGAGAATAAATCAACAAGTAAAGGCATTCTATCAGCTTCTCAGGAACTTCCACTCCTCCCTCAGGATAGGTCCCATAGCATATATGACATGCAAATAATATTAAATCCATAAGATATCATTAAGGACTATTATCCTTAAAATTATAAATAAATGGAGGAGATCCAACATGGCGGAGGGCGCGGAGAGATCAAGTCTCTGACCTCTTCAGCTGCGCGGGCATAGGGAGTCGTAAACCGTCTAAATGCTGTTTGCTCAGGATCACTAGGCAATGCTGAGCTGACGTGGATCTGGGGCGAACAGTCTGGGCCTCTCAGAACACACACCGAGCCTGAATAGGCTGAATTAAAGCTCCCGTTCGCCTGCTTCTTGCAGACAGACTGCTGTGACTCAGCACTAAACAATCCCGCTGAAACAACTGGTCCGCCCTTCTGCACCTACGGAGGTAAATGCCAACTGAGCCTTCATAGGCAGTGGCCACAGGATTGAGACGGGGCTTGGGAGAGCCAGTCAGGACCCACCCGTTGCATTGGTCACCCAGCAAAGGGAAACGAACTGTTGTCATTTGCATGGGATACCACCATGGCAGAGAACTGACGTCACCAGAATGCGGCGGAGGAGATAACTTCATTGAAACCAGCGGCAACAGGTGTGTAACCCCCTAGCCTTCCCTCTCCACACAACGGGGAAACCTTAAGGGCCCCTCCCAGCTCTCCCGTAAGGGCCCCTCCCAGCTCTCCCATGAGTGCGATAGCCAGACCCAGGGAATCAGGAGTGGCGCGGGACCCACCGTGCGGAACTCCCGGCTACCGCTCTCACCAGTGCTGACAACTGAAGTCTCTTGCACCAGCTATCGGGGGCGTGGCTACCGGAGGGCAAGCAAATTTCGCTGAGCGTTCTCAGCCCCAAGCTCTACAAACTTAGGGTCTAAGGGAATGGCAAACAGGGAGAGTGTGCACAGTCGTTCATGAAAACAGGGCTCCCGGGAGCAGCAGACCTGGCGTGTAGCCAGTATTTTGGTGAGCATCACCGGTGAGCGGGGCCTGGCTTGAGGAAAAGTGGGGAAGTGACTAGACACAAGAGAAGGCCCTAGGCACTCAGGATTGGAGACCCGCCCAGTCTGGGAGGAGGAGCTGCTGCACAGTGATTGGTTCCCGAGTATTGAGAGGAGAAGCTTGGCCCGGTGGGCACAGCTCCACCTCTTGGAAGAGAAGTTAATCAAACTCTAAGACTGCATTTATTAATTTTTTTTTAATTTGGGTTTTTTTTTTTCATTTTCATTTTTTTTTCTTGTTGTTTTTAAAATTTTTAAAAATTTTTTAAATTTTAATTTTAATTTTTTAATTTTTTTAAAATGTTTTTTCTTTTCTATTTTTTTCTTTTGTCTTTTCATTTCTTTTCAATTTTCTTATTCCCCCTTCCTTGAATTATAGCTGCTTACTCTCATTCTCTTTAGTGACTTCTTCCCTTCCCTTCTAATACCTTTCCTCCCAAGCATCAAATAAATTTATAAGAGTAAACAGTAACTCAGCAGTCAAACAGAACAAGAAGTAACATGAGCAGCATGAAAAAGCAAGGAAGAAAAGGAGTACAAACAATGCAGGACAGCCTAAATATTCAGGAGGACCTAGAGTCATCAGAAAAATGGTCAAATAAAGAACTCAAGGAATACCTTAGACAGATGGAATGGAACCTTAAAGAGGATATGAGACAGCAAATTCAAACAGTGAAAGAACACATTGAAAATGAATTACATAAACAGATAAAAGAAGAAGTTAAGCATCTTTATCAGGAGATAGAGATTATAAAAAACAATCAAAAAATAATTCTAGAAATGAAGGAAACTATAAACCAAATTAAAAACTCAAATGAGAGTATCACTAACAGAGTGGAGCAAGTAGAAGCCAGAACATCAGATAATGAAGACAAAATATATCATCTTGAAAAGAGTCTAGCCAACTCAGAAAGGCTGGTAAAAAATCACGAGAAAAACATCCAAGAGATATGGGATAACATAAAAAAGCCAAACTTAAGAGTCATCGGAATAGATGAAGGTATAGAGGTTCAAACCAAGGGAATGAGCAACCTGTTGAATGAAATAATTAAAGAAAACTTTCCAGATATAAAAAAGGAAATGGATGTACAAATTGTAGATGCATACAGGACACCGAGCATACAAAATCACAGTAGACCAACACCAAGACACATTGTTATGAAGATATCCAATATACAGAACAAAGAGAAAATATTAAAAGCTACAAGAGAAAGGAGGCAAATTACATTCAGGGGTAAACCAATAAGGTTAACAATGGATTTTTCATCACAGAAGCTGAAAGCGAGAAGATCCTGGAACAACGTATTTAAAACACTGAAAGACAATGGATGCCAACCAAGAATTTTGTATCCAGCAAAATTAAGCTTCAGGTACGACAATGAAATAAAAATCTTTCATGATAAACAAAAGTGAAAAGAATTTGCAGCCAGAAAACCAGCATTGCAAAGCATCTTGAGCAAAACACTACATGAGGAAGAAATGAAAAACAATAACCAAAACCATCAGTGGGAAGTGCCTCAGTAAAGACAGAGGGTGGTGGTGGGGGGGAAGCTAATCATGGAGAAACAAACTAAATTAAAAAAAAAGATAAATAATCAAACATGGCTGGAAGTACAAACCATATATCAATAATAACTCTAAATGTTAATGGCTTAAACTCTCCAATAAAGCGACATAGGCTGGTAACATGGATTAAAAAAACAAATCCAACAATATGCTGCCTCCAGGAGACACATCTGATTGGAAAAGACATACACAGGCTGAAGGTGAAAGTATGGGAAAAAATTTACCACGCACACGGTCCTCGTAAGCAAGCAGGTGTGGCCATCCTCATGTCGAATAAAATTGACTTCAAGACTAAGTTAATCAAAAGGGATAAGGGAGGACATTATATACTGTTAAAAGGAACCATTCACCAACAAGACATAACAATTATCAATATTTATGCACCAAATAATGGTGCTGTGATGTTCATAAAACAAATTCTCCTCAAGTTCAAGAATCAAATAAACACAATAATTATGGGTGACTTCAACACACCTCTCTCACCATTGGACAGATCCTCCAAACAAAAGTTGAATAAAGAAATTGTAGAACTCAATATCACAATCAATAACCTAGACTTAACTGACATAAATAGAATATATCAACCATCATCAAGTGGATATACTTTTTTCTCAGCAGCACATGGATCCTTCTCAAAAATAGACCATATATTATGTCATAGGGCAACCCTCAGTAAATATAAAGGGGTGGAGATAATACCATGCATTTTATCTGATCATAATGGAATGAAACTGGAAATCAATGATAAAAGAAGGAAGGAAAAATCCTACATCACATGGAAAATGAACAATATGTTACTGAATGATCAATGGGTTACAGAAGACATAAAGGAGGAAATCAAAAAATTCTTAGAGATAAATGAAAATACAGACACAACATATCGGAATCTATGGGACACAATGAAAGCAGTTTTAAGAGGGAAATTCATTGCCTGCAGGTCATTCCTCAAAAAAAGAAAAAACCAACAAATAAATGAGCTCACACTTCATCTCAAAGCCCTAGAAAAGGAAGAGCAAAACAACAACAAATGTAGCAGAAGGCAAGAAATAATTAAAATCAGAGCAGAAATTAATGAAATTGAAACAAAAGAAACTATTGAAAAAATTAACAAAACTAAAAGTTGGTTCTTCAAAAAAATAAATAAGATCGACAGACCCTTAGCCATGTTAACGAAGAGAAGAAGAGAGAGAACTCAAATTACTAACATACGGGATGAAAAAGGCAATATCACAACAGATGCTACAGAAATACAGAAGACAATTAGAAATTATTTTGAAAACCTATATTCCAATAAAATAGAAGATAGTGAAGACATCGATAAATTTCTTAAGTCATAGGATTTGCCCAGATTGAGTCAGGAGGATACACACAATTTGAACAGACCAATATCAATGGATGAAATAGAAGAAGCAATCAAAAGACTACCAACCAAGAAAAGCCCAGGACAGGATGGGTATACAGCGGAGTTTTACAAAACCTTTAAAGAAGAATTAATACCAATACTTTTCAAGTTATTTCAGGAAATAGAAAGAGGGAGCTCTTCCAAATTCATTCTGAGGCCAACATCACCCTGATTCCAAAACCAGACAAAGACACCTCATAGAAAGAAAACTATAGACCAATATCTCTAATGAACCTAGATGCAAAAATCCTCAATAAAATTCTGGCGAATCGGATACAAAAGCACATCAAAAAAATTGTGCACCATGATCAAGTAGGATTCATCCCTGGGATGCAAGGATGGTTCAATATACGGAAATCAATAAATGTTATTCACCACATCAATAGACTCAAAGATAAGAACCATATGATCATCTCGATAGATGCAGAAAATACATTCAACAAAGTACAGCATCCCTTTATATTCAAAACATTAGAAAAACTAGGGATAACAGGAACTTACCTCAACATTGTAAAAGCTATCTATGCTAAGCCTCAGGCTAGCATCATTCTGAATGGAGAAAAATTGAAGGCATTCCCTCTAAAATCTGGAACAAGACAGGGATGCCCTCTATCACCACTTCTATTCAATATAGTTCTCAAAACACTGGCCAGAGCAATTAGACAGACAAAAGAAATTAAAGGCATAAAAATAGGAAAAGAAGAACTTAAATTATCACTATTTGCTGATGACATGATAATATATTTAACAGACCCAAAAGGGTCTACAAAGAAACTGCTAGAGTTAATAAATGAATTCAGCAAAGTGGCAGGATATAAAATCAACACGCATAAATCAAAGGCATTTCTGTATATCAGCGACAAAACTTCTGAAATGGAAATGAGGAAAAACACTCCATTCACAATATCCTCAAAAAAATAAAATACTTGGGAATCAACCTAACAAAAGAGGTGAAAGATTTATACAATGAAAACTATAGAACCCTAAAGAGAGAGATAGAAGAAGATCTTAGAAGATGGAAAAATATACCCTGTTCATGGATAGGCAGAACTAATATCATTAAAATGGCGATATTACCAAAAGTTCTCTATAGGGTTAATGCAATGCCAATCAAAATCCCATCGGCATTTCTTGTAGAAATAGATAAAGCAATCATGAAATTCATATGGAAAAATAAAAGACCCAGAATAGCAAAAGCAACTCTAAGCAGGAAGTGTGAATCAGGCTGTATAGAGATACCAGATTTCAAACTATATTACAGAGCAATAGTAACAAAAACAGCATGGTACTGGTACCAAAACAGGCAGGTGGACCAATGGTACAGAATAGAGGACACAGAGACTAATCCACAAAGTTACAACTATCTATATTTGATAAAGGGGCTAAAAGCATGCAATGGAGGAAGGATAGCATCTTCAACAAATGGTGTTGGGAAAACTGGAAATCCATATGCAACAAAATGAAACTGAATCCCCTCCTCTCGCCATGCACAAAAGTTAACTCAAAATGGATCAAGGAGCTTGATATCAAATCAGAGACACGCCGTCTGATAGAAGAAAAAGTTGGCTCCGATCTACATATTGTGGGGTCAGGCTCCAAATTCCTTAATAGGACACCCATAGCACAAGAGTTAATAACAAGAATCAACAAATGGGACTTACTTAAACTAAAAAGTTTTTTTCTCAGCAAGAGAAACAATAAGAGAGGTGAATAGGGAGCCTACATCCTGGGAACAAATCTTTACTTCTCACACTTCAGATAGAGCCCTAATATCCAGAGTATACAAAGAACTCAAAAAATTAGATAATAAGAGAACAAACAACCCAATCAACAAATGGGCCAAGGACCTGAACAGACACTTCTCAGAGGAGGACATACAATCAATCAACAAGTACATGAAAAAATGCTCCCCATCTCTAGCAGTCAGATAAATGCAAATCAAAATCACTCTAAGATACCATCTCACTCCAATAAGATTGGCAGCCATTCTGAAGTCAAACAACAACAAGTGCTGGCGAGGATGTGGGGAAAAGGGTACACTTGTACATTGCTGGTGGGACTGCAAATTGGTGAGGCCAATTTGGAAAGCAGTATGGAGATTCCTGGGAAAGCTGGGAATGGAACCACCATTTGATCCAGCTATTGCCCTTCTCGGACTATTTTCTGAAGACCTTAAAAGAGTGTACTACAGAGATACTGCCACATCGATGTTCATAGCAGCACAATTCACAATTGCTAGACTGTGGAACTAACCCAGATGCCCTTCAATAGATGAATGGTTAAAAAAAAAATGTGGCATTTATACACCATGGAGTATTACGCAGCACTAAAAAATGACAAAATCATGGAATTTGCAGGGAAATGGATGGCACTAGAGCAGATTATGCTAAGTGAAGCTAGCCAATCCCTAAAAAACAAATGCCAAATGTCTTCTTTGATATAATGAGAGCAACTAAGAACAGAGCAGGGAGGAAGAGCAGGAGGAAAAGATTAACATTAAACAGAGACATGAGGTGGGAGGGAAAGGGAGAGAAAAGGGAAATTGCATGGAAATGGAAGGAGACCCTCATTGTTATACAAAATTACATATAAGAGGTTGTGAAGAGAATGGAAAAAAAAACAAGGAGAGAAATGAATTACAGTAGATGGGGTAGAGAGAGAAGATGGGAGGGGAGGGGAGGGGGGATAGTAGAGGATAGGAAAGGTAGCAGAATATAACAGTCACTAATATGGCATTATGTAAAAATGTGGATGTGTAACCGATGTGATTCTGAAATCTGTATTTGGGGTAAAAATGGGAGTTCATAACCCACTTGAATCTAATGTATGAAATATGATATGTCAAGAGCTCTGCAATGTTTTGAACAACCAATAAAAAAATAAAATAAAAAAAATTATAAATAAATGTAAATAGAAGTTCTAGTATCTTATCTTTGTGTTCCAGTGATTCCTCTTTTATACCACCTGGGGTACTCTTGCCCCATTTTGAAGATTACTGCCTGAGATCTATTGGCTAAATAATTTAAAGGGTTTGGGTATAGATTGTATTATTGTTACCCAATAACTTATATAATCTTCTGTGAAAGGATTAAATTTTGATCTCCTTGACAT
Source organism: Marmota monax (assembly GCF_021218885.2). NCBI lineage: Eukaryota > Metazoa > Chordata > Mammalia > Rodentia > Sciuridae > Marmota > Marmota monax. The sequence goes on along the minus strand of NW_026695239.1, from coordinate 592,446 downwards.
ATCTTCCTGTAGGTAGAGTATATTTTTCTGCCCCATTTGCAGGTTAGTCCAGGTGGTCTCTTTTGACCAATAGCATCAGAATGAATATAATGCACATTTAATCCAAATTGAGGATTCTACTGAAAGTTTCATTGTACTCTGTGATCCTGGGTTCCAGAATGAGAAAACAATTGTAGAGAAACTAAACAGAGCTACAGTCAAGTCTATCTATGTAGACTCTGAGCCAGATGTAACGTGAATGAGAAACAGCTATTAGTGTTGTAAGCTATTGTTATGGTTTAGGTATGAGGTGTCCCCCAAAACTCATGTGTTAGACAATGCAAGAAAATTTAGAGGTAAAAATGACCTAATCAGTGCATTAATCCTGTTGAATGGGTTAGGTGGGTGGTAACCATAGGCAGATAGGGTGTGGCTGGAGGAGACAGGTCACTGGGGGCATATTTTGTCCTTGTTAAGAGGAGCTCTTGCTCTTTTGCTCTCTGTTACCTGGTGCCATGTCCTGAACTGTTTTCCTTCACCATACTTTTCTGCCATGATATTCTGCTTCATCTAGCAATGGAGCTGGCTGTCTGTGGACTGAGATCTCTGAAACTATGAATACCAAATAACTGTTCCTCCTCTAAAATTGTTCTTGTTAGGACTTTTGGTCGCAGCAACAAAAATGCTGACTAAAACAACCACTCAGAGTTTGATTGTTTATGACTCAATTTAATCCATTTATAATATGACTTATTCTAGGGAGAGAGAGGTAACTTTAGAAATAGATATTGCTTAAGGAGCTTAGATGGTAAAGCCTCTGAAAATCAGCAATTATTATTGGGAGGAGAGAGTATGCATGCACACATCTTCATAGGCAACTACTTGTTAAGTTCAATAATTGCAGAGAACTTATAACTCCTTTATTCATTGTCATAATTTTTCTTTATTACATAATTCATAAGGGACAGGAAAGGTAGGTGTTTGTGGTAGGGTGAGGTGAGTGTTACCAAAAGCCCGGTCCTTGACCCTGATGTCAATCTAATAATGAGGACATGGTTTTGAGAAAAAGGAAAAAGAAATTTTATTGCTTTGTTAGCAAAGGGGAAGCACTGGTGACTCCTGTCTCAGAGGCTGTGATTCTGCTCATCTGGGGGAGAAGCAGGGGTTTAAGGAGATAATTCAAAGGCTATGTTCCATGTGTTCTGTCTGAAGTTGTAATTCACTTGTGAAATTAGGTGAATCATTTCTGAAAGCTTCTGGTGCCATCCACAAATCTGAATTACTTGGTTCCTGTGGTAGGTAGGTGCTCAAGGACAGATAACTTTGCCTAGGATGGGGAAGAAAATTAGTCCTGTTTCCCCTGATATAGAGATGGGAGAGATTAGGGAGGAGCAGGGACAGAGAAAGAGAAAGAAACACGTTCCTTTAAAAAATAAGCTTCAGTGGCAGAGCAGCAGGGGCTATATTCAAAGCACAGAGTGGACCACTGTTAAAGGAGTTCAGCGGTGGTTTGGCACTGGGTGTCAGAGCTCATGTAGTGTTAGAAGGGTTGCCGCGTCCGGCTAACGGAGCCGAGTCCGGCGAGGGACGGCGGGGTTAAAAATACACAGGACACCAAGGTTCTTCATCCAGGAGGGAGCGTGTGCGCGCTTTATTGCCAAATTTGTTCCCCTTATATATCTTTTTAACAGCTGCGGGAAATTACTCAAAAGTGAGGAGGGGAGAGTAATAACTGCGTCCTTGGGTTACCGTCACGTCACCGTCCCCTATCAGGAGGCTCAAACAGGTCAAGATGTTCCCGAGAGACACATATGCTCCAGGCAGATAAATAGGGAACCGCAAGCCCAAGCCCGCGTCATGGCCTTGTGAGCTGGCCACATTGACATGCATAACAAAGAACTGGGGGTTGAGTCCGCAGGGGCCAGGGCGGGCCTACTATCAGCAAAGGGTGGCTATGCAGGGGGTTTACTTAACAATAATATCAGAGTCTAAGCAGTGTAAGGAAAATATCACCGTTGGTATGGGAATGTCATGTAGCATAGAGAATCAGAGTCTGAACATGGCAAGGAGAGTGTTCACACACGATATTGGCCAAGTGTAGAGTAGCACAGATAAAGGATTGAGGAAGTGTCCAAAATAGGGGAAATCCAGTGTGGGATGATAAGAGTCTGAGAGAGAACAAGCTCACTGCAAAAACACTCTACCACTAAACTATACCCCCAGCCCCCAAAATGGTTTCCATCCATGAGATGGCAAATGAAAAGACTTAACTTTATCCTAAAAACGGGAAGTAGGATTATAAAGATTTATCTGCTGTTGCATATTTTAATTTTCAGTTTGGGAATCCGAGTTCAAGCAGTGTGAGGAGAGCATGCATGCATGAGGTGGAGGGGCAACCTGGTGTGGGATATTGGCCTCGGGGAGAGGTGAGGGGGTATGCATGCATAGTATTGGCTCCAATGTGGGTTGAGATTCAGAGTCTAAGAGGGCTAAGGAGTATATCCTTGCAGAGGGTAGATCTGATGGGGTTTCAAAGACCAGGCCAGATAAGGAGGGTATCTATGTAGTGGAGAGATCAGTGTGGGAACTCACTGCCTAAGCAAGGTAAGGAAGGCATTTTTGTTGAGGGTGTAGGACATGATATTGGGTGTCAAATCCCAAGCAGGATGAGGCAAATGTCTAGGCAGAAGGTAGACCTGGTGTGGATTTCAGAGTCTGAACAAGATGAGGAGGTTGTCCATGTGATGGCATAGCCCAGTGTGGGGGAGTCAGAGCCTTACATGGCAAGGAGGGCTTCTACATATGGAGGTAACCTTGTGTGCATTGCTAAGAGCTTCAAGGAGCAGAGCAAAGAGGGTTTTTCTATGAAGGGCCAGCTCAACACAGGATTTCAGAACCTCAGCAAGGTGAGGAGAATGTTCTCAGTGAGGGAGGCATTGACTGGTAAGATGTGAGAATATACAAGCATTATACACATGGCATCAGTTCTGGGGACAGTGGCTTAGACTGTGGAAGAAAAGCTGGAGAGTGAGAAAAGGATGTTTTAGTGGGGGATAGCTGGCACCAAAGATGGGAGATTGGTAACATCCAGAAGGTTAACTAAATATGTGAATAAGTTAAAGAAAATGAACTTAGTTTTCTAACTGTCACAAAATAAGAAATATAGAAACCAAAATAAAAACCTATGGCATTGGATTAGATTTAGAGGTATTATTGTAACCTCATGATTTTCAGTACATTTTGATAGACATAAATATAGAAATGCAATGGAAATATAGAGGTTAATGTGTGTATATGTGTGTGTGCATTCATGCTTATGTATATGTGTGAGTTATTTAGGACAAGGAAGGGTCAGGTGATGGATGTTAAAAGAAGGCAAATAATTTGGAGAGAGCTGAGGGCACAGAATGTGGGCACAAGTTGAGATCAGTTCTGTTGAAAGGTCCTATACGAAAGATTTAATTTTTGGAGTGTTTTCCTCTAGGCCTTTGGAAAAAATAATATTTGGCATTCAGTTTAAGTTTATTCTCTTTACATATAATTCTATTTAATCATTTCAACTGTTCAAAATAGTTGTGTGTACCTTCTAGAGCTGTTTGTTGAGATGACGTGGGGAGTAAAGGGAGAGAGAAGTGTGGAATAAAAGATGGCTTCTCCTCTATCACCTAATAAAGAGAGCTGCCTTCAGGAGTTCGGGAGGTGACCAGTAACAAAATGAACAGAGATTCGTGATGGAGCTAATTATGAACAGCAGAGGATAACAGAGATCACAGAGGAATCTCTTCAAAATCAGTAAGTTTTGAACTTTGCCTTTCCCACCATGCTAAAGGAAGCTGATTCTTGAATGTGGGGAGGCTGTCACCTGAGCTTGGTGCAAGTATTATTAGAATGTGATACCAAGAAGCTGCCTGATTAGCCAGAAATGAGGAATGAATGCAGCATGAACAAGTGTTTGCTCAGGTTCATTGGAACTAAAGATAGGGCAGAGGGGTGGGAGGGTAAGGGTGGGGGCAGGGGATTAGCAATGATGGTGGAATGTGATGGACATCATTATCCAAAGTACATGTATGAAGACCATGAATTGGTGTGAACATACTTTATATACAAACAGATATATGAAAAATTGTGTTCTATCTGTGTAATAAGAATTGTGATGCATTCCACTGTCATGTATTTAAAAAATAAATGCAATTTTAAAAAAAGAAGTTATGCTTGCATGTGGAAGCACACAAATTTTACTTGGGTTGGCATATCTAGAGAACACAGTTTTTAGAAAAGAACAACTTGCTTGGTTCCTCTTTTCCTTTCCTTCCTATTTCTTTCCCTCACCACTTGAGTTCCTGCTTTTCTTATATATATATTTTTAGTTATGTTCAGTATGTTTAAAGGCTATTACTCACACTGTGCTGGTCTTGGGGATTGCACTTCTGTGGACCAAGTGGCTTCATATGTTTTTTAATTCTTGCATGATACCTCTCAGTGGTAAGTGCTTATTTATTGCTTCTGCTCTCATCTAGTTGAGTGATAGGACATTTGACCACCATTCTGGCAACTCATGTATAAGATTTTATTTTACTTTTTGGTACAGGGGATTGAACCCAAGGGTGCTCTGCTACTGAGCTACATCCCCAGTCATTTTTATTTTATCTTGAGACAGGGTCTTGCTAAATTGCCCAGGCTTGCCTCCATCATGTATAAGATGCTTTGAGGAAGGGATGACTCTGATTTTCTGAAGAAAGCAGAAGGTCTCTTCTGAATATGGCTTTGGAAAATACTCATATGGAAATGAGACTCAAAAATAAACCAAAGTCCTCAGTCACAAACTCAAATTCTCCTGCAGTTTCAATTTTCACAAAGAGGTGGGAGGGAAAAGGAGAGGGAATGAGGGTAAAAATGATGGTGGAATGAGGTGGATATCATTACCCTAAGTACATGTATGAAGACACGAATTGTGTGAATATACTTTATATACAACCAGAGATATGAAAAATTGTGCTCTATATGTGTAATATGAATTTTAATACCTTCTCCTGTCATATATAACAAATTAGAATTAAAAAAAATCATTTTCCAGGGGCTGGGGGTTGTAGCTCAGTGGTAGAGCGCTTGCCTTGCATGCATGAAGCCCTGGGTTTGGTCCCCAGCACCATATAAAAATAAACAAATAAAAATAAATATATTATGTCCATCTATAACTAAAAAATATTTAAAAAATCATTTAAAAATATTTAAAAAATCATTTTCCAGTGGTCAAAGTTAATGGTCAAGTTTAGGAGGAAGGGAATGTTTATAAGCAGGTGATGCTATTTGCTGGTTCTCTAGAGTGGATGTATTCGGGAAACCCAGCAGTTCTGTAGACAGGCATTAAGGGGTCATAAAGTGGGAAATAAAAGATTCATGATACTGTGTTATTTATGATACTTTCTATTTATAGAAAACCATACTTTGCATGTTATTGTGTATTCTTACACATATATAAAAAATCATATAATATGTAAAATATTTTTTCCAAAGCAGAAATCTGAAGTTTTTCTTTTTTTGCCTTGAAATTGACAATATATCCTAATATGAAGAAAATTGTTTCATTGATTTTATCTTGATGGAAGGTGTCCCCATGGATCACTCCCTCCCTTGGCAGTGACTGAACTCAGGGCTTTGCACATCCTAGGCAAACCCACTCTACCACTAAACTATCTCCCCAGCCCAGAAAATGGTTTCCAACTGTGAGATGGCTTACTGAAAAGACTTACTTTATCCTAAAAATGTGAACTAGGATTATAAAGATTTACCAGCTGTCACATATTTTAAGTTGCAATTGAAAAAAATATTTAAACATATAATGGAATAATATGAAACCATAATAAAGAATGTTACAAAAGAAAATAGGGGGGCTGAGGCTGTGGCTCAGTGGCAGGGCACTTGCCTAGCATGTGTGAGGCACTGGGTTTGATCCTTAGCACCACATAAAAGAAAAAAAAGGCATAATAAAAAAGAAAATAAAGACAATGTGCATATATGTATATACTCTTCAAAAATCACTGAAAGGATGGCCCTTCTCTCTGACAGAAATCACTCTCCCTTGAGAGTGGTCCCCATTTCCTTTTCCCTATCTTTTCTAATAAACTCATGTCTGTTATTCTGAGCAACATATCTGTTATCTTTTTGGCATGATGGCAAGAACTGGTGAGAAAAAAATTGCTGAAAGTATATATAGCAAAATATTAACAATGTTATTCTCAATGGTTGGGATTTGTGTTTTTATGTATTTTTCAAAATTTCTATAATGAGCATCATTATTTTTTCTGTTCCTATTACTATATTATTTCAACTGTCATTATACTAATAATGCTATTAGTCATTGTGTGTCATGGAAGAAAAGGGAGAATAAGAGAAGGGAGAAGAGGAAATAATGACAATTTTTTACTGATGAAATTAATTTGATTTTTTCTTCAGCTCACAAAAGTAATCCACATGTTCCAAAGTTGCTTCTTTTCTCATCACTGATAGTTTTCCTGCTAAAGACAGTCTTATTATCTGTTGCTTTTATTGATAAGTATGTTATGAACAATAAACAATGAACAATATCTGCTTTATGTGAAGAGAAGATGCCCATTCGAAATTGACATTTCACAATGAGTTTAACCACACATTTAAATTTTTTTTTCCTGAGGAGATATGATTCACAAGAATCCATTGGGAATTTTGCTCTTTAATTGAATTTAGTTACTCTTCTGCAAAAATAATGAAATCCGTTCTTATTAGAAAATTTGAAAAGTGTATGTGTATGTATGTGTTGATGTTATTGAGTGAAATCTATGGGGAACATCATCTTTATATTACACTCTGTGTGAGGAAAAATCTATACTTCCTTAGTAAAATTTATAAGGCCAGCCCTCTTTGAGAGTACAAACACATTTTGGGGTCATCAGGTGGACAAGGAGATGGGAAGAAATATTCTGAGAAGAATTCTTCAATGAATTTCTTTGTAATTATTTTTTGTCCTGCACAAGACTGTGTGAGATCTAAAAGCCAATTTAGGAAATAGTTGGGTTACTGCATGTCCATATTTTTAGAATTTATCAAAAATTTAGAAGCCATAAAGCTTAGTATATTTTTGTATAGATATTTTACTCATTATTTGGCCATTCAATAAGTAGCAATGGCAATTTGTCAGGCACTGTGTTAGAGACACAGAAAAAGCCAGCCACAAAGCCCTGGTCTTACGAGATTAAGAGAATAGTCAAGTAGACCAGTGCTTACAATATTACAACAGGAAGTGTTGTGCAGGGAAGAAGTGAGCATGGGAGTCTGGATAGACTTCCTCAGGAGGCGACATCTAGAGCTATGTGTACCAAGAATGGCATCATGTGACATCAGGGAATAATTTTGGGGAAATGTAAGTGTATATGACTGAAACCTAAAGAGCTAAATGAAGAAATTTGAAAGGAAGTTGGCAGACATGAGCAGGGCTCAGATTACCAAGAGTGTAGTGTACTATTAGAAAGAATTTGGATTTTTTTTCCTAAAGATTATTTTACAAAGAGTCTTTTGCTGCTTAATAAACCAATCTAAAATTTATAGTCTAAAACGATATATTTACCTTCCACTTCTGAGGTTTGGCAACTTAGACTGGTCTCAGCTGAAAGGTTCCTCTTCCTAGCTGAACTCACTCATGCATATGATGTCAGATACCAGTCACAGGCAAATTGGCTTCTGAGAAAGAGGATGTCAAGGAATGACAGGGACAGTTTCACCACATTTCTGGCATCATTCATCAATCTAGGCTGGGTTTGTTCACATTGCCCCTTGTAGACTTCCAGGGCTGCGTGTGGAATGAAGTCATATTGAAGTTTTAATTTGGAACAATCACAGTTTCTTTTGCACATTCTATTGGCCAAAGAAAGATTTAAAAGCAGCTCAGACTCAAGTGGTGGAGAAATAGACCTCACTTCTTCTTTTTTTTTTTAATTTTTTTTATTGGTTGTTCAAAACATTATAAAGCTCTTGACATATCATATTTCATACATTAGATTCAAGTTGGTTATGAACTCCCAATTTTACCCCAAATACAGATTGCAGAATCACATCGGTTACACATCCACATTTTACATAATGCCCTATTAGTAACTGTTGTATTCTGCTACCTTTCCTATCCTCTACCATCCCCCCTCCCTCCCCTCCCATCTTCTCTCTCTACCCCATCCACTGTAATTCATATCTCTCCTTGTTTATTTTCCCATTCCCCTCACAACCTCTTATATGTAATTTTGTATAACAATGAGGGTCTCCCTCCATTACCATGCAATTTCCCTTTTCTCTCCCTTTCCATCCCACCTCATGTATCTGTTTAATGTTAATCTTTTCTTCCTGCTCTTCCTCCCTGCTCTGTTCTTAGTTGCTCTCATTATATCAAAGAAGACATTTGGTATTTGTTTTTTAGGGATTGGCTAGCTTCACTAAGCATAATCTGCTATAGTGCCATCCATTTCCCTGCAAATTCTATGATTTTGTCATTTTTTAGTGCTGCGTAATACTCCATGGTGTATAAATGCCACATTTTTTTTATCCATTCATCTATTGAAGGGCATCTGGGTTGGTTCCACAGTCTAGCAATTGTGAATTGTGCTGCTATGAACATCGATGTAGCAGTATCCCTGTAGTACGCTCTTTTAAGGTCTTCAGGGAAAAGTCCAAGAAGGGCAATAGCTGGGTCAAATGGTGGTTCCATTCCCAGCTTTCCCAGGAGTCTCCATACTGTTTTCCAGATTGGCCGCACCAGTTTGCAGTCCCACCAGCAATGTACAAGAGTACCCTTTTCCCCACATCCTCTCCAGCACTTGTTGTTGTTTGACTTCATAATGGCTGCCAATCTTACTGGAGTGAGATGGTATCTTAGGGTGGTTTTGATTTGCATTTCTCTGACTGCTAGAGATGGTGAGCATTTTTTCATGTACTTGTTGATTGATTGTATGTCCTCCTCTGAGAAGTGTCTGTTCAGGTCTTTGGCCCATTTGTTGATTGGGTTATTTGTTTTCTTATTGTTTAATTTTTTGAGTTCTTTGTATACTCTGGATATTAGGGCTCTATCTGAAGTGTGAGGAGTAAAAATTTGTTCCCATGATGTAGGCTCCCTATTTACCTCTTTTATTGTTTCTCTTGCTGAGAGAAAACTTTTCAGTTTAAGTAAGTCCCATTTGTTGATTTTTGTTATCAACTTTTGTGCTATGGGTGTCCTATTAAGGAATTTGGAGCCCGACCCTACAATATGTAGATCAGAGCCAACTTTTTCTTCTATCAGACGCAGAGTCTCTGATTTGATATCTAGCTCCTTGATCCACTTTGAGTTAACTTTTGTGCATGGCGAGAGGAGGGGATTCAGTTTCATTTTGTTGCATATGGATTTCCAGTTTTCCCAGCACCATTTGTTGAAGATGCTATCCTCCCTCCATTGCATGCTTTTAGCTCCTTTATCAAATATAAGATAGTTGTAGCTTTGTGGATTAGTCTCTGTGTCCTCTATTCTGTACCATTGGTCCACCCTCCTGTTTTGGTACCAGTACCATGCTGTTTTTGTTACTATTGCTCTGTAATATAGTTTTAAGTCTGGTATCGCTATACCGCCTGATTCGCACTTCCTGCTTAGAATTGCTTTTGCTATTCTGGGTCTTTTATTTTTCCATATGAATTTCATGATTGCTTTATCCATTTCTACAAGAAATGCCGTTGGGATTTTGGTTGGCATTGCATTAAACCTATAGAGAACTTTTGGTAATATCACCATTTTGATGATGTTAGTTCTGCCTATCCATGAACAGGGTATATTTTTCCATCTTCTAAGATCTTCTTCTACTTCTCTTTTTAGGGTTTTGTAGTTTTCATTATATAAATCTTTCACCTCTTTTGTTAGGTTGATTCCCAAGTATTTTATTTTTTTTGAGGATATTGTGAATGGAGTGTTTTTCCTCATTTCCGTTTCAGAAGTTTTGTCGCTGATATACAGAAATGCCTTTGATTTATGCGTGTTGATTTTATATCCTGCCACTTTGCTGAATTCATTTATTAGTTCTAGTAGTTTTTTTGTAGACCCTTTTGGGTCTTCTAGGTATAGAATCATGTCATCTGCAAATAGTGATAATTTAAGTTCTTCCTTTCCTATTTTTATGCCTTTAATTTCTTTTGTCTGTCTAATTGCTCTGGCCAGTGTTTCGAGAACTATATTGAATAGAAGTGGTGATAGAGGGCATCCCTGTCTTGTTCCAGATTTTAGAGAGAATGCCTTCAATTTTTCTCCATTGAGAATGATGCTAGCCTGAGGCTTAGCATAGATAGCTTTTACAATGTCGAGGTAAGTTCCTGTTATCCCTAGTTTTTCTAGTGTTTTGAACATAAAGGGATGCTGTACTTTGTCGAATGCTTTTTCTGCGTCTATTGAGATGATCATATGGTTCTTATTTTTAAGTCTATTGATGTGGTGAATAACATTTATTGATTTCCGTATATTGAACCATCCTTGCATCCCAGGGATGAATCCTACTTGATCATGGTGCACAATTTTTTTGATGTGCCTTTGTATCCGATTCGCTAGAAATTTATTGAGGATTTTTGCATCTATGTTCATCAGAGATATTGGTCTGTAGTTTTCTTTCTTTGAGGTGTCTTTGTCTGGTTTCGGAATCAGGGTGATGTTGGCCTCATAGAATGATTTTGGAAGAGCTCCTTCTTTTTCTATTTCCTGAAATAACTTGAAAAGTATTGGAATTAATTCTTCCTTAAAGGTTTTGTAAAACTCCGCTGTATACCCATCCAGTCCTGGGCTTTTCTTGGTTGGAAGTCTTTTGATTGCTTCTTCTATTTCATCTATTGTTATTGGTCTGTTTAAGTTGTGAGTATCCTCCTGACTCAGTCTGGGCAAATCATATGACTTAAGGAATTTATCAATGTCTTCACTATCTTCTATTTTATTGGAATATAGGTTTTCAAAATAATTTCTAATTGTCTTCTGTATTTCTGTAGTGTCTGTTGTGATATTGCCTTTTTCATCCCGTATGTTAGTGATTTGAGTTCTCTCTCTTCTTCTCTTCGTTAGCATGGCTAAGGGTCTGTCGATCTTATTTATTTTTTCAAAGAACCAACTTTTAGTTTTGTTAATTTTTTCAATAGTTTCTTTTGTTTCAATTTCATTGATTTCCGCTCTGATTTTAATTATTTCTTGCCTTCTGCTACATTTGCTGTTGTTTTGCTCTTCCTTTTCTAGGGATTTGAGATGAAGTGTGAGCTCATTTATTTGTTGGTTTTTCCTTTTTTTGAGGAATGACCTCCAAGCGATGAATTTCCCTCTTAAAACTGCTTTCATTGTGTCCCATAGATTCCGATATGTTGTGTCTGTATTTTCATTTATCTCTAAGAATTTTTTGATTTCTTCCTTTATTTCTTCTGTAACCCATTGATCATTCAGTAACATATTGTTCATTTTCCATGTGATGTAGGATTTTTCCTTCCGTCTTTTATCATTGATTTCCAGTTTCATTCCATTATGATCAGATAAAATGCATGGTATTATCTCCACCCCTGTATATTTACTGAGGGTTGCCCTATGGCATAATATATGGTCTATTTTTGAGGAGGATCCATGTGCTGCTGAGAAAAAAGTATATCCACTTGATGATGGTTGATATATTCTATATATGTCAGTTAAGTCTAGGTTGTTGATTGTGATATTGAGTTCTATAGTTTCTTTATTCAGCTTTTGTTTGGAGGATCTGTCCAATTGTGAGAGGTGTGTTGAAGTCACCCATAATTATTGTGTTGTGGTCTATTTGATTCTTGAACTTGAGGAGAATTTGTTTTATGAACGTCGCAGCATCATTATTTTGTGCATAAATATTGATAATTGTTATGTCTTGTTGGTGAATGGTTCCTTTTAACAGTATATAATGTCCTTCCTTATCCCTTTTGATTAATTTAGTCTTGAAGTCAATTTTATTCGATATGAGGATGGCCACCCCTGCTTGCTTACGAGGACCGTGTGCATGGTATATTTTTTCCCAACCTTTCACCTTCAGCCTGTGTATGTCTTTTCCAATCAGATGTGTCTCCTGGAGGCAGCATATTGTTGGATTTGTTTTTTTAATCCATGTTACCAGCCTATGTCGCTTTATTGGAGAGTTTAAGCCATTAATGTTTAGAGTTACTATTGATATATGGTTTGTACTTCCAGCCATGTTTGATTATTTATCTTCTTCTTTTTTTTTAATTTAGTTTGTTTCTCCATGGTTAGCTTTCCCCCCACCCTCTGTCTTTATAGAGGCACTTCCCACTGATGGTTTTGGTTATTGTTTTTCATTTCTTCCTCGTGTAGTGTTTTGCTCAAGATGCTTTGCAATGCTGGTTTTCTGGCTGCAAATTCTTTTAGCTTTTGTTTATCATGAAAGATTTTTATTTCGTTATCATACCTGAAGCTTAATTTTGCTGGATACAGAATTCTTGGTTGGCATCCATTGTCTTTCAGTGTTTGAAATACGTTGTTCCAGGATCTTCTCGCTTTCAGTGTCTGTGATGAAAAATCCATTGTTAACCTTATTGGTTTACCCCTGAATGTAATCTGCCTCCTTTCTCTTGTAGCTTTTAGTATTTTCTCTTTGTTCTGTATATTGGATATCTTCATAACAATGTGTCTTGGCGTTGGTCTACTGTGATTTTGTGTGCTCGGTGTCCTGTATGCATCTACAATTTGTATATCCGTTTCCTTTTTTATTTCTGGAAAGTTTTCTGTAATTATTCCTTTCAGCAGGTTACTCATTCCCTTGGTTTGAATCTCTGTACCTTCTTCTATCCCGATGACTCTTAGGTTTGGTTTCTTTATGTTATCCCATATCTCTTGAATGTTTTTCTCGTGGTTTTTAACCAGCCTTTCTGAGTTGGCTAGGCTCTTTTCAAGATGATATATTTTGTCTTCATTATCTGATGTTCTGGCTTCTACTTGCTCCACTCTGTTAGTGATACTCTCAATTGAGTTTTTAATTTGGTTTATCGTTTCCTTCATTTCTAGAATTATTGTTTGTTTTTTTTTTATAATCTCAATCTCCTGATAAAGATGCTTAACTTCTTCTTTTATCTGTCTATGTAATTCATTTTCAAAGTGTTCTTTCACTGTTTGGATTTGCTGTCTCGTATCTTCTTTAAGGTTCCATTCCATCTGTCTAAGGTATTCCTTGAGTTCTTTATATGACCATTTTTCTGATGACTCTAGGTCCTCCTGAATATTTAGGCTGTCCTTCATTGTTTGTACTCCTTTTCTTCCTTGCTTTTTTATGCTGCTCATGTTACTTCTTGTTCTGTTTGACTGCTGAGTTACTGTTTACTCTTATAGATTTATTTGATGCTTGAGAGGAAAGATATTAGAAGGGAAGGGAAGAAGTCACTAAAGAGAATGAGAGTAGGCAGGTAGAATTCAAGGAAGGGGGAATAAGATTGAAAAGAAATGAAAAGACAAAAGAAACAAGAATAACAAAGATTAGATAATAAAGAAAGAAAGAAAAGATGAAAAAAAAATTTTAACAAAAATAATAGTGATAATAAAAAATGAAAATTAAAATAAAAAAATAATAATAATAAAATAAAAAAATTAAAAAAATAGAAACATTGAAAAAAAATTAAAGAACAACAAATAAAAATTGAAAATGAAAGAAAAAGAAGAAAAAAAAGAAAAAAAAAGAAAAAGAAAAGAAAAAAAATGATAATAATAATAATAATAAATGCAGTCCTAGAGTTCTATTAACTTCTCTTCCAGTAGGTGGAGCTGTGCCCACTGGGCCAAGCTTCTCCTCTCAATAGGTGGGAACCATTCACTGTGCAGCAGCTCTTTCTCCTAGACTGGGCGGGTCTCCAATCCTGAGTGTCTAGGGCCTTGTCTTGTGTTTCCTCAAGCCAGGCCGTGCTCACCTGTGGCGCTCACCACAATACTGGCTACACGCCAGGTCTGCTGCTCCTGGGAGCCCTGTTTTCATGAACACCTGGGCTCACTCTCCCTGTTTGCCTCCCTCAGACCCTAAGTTTGTAGAGCTTGGGGCTGAGATCCCCCAGCGAATTTGCTTGCCCTCCTGTAGCCACGCCCCCGGTAGCTGGTGCAAGAGACCTCAGTTGTCAGCACTGGTGGGAGCGGTAGCCGGGAGTTCCGCGCCGCGAGTCCCGCGCCACTCCTGATTCCCTCGGTCTGGTTATTGCGTTCACAGGAGAGCTGGGAGTGGCCCTTAAGGTTTCCCCGCTGTGTGGAGAGAGATGGCTAGGGGATTACACACCTGTCGCGCTGGTTTCAATGCAGTTATCTCCTCCGCCCGTGATGCCATTTCTCTGCCATGGTGATATCCCATGCAAATGGTGACCGTTTGTTCCCTTTGCCGGATGACCAATGCAACGGGTGGGTCCTGACTGTCTCTCCCAATCCCCGTTTCAGTCCTGTGGCCACTGCCTATGAAGGCTCGGTTGGCTTTTACCTCTGTAAGTTCCTAAGGGCCGGCCAATTATTTCAGCGGGATCGTTAGTGCTGAGTCACACGAAGCAGGCGAACCGGAGCTTAATTGCCTCCGATTCGGGCTCTGTGTGTGTGTTCTGAGGGGCCCAGCCTGTACACCCCAGATCCACGTCAGCTCAGCATTGCCTAGTGATCCTGAGCAAACAGCATTTAGACAGTTTACGGCTCCCTATGCTCGCGCAGTTGAAGATGTCAGAGACTTGATCTCTCTGCGCCTGCCACCATGTTACATTTCCTCAGTAATATTCATGTTGCCCTTACAGCTTCCTGGTATAAGCAAGTTCTTGGGATTATACAAACTGCTGCTTCTGTTTCCAGTCCAGATTTCTAGAAATGAAACTCTGGGCCGCGCTGACGAGCGTCCGCGCTTGTCTGCGACCGTAGCAGAGCCGCCCTGGCCTCCGCAGCTCTTCAGCCCGGTGCCAGGCCCCAGGGGCCCAAGCGGCTGCCGCCGCGGCTCTCCGTCCCCCTCCTCCAGAGCACGGGTCCCCTGGCAGGGGGGTGCAGAACGACCCCAGAGCAGGCTCTGCCCGAAGGTGCAGCGGCGAACAGGCCACAGAGACGCTCGAGGCTGCAGTCCAGCCTTCGGAGGACAGGGCTCGGCACGCAGCCCAGCTCCAACCTCTAGGTGTGGCTGCCGGACAGTGTATACAGAGCCATCAAGACAGCAAGCAGAAAGCAAATGGTGGCTCCCGCGGAGTGGATTTTCGGCACAGAAACCACAGCCCCTCCAGCAATCCCAATCCACAAACTCTCCCTGTATAAAAAATATTCAAAAAAAAAAGAAAAAAAAAAAAGGCTGGGCGCACTGAGCTTTCTTTGCCTCGGGTACTTACAATCCACTGCTGATTACACATTCAGCTTCTCCGCCCGGAGCGAAGCGAAAGAGGAAGCAGATGGGAGCAAAGCGCCCGCGGCTCTGAGCAGCCAAGCATCTCTTTTTTGATTTCTTTGTTCTTCCTGCTCCTTGGCAAAGTGGTCCACTACAGATTAACGGTGAAAGGAGCTTTAACAGACTGTGCGAAATCTCTATTAAAGCCGCTGCTTTGAGCACCACGCTCAGCACTTCAGCAACCCCCGTACGCAGCGGCCATCTTCTAGACCTCACTTCTTGATTGGAAAAGCTGCAAAGTCACATTGCAAAGGCGTGTGAATTCATACAGGGAGGGTTAAACATTGAGGCCATTTTAACAATGTGTTAACAGTCATGGTGAGCCATTGACGAATTTTGAGCAAGGAATTGATATGATCAAATTTGACTTATAGAAAGTTTGTTTTTACAAAGCTGTGACAATGTGCTCATAAGCACAATGTTGGTGTTAAAGAAAGGTTAGAAGGCTAATGGATAATCCTGTTGAGGCACATTGAGAACCTGATTCAAGGATACTATTACTGAAGAAAGAGAAGAGAAGGTAGCTCTGAATGACAAAGAAGATATAATGAAAGAGGCTTGATGAATATTTAGATCTGGTGATTAACAGACCCAGAGAAATTAAGTGTGACTCTAATATTCTGACCTGGTAAACTCAGCAATGATGAAGCCATTCAAAAAGATAGACAAGATAGCATGAGTAGCAGGTTTAGTTGGAAGATGATGATTTAACTTTTGGGTACATTGGATGTGCCCGTGTTTAGTGGGAGGAACATTTGTCTGGGTTTTAGGAGTTAGGTCTGAGTTCTGGAAGTTATTCACATAATTGCAACAGGTGAGACCAGGGAATATGTGATATTACTCAGGAAGAGGACTTAGTATGAGAAGAAATGATAAGGGTGGAATTCTGGGGAATGTTAATAGTTTAGAAGAGATGGATGGAGGGGCAAGAGCTCATAAAAAAGAACAAGAAGCAATAGCAAGAAAGGTTAGGTGAAAATAGAAAGTAGTGTCTGAAGAGTTAAGGGGGCAGAGAACTGGAGTCAAATATTGCAAGAAGTTCATTAGGAAGATGACTAGTAAGTGGTCTTAGGTTATCTCTTTGAAGGGTGGCTTAAGTGAAATGGTAGAAATCAAAGCCAGAATGAGGTGAGTCAAGAAATAAATAGAAGGTTAGGAAGAAAGAGAGCAAATCTAATAGAGAGAGCGGGGTGGAGGGAGAGAGGAGAGTTAGTTTTCAATAGGGAGTGACATGAGCGTGTTGGTACCCTGAGGAATAAGAGGCAGTTGGGATGAAGAGAAAGGAAAAGAAAGAATAGGAGAAAAAGCATGCCCTCTTGATCAATGCTGGGTTCTTTTAAAAATTTCTATTCTCTAAGATATCTCAGAACTCCTCAGAATTAGCTAATTCCTCCCTCCCACAAAGTCCCAGGCTGTGTACACAATTAATGCAAGTGTTTTCTAACTTTTATTCCCTTTCACTGAGATTTAATCTTTATATGAATTTTTGTATGTGTTTATGGATAACATGGATAAGTTCCTTTAGACCATTATGATGGAACTTTCACGTCCTCTTTTAATCTCTATATAAATATACTTTATACATTATATATGTGTAGTGTGTGTGTGTGTGTGTGTGTGAGTTTATAGTTTCAAAATCAATAGGGTTAGGATTACATTGTCTGTGGGATGATGGGAGATGTTTTCCAGTCGGGCTACATCTACTCAGGTAATCAGCCATTAGTAGGTTTTGTTTCTATAAAGAATGCAAGAAAATAATAGTAAAGAACAAAGTCATAATACTACCTGGAAAAATGCATGTCTTTAAATTCTCTTTTCCAGTTTTATTTCAAAAATATTCTCAGATTCTTGAAGAAAAGAAGTATCCAAATTCTACAAAAGAACCAATCCACCCAGAATTAAAGTGTTCAAGACACTATTCAATCATGAAAGGTAAAATTTAATGAGTAGAATTTAGTAAGGATCCTAAATTAATATTTACAATAAGATTTCCAGGTTTATAATATTAAAAAGTGGAGTTTCATGATCATTCTAAACTACATGTATAGAATGTTATAGGACCTAAAATTCTTATATGTATGTTTTAAGTTGCTCATTGGAGGTTTGACTGTGAAAAAGGACATATTGCCTTTACTCTTTAGCTTTCGTATCTTTCTGAAGTTTCTGTGCACACTTACTTTTTTTCTCACATTTTTATGAGTATTTTTATTAAAGAACTCATTTATTTGAAACATTAAAATATGCAAATAAAATGTATTTTTAATGACATTTTATTTTTTGAGTATTTCACTCACATTTTATGTTCATTTTTCAATGAACATTTTTACATTTACAGAAAAATTGAGCAGACAATATGAATAGGTCCTATTTGAACCCTACCTTGTATATACAATATTCCCTATTATTACCACCTTATATGAGTGAGGGCATTCGTTATAATTAATGAGCCAATATTGATATATTATCACTAAAGTTCATTATATATTAAGGTTTACTTAGTTTTCACCTAATGTTCTTTTTCTGTACTAGAATCTCACTCAGAACATCATGTTATATTTAGTTTTCATATCTATTTTCCTCTTGGCTGTGATAATTTTCAAACTTTTTTTGATGACTGATAATTTTTAGGAATACTAGTCTAGGCTGTCCCTCCATTAAAATTTGATGTTTTGCTGGGTGTGATGGTGCATGTCTGTAATCCCAGCAGCTTGAGAGGCTGAGGCAAGAGGAATGAGAATTCAAAGCCAGCTTTAGCATCTTAGCAAAGGCCTAGGCAACTTAGTTAGACCCTGTCTCTAAAGAAAGTATAAAAAAGTGCTGGGGATGTGGCCCAGAGATAAAGCACCCCTGGATTCAATCCCTGGTCCAAAAAACAAAAATTTTAATGTTTTTCTAATGATTAGACTAGGGTTATTAGTTTTTGGGAGGAAGGCCATAGATGTAAACTGCTATTTTCATTACATCATATCAAGGATATATATTATCAAAGTACTTTTTGGCTGCTGATTTGTTGACCTTGATCACCTAGGTAAAGTAGTGTTTCTCAGGTTTCTCCACTGTAAAGTTGCTCTTTTTCTTGCTCTTTTTCTCTCCCTATTCCACACTGTTTTCTTCCAAGGAAAGCTGCTAAGTGCTGTCCACATTTCAGGATTGAGGAGTTACGCTCCCTGTCCATTAGAGTGTTCATTAGTCCAGGTTCTCCAGAGAAACATAACCAGTAGAATACATAGAAAATATGGATATTTCCTTTCAAGAAATTAGCTCATGCAATCATGGAGGCTTGAAAAGTCCAAAATGTGGTTGGGAAAACCAGTTGGCTGGAGATCAGGAAAGAGTGGCAGTTTGAGGCCAATGACAGTCTGCTGCAGGATCAGGAAAAGTGAGTGTTGCAGATGAAGTCTAAAGGCAGTGTGCTGGAGAATTCTCTTTTGCTCTGGGGAGGGCATTCTTTTGTTTAAATCTTCAACTGATAAAACAAGGCCCATCCATATTAAGGGGGCAATCTTCTTTACTCAAAGTCCACCGATTAAAATGTAAATCTCATCCAGAAACATCTTTGAAGCAATACCCAGAGTGCTTGATCAAAATAGTATGTAAAATGAACCACCCCAAATATCTACATAATTTAATTGAAAGGCTTATGCATATGAGATTTACCTCTTCTATCTTATTTACTAATTTAT
The DNA here is from genome assembly GCF_021218885.2 of Marmota monax. NCBI lineage: Eukaryota > Metazoa > Chordata > Mammalia > Rodentia > Sciuridae > Marmota > Marmota monax. The sequence continues at coordinate 573,362 of NW_026695239.1, read as the reverse complement.
TCAGTAATTTATATCTACATGTACCCATGGATATTTATTTTATATTTTGGGCCATAATTCAATACTTTTTTATTTATTTTGTTTTTCTAGCTTAGGCATTGGGAGGCACTTCATTTACTTAATGTCTAGTGTTTGGTGATTTTCCTATTTTGTTTTTGATTTTTAGTATGTTTCCATAATGGTTAGAGGGCACTATGTGATTTTAATGATGGTAAATTTGTTGAGGGTTTGTTTTACATCTCAGTATGTGGTCTATCTTGGTATATGTTCCATGGACACTTGTAAAGAATGGGTATTCAGTTGTTGAGTGAACTGTTCTAAACATGTTCATTAGAATCTCTTGGTTGAGGAGGTTTTTGAGTTCTTCAATATTCTTGTTGATATTTGACATGTATAGTTGTGTCCACCTATGATAATGTAAATCTCTCTTTTGTTTTCACTCTGTATTTGTATAAGTTTTTACTTTATATATTTTGGACCTCTATTGTTTGGTATTACACATTTAGGATCATGATATAGGGTTTTATTATATTTTTTATATTTATTTCATCTGTTTTTCTGTTGGAAATTTCTATTATTTTTTTCTGACAATTCACTGATTTCTCTGTCCCCTTCTCCATTTTGATGTTGATCTCACCTATAAGCTTTTTAATTTTCTTGGGGGCGGGTACCAAGGATTGAACTCAGGGGCACTTGACCACTAGCCACATTCCTAGCCCTATTTTTTGTATTTTATTTAGAAACAGGGTCTCACTGAGTTGCTTAGCGCACCGCTTTTGCTGAGGCTGGCTTTGAACTTGCGATCCTCCTGCCTTAGCCTCCCAAGCCGCTGGGATTACAGGCACGCACCACCTTGCCCAGTTCATCCATAATCTTTTAAAGAGGTTTTTGGATTTTTCAATGATAATATTTCCATTTTGTTCTTTACAACTTCAGTTTCTTTGCTGAGTCTATTTTTCCTTTCATTTCAAGAATGTTTCTACATTCTTTTTAAAAAAACTCTCATTGTCAATCTTTCTTTCTTTCTTTTTTTAGTTATTGATGGACATTTATTTTATTCATTCTTCTTGAAATATATGCATTATGACAGCTTTGAAATCTTTGTCAGATAATTCTAACTTTTTGTTATCTTGATTTTTGGCATCTGTTGATATCTGTGTGTGTGTGTTTTTTTTTTTTTTTTTTTTTTGAGAACTCCTGGTCCTTGGTATAATTGATTATTTTCTGTTGAGACTTGGACATTTTTGTATTGAGGTTTTGGAGTCTGGGTCTTATTTAAACATTATATTTTAGCTGACTTTTCCTGATAGCATTTCAGCAGAAGAATGGGACACTGACATCCAGGTTGATGCAGACTGGGCTCATTGACACCTGATAGGACAAGACTCCTTGCTACATCTGGATGGAGATAGGATTACAGTGTTCTTGTGGTCTCCATTGGCCCTTAATTTTAACATTATACACTATTTTAAAAGATATTTCCTTATATTGCACCTATATCCCTCTCTTCCCAATAAAGGAAAAGTCTGGAGCTGTTGCCCAAAGAATTGGAAGTCATTTAGTTCCAGTTGCTACTTTATTTCTACTGATGCAAAATCTTGGAATAAGAGTGAGGAGAACTGCTCTAGAATGAAGGCTCATTTGCTAGTGATCAACAGCAAGGAAGAGCAGGTACTTTCTAGGAGATAATGGAGTCATGAGCCTGTCTGATTATTTATACTCTTTTCCTAAAAGGCGGTAGATTTTATTGTTCTGGGTGTTGGTGCTATGGGAGAAGGCTTTCAAGAAAATAGGTAGGAAAGGCTTGCTCAGCCTTTCCATTCATTCCACACCTTATTCCTACTTCAGTGTAACTAAATTACCCCCAAAGAAATTGTGGCATTAAAAATATGCAACGAGGGGTTTAGTGGAAAGATGAATATATTTCTACCTGAAATACCAGCTTATTATTTTAATATGTAAATGTTTTATGAATTGTTAACTTCTTAGAGAGAGGAGTATTAATTTGAATGGGAAAATAAAGTTAATTTATGAAGAGTCACAATAAACAATCAGAAATGAATATAAAGAATCTTTGAGGGGTGTTGGAATTGTGTCTCAGCGGTAAAATACTTGCCTGGCATGTGTGTGGCCCTGGATTCGATCCTCAGCACCTCATGTAAATAAATAAATAAAATAAAAGAGATCCATTTACAACTAAAAAATATATTTAAAAAAAAAGACTCTTTGAGCGATGTGGTTGTGGCTCAGTGGTAGAGTGCTTGCCTAGCATGTGTGAGGCACTGGGTTTGATTCTCAGCACCACATATAAATAAATAAAGTAAAGATCCATTGGCAATTTTAAAAATATTTAAAAAAAGAATCTTTGAAATTATGAAAGGAAAATGATTAGATTTGAAAAAAATTCTTGTGGACAACTTTGAACAATGCCCTCTCTTAGTGAAAAAAAGAGGGGAATTGAGTCTGAGATGAGAATTCATTATGATCATGGGTAGGAATTGCTTTCATATGTAATGAAAATCAGGATCATAAGTGATGTCTTTGACCTTGCTTTGCTCAGCTAGAGAAGACCTGCCTTTCTGGGGAATCCCCATGTGGCTATTCCTGGATGCTTTTTCTTTTTCTTCTCATTTCTGTTTGACCTTGAAGAACTCAGTTGAAATATCATACTGTACGTATAAATAGGGTATAATTTCTACATGTTAAAAAAACTTAAAAAATGTTAAAGGAGATGGAAACGTTAACGACTCTGATTTAATTATTACACACTATACAATGGATCAACTTATCACCCTGTACCCCATAAATTTCTTATATGTATTTTTTAAACACATGAAGCAAATCTTTTAATGCACTCGAACACCTTTTGCTTAAAACTTCAGTTATTATTCCAGTTGACATTCTGAAACTTCAGCCATAAATCCTAATGTTCTTGGTGTTAACACTTGACCTCAGCCTATGTAAAAAAGTAACTTCTCTGAGCCCTCAGCAGAGGAAGGTGTCCCAGCAAGTCCCTGGACAAGGATGGAGGTGGGCAGCCGCCACAGGGTGAGGCTGTACTATATCCTTCTTGGACTCTTTGGATCTTAACCGGGCTGCAGAAGCTGATTGGTTGTCCTGGCCAAGATCACATCACAAGCAGGTTCAGTCACTTCTTCTTAAGGCCGCAGCATCTCATTGAAGGCGCTTAGCTTCTGGTAGGCAAACTTCCTGGCGCCGGCACTGCCACTGCGTCAGCCCCGCCGCTGGCAAGGTGCTCCATTGCACCTGTGTGGGAGGCCAGGCCTTGGACCTACCCAGAGCCATCAGGACGCGGGGCCGTCCCGTCACCCCACCACTAAAAGTGTACCCCATAAATTTGTATAATTAAAATGCATTAAAAAAATCCAAACTTACAAACAACAACAACAACAAAAGGAACTTAGTTTTGCTGAGTACTTTTCCTTTGTCTTTTTTTCCCCTGAGGATTTTATTATTGCAAATCTGCAAATAGATGCGGTTTATGATGTGGGTCTGTCAGATCCAGAGTGTCAGAGACATTGGCAATGGGTCCACGGAACACCTTACAATCCAAGTGCCATGTGAGTATTGAATTAGTTAAAGGCAGGGTCCTGGATCCGGCAGGGTATGTAGGTTGTCCAACATCAGTTATGAAACTAAAACTAAAACAGCTCACTCTCTTGTACTGACTGTAGAGCACAGGGTTAAGAAATTCTATTGTCATTTAATCATTACAAGAAACTTATGAGACACATAGGTTATTATTTTTTCCACTATAGAGATGAGGCAAATTGTGTTTGCAGAGTATAGATAGTTCAGCTAAGGTCACCCAACAATGGTCCTCAAATCCAGGTATGTTCTGCATTGATTTTAACTATTTGTAGCTCTATAATAAAATTCTTGTTAAGATCATAATTGATGAAGCTTTAATGTTTCTCATAAAAAGCAAGACACCTAAATTCTTATACTTTTATAATATTTCATATTTATATAATCTTAAAAAAACTCTTAAGTTCTTCAGCATATTTCCACCTTTGATCTTCATATCTATTTTGTGAAACATATAGTACTCTTATTGTAGTCCCCAATTATTAGATGGGCAAACTGAGAATTGAGGAAATTAAATTATTTGTCCAAGAAGACAAGAATAAGTAGAGGATCTATAGATTTTAACTAGTTCTTCAGACTCCAAAATCATTCCATTAAGAAGAAGAAAAAAAATACTATTTACATGGGATCATGGTGACATCTCTTCATTATATAAGAAAGCCCTATGGATTGACAGTCTCCTGGCAACAGGACCTATGGATGCACAAACTGAGGAGAAACTGGGATATTTTTTGGGAGGATTTTTTTGGGGGTACCAGGGATTGAACTCAGGGGTACTCAACCACTAAGCCACATCCATAGCCCTATTTTTTTGTATTTTATTTAGAGACAGGGTCTCACTGAGTTGATTAGAGCCTCGCTTTTGCTGAGGCTGGTTTTGAACTCATGATCCTACTGTCTCAGCCTCCTGGGCTGCTGGGATTACAGGTGTGCACCATTGCACTCGCTGGGAGGATGTTTAATGCATTAAGGTATAAGAATACTTAGTGATGTAGGCACAGTTTTCAAGGGGAATACTAGAGGGGATGGTGGGAGAGAAACTGCATGAGAAGTGGAGAAGGATTGTTTGGGGTATCTGTCTCTGATTTTCACAAAATTCTACCCTGGCCTCTGGCCCTTTTACTGTCTCTAACCCTTTTAAAAATACTGTTGGAAAAAAAAAAGTTCTTTCATCTTTTTTCTCTCTTTCAGATTCTGGCATCTAGGTAGGCCCAGTCAGAGCCAAGAGCTAACTTTCTATCAAAATACAGGATGGGACTTGAATGATGTGGTTTGTCAGCATGATTCTAGGTCAGTTTGTGAGATGATGAAGATCTTCTTATGAATCAAAATATTCTCAATGTACTTGTGATAGAATGGGCATCTATTATTACAGATATAGATAATAAGTTCTTTATATATAAGAGATATATGTAAAGAACTTATTATCTTTACATATATAGAATTTTAGGTATGTGGTCAACTATTTCACTTATGAGAATATTTTCCACATATTTACTCATTGATTAATTTATTCCCTCATTCACAAAGCATTTACTGAGAATTTTGAAAGTGCCAGAAACTATCCCAGAGACCCCTTTTGTGAACACATGGAAGGCACACAGGTCTCTCTGCAAATTTCTTTCTGACTGTTAAGATTTATTTACTGATATATGGTATAGTTCCTCTATTTTCTTTCCCCATCTTTGGCTTAATTAATGTTTAATTGGCAGATAAAATTGTATGTATTTTAGAATTTTAGGCTCTGTTTAGTCAGCTTTTTTGCTGCTGTGACTAAAGGATCTGACCAGAGCAAGTATAGTGGAGGAAAATTTTAATTGATGGCTCATGGTTTCAGGGGTCTTAGTCTATAGAAGGCTGGCTCCATTTCTCAGGGCTCGAGATAAGGCTGAACATCATGGTGGAGTGTGTGGTAGAGGGAAGCAGCTCATATCATGGTGATCATGAAGCAAAGAGAGAGACTCCAGTCTCTAGATACAAAATATATCCCATAGCCACACCCCTAGTTAATCACTTCCTCCAGCCACACCTTACCTGCCTCCAGATACCTCTTAGTTAATCCCATTGGGGATTAATTCACTGATTGGGTTAAGACTCTCACAATCCAATAATTTTCTCCTCTGAACCTTCTTGCATTGTCTCACACGTGAGCTTTTGGGGGGCACCTCATATCCAAACCGTAACAGGCTCCATATTCATTTTTATAGTTGCTGTTAAAAACAAATAAAACAGTTGTATGTAATGCCTGTAATCCCAGCTGTTTATTGTGGTGAGCTGCTTCTGCCGTTTCTGCAGATTATGGTCGCCATTACAAGATGACGCTGGCTCCACTGTGGTCTGTGACAAACAACTTCTTATCTGGGAAAGTTGGCACATGATTTTTCATCACCCTGTGAGAAAGCTCCATGCGGCAGCTTTGCATTGGGGCTTGGGATGCTTTATTAAGGCTGGGAGGGGCATCAGAGAGAGGGAAGAAGAAATATCCAGGGCCTGAATAAACTGTTGAAAGAAGATTCTCGAGTTGCGTCTTCCTTGTGGGCAAGGGGTCGCGACAAGTGGTGCCGAAACCCGGGAACCAGAACTTTCAACAGTCAGGGGTGGTGCACCGGTTAGTCCCAGGTAAGTGGGATCCGCGATCAAAGCGGGGTTAGTCCCAGGTAAGTGGGATCCGCGATCAAAGCGGGGTTAGTCCCTAGTAAGTGGGATCCGCGACCAAAGCCGGACAGCTCCTCTGTAATGAAAGAGAGAGCCTTACATTTTATTGCAGCTGCACTGTGTACTTTCGCTCCTACTTTCGCTTTCTTTCTTTTGTGCTTTCTTTGTTGTTGTGTCATGGGTGCCGCATCTTCAAGTCTGCTTCTCCTGGCCCTAGATGGCCTGTTACGTTCCAAGGGACTGGAAGTGAAACATAGTACTTTACAGAGATTTTTACAGAAGATAGATATCGCTGCACCGTGGTTTGCATTTTCGGGCAGCCTTACTGTGCCTAGTTGGGATAAATTAGGCAAAGATCTTGACTTTGCTTCTGAGCAGGGCATATTAGAGGGTGGGGTGATACCCCTTTGGAAAATGGTCCGTAGTTGCCTTACAGATGACAGATGTCAGGAAGCACTTACTAAAGGACAGGAGGTTTTAGAGCGATTGCATGAGGAAAAATCGGAGACGGCAGAAAGTGAAGTGACTCGGGAGGATGGGAGTGTGCGGAGCATGAGACGGGGGAGGAAACGGTTGTATCCAGATCTCAGTACGCTGCGTACACCCCCATGCGAATGTGGGTCAGAGGAGGAGGAGGATGAGGAGGAAGAGCTCGGGAGGCTGTCTCGTCAGCTAGGGAGTTTAGCTATAGGAGAAGGGAACACAGATAAACAAGGGCTCAAGAAAAGCGATCCCCCGGATCCACCGCCGGATGGCGGGGGCGTTTCGGGAAGAGCTTTCCATGCCCAAACATGGAGGGCTGTTCACGCTGAGATGGGTCTTGCTTATCCAGTTTTTCAGGATGACAACAGGGGAAGAGTCCATGAACCCTTAGATTTTAAAATTGTGAAGACCCTGGCGGAGTCTGTATGCACTTATGGGGTGGATGCCGCCTTCACGCTGACTCAGGTGGAAAATCTGTCTAGATACTGTATGACTCCCTCTGATTGGGCTAGCCTTGTTCGGGCTTGCGTTTCCCCGGGTAAATATTTGGACTGGAGAGCATTCGTGCTAGAGGGCGCAATAGAGCAGGCCGCCCAAAACCATGCAGCGGGACACCCCCATTGGGACAAGGATATGCTCTTGGGACAGGGTAGATTTGCAAATCAACAGACAGGATTTCCTCTTGAGGCATATGATCAAATTAACAACATTTGCATTCGGGCATGGAAGTCGCTTCCAAATAGAGGAGAGGTGTCTGGCAATTTGACCAAGATTCTACAAGGCCCTACAGAACCTTTTTCAGATTTTGTAGCAAGGATGGTGGATGCCGCTGGAAAGATTTTTGGGGATCCTGATAGAGCCATGCCCCTTATCAAGCAATTGGTCTTTGAGCAATGCACCAAGGAATGTAAAGCGGCAATCACTCCTTATAAAAATAAGGGCATAGAAGCATGGATGAAAGTGTGTAGAGAGATTGGAGGACCTTTAACTAATGCAGGTCTTGCAGCTGCTGTCCTTCGGGTGGCAAAAGGGGGCAATCCTGGTGCCGGAACATGCTTCCATTGTGGTCAGCCCGGTCATTTCAGACGTGAATGTCCTAAAAAAGATAATTTTACTGGACCCCCTCACGGCGGCCCTTCCAATGGCTTTCGTCAACCAGGGCTGTGTCCAAAATGTAAAAAAGGGAAGCATTGGGCAAAAGAGTGTAGATCAGTGAGGGACATCCATGGACAGCCTATTTCAGCTGGGCCAAAAAACGGCCGAAGGGGCCCCCGACCCCAGGGCCCACAAATATATGGGGCAATGGAGAATGTCACACCCAAACCCGAGACATGGCCATCTCTACGCCATCCCATGAGACGCGGAGAGCCACTACAGGTGCCGCGGGATTGGACCTCTGTTCCACCTCCAGACTCGTATTAACACCTAAGATGGGAGTCCAATTGGTGGAAACTGAGTTCAAAGGGCCTTTACCGCCTGGCACTGTAGGTTTGCTAATTGGACGTGCATCCTCTACTTTACAAGGTCTTCATGTCTTTCCTGGAGTCATTAGCCCTGATACTGTAGGGACAATAAAAGTTATGGTGGAAGCTCCAAGGGGCATTGTATCTATTTCCCCAGGAGACCGGATTGCCCAATTGCTACTTCTACCCAGTCTGCATACCCGCTTTCCTGCTGATTCCTTTTCAAGGACAAGTGATGAGATTGGAGTTACTGGAGGGAATTCTGTTTATTTGTCCTTAGATATGAATGACCGTCCTACTTTAAACTTAACCATAGAAGGCAAATCAATTTTGGGATTGCTCGATACTGGAGCAGATCGTAGTATAATTGCACAAAAGGACTGGTCAAAGGGGTGGCCGGTGCAGCTCTCAGATCAATCACTGAGAGGTTTGGGATATGCCCAAGCCCCTCAAATCAGCTGTAGACATCTATCTTGGAAGGACCCAGAAGGACACAATGGCACTTTTCAGCCTTATGTACTTGATTTACCTATCTCTTTATGGGGTCGTGATCTGATGAAAGACATGGGGTTCACTCTTAGTAATGACTATTCCCCGGTGTCTCAACAGATTATGCAAAATATGGGGTATAGGCCAGGTCTAGGACTAGGAAAACATCTACAGGGGCATAGGCATCCTGTGCAAGGTCATCAAAAGCTTAACAGATTTGGTCTGGGTTTTTCCTAGGGGCCACTGGGGCTCAAATACCCATAACATGGCTCACCGAGGAGCCTGTTTGGGTGCCTCAGTGGCCTCTTCCCTCGGTTAAATTGGCAGCAGCCCATAATTTAATCAAAGAACAACTGGACTTGGGTCACATCCAACCTTCTACTTCTCCATGGAATACTCCCATATTTGTTATTAGGAAAAAATCAGGAAAGTGGCGCCTACTGCATGATTTACGAGCAGTTAATGCTCAAATGCAACTTATGGGGCCCATTCAAAGAGGGCTGCCTCTGCTCTCCTCTATTCCTCAGGGCTGGCATATTATTGCTATTGACATTAAAGACTGTTTCTTTTCTATTCCTTTGCATCCTAAAGACTCACAACGTTTTGCTTTCACCCTTCCCTCGTGTAACCACGAGGAGCCAGATCTTAGGTTTGAGTGGGTAGTGTTGCCGCAGGGAATGGCTAATAGTCCCACGATGTGCCAGATGTATGTGGGGAAGGCACTCGCACCTCTCAGACATAAGTATTCCTCCATCAAGATCATTCATTATATGGATGATGTGTTATTGGCCGCTAAGTTAGAGCAGATAGTTAATGAGGCCTATAGAGACTTAGTAAAGCTGTTAGCTCAATATGGGCTACATATCGCACCTGAAAAGGTTCAAACGGGAATTCTATTGAGTATTTGGGAGCAATCATTGGGCATGACAAATTGAAACCGCAAAAAATCACCATAAGAACTCAGGATCTCCAAACTCTGAATGATTTTCAAAAACTGCTGGGAGATATTAATTGGATAAGGGGATATTTACATATTCCTAATGGTGTGCTCCAGCCTTTGTATGCTACCCTTAAGGGTGATCCAGATCTTGCTTCTCCTCGTAGCCTCACCAAAGAGGCTAGGGCAGCCCTTATAACAGTAGAAGAAGCTATACAACATGCTACTCTATGCAGGCTCCAAAGTGATAAACCTTTCCAGTTATGTGTGCTTGCCACTATGCGGCAGCCTACTGGAGTACTGTGGCAAGATGGGCCTTTACTATGGATCCACCCACATATATCCCCAGGAAAATCTTTAGAATACTATCCTGATGCTGTTGCAGCATTAGCACTTAAAGGGATCCACCAAAGCATTCAATTTTTCGGACAATCACCTTCTTCTCTTATTATACCCTATACTAAGGCTCAACTTAATGTTTTGTGTGCTACTCTAGACAACTGGGCTATTCTATGTTGCTCGTTTCAAGGGGATATTGATAATCATTACCCTTCCCATCCATTACTCCATTTTGTTAAAGAACATCCCATCATTTTCCCTAAGGTAACTTCACCCAATCCAATTCCGGGGGCTGTTAATATTTTCACTGATGGTTCCAAGTCTGGAATGGGAGCTTATGTAATTAATGATTCTCCCCCTGTTCAGCATCAATTTGCTCCTGGTAATCCACAATGGGTTGAACTGCAAATTGTTATTGAGGTTTTTAAACAGTGTTCTTTTGCTTTTAATCTTATCTCGGACTCCATTTATGTGGTACAAGCACTCAAAGTCCTGGAGGCCGTGGGAGCTATTAGTAATGCCCATAATGTATCTGCTTACTTTAATCAGCTTCAACAACTTATCTGTAGCCGCACTGCTCCTTTTTATCCAATGCACATACGGGCTCACACCTCTCTTCCTGGTCCGTTATCACAGGGTAATGCCTGTGCAGACTCAGCCACTAGAGGCCAATTGATATGCTTGGCTTCCTCCTTAGAGGGGGCTAAATTATTTCACCAGAATTTCCATGTTAATGCTTTAACGCTGCGCAGGTGTTTTTCCATTTCAAGAGCGGATGCTCGTCAGATAGTATTACAATGTCCCCATTGTGTCACATTTCTTCATCCCCCTACTTATGGGGTGAACCCACGGGGATTGAAGCCATTGGTTGTCTGGCAAATGGATGTGACGCACATACCTGACTTTGGTAACCTCAAGTATGTACATGTTTCTGTTGATACGTGCTCTGGAGTTATTCATGCCTCTGCTTTGTCGGGAGAGAAGGCACGTAATGTTATTACTCATTGCCTAGAGGCATGGGCAGCATGGGGTGCTCCTGCATCCCTTAAGACTGATAATGGACCTGCTTATACTGGCAGACAATTTACATCCTTTTGTTCTACCATGGGAGTGCAACTTACTCATGGTCTGCCTTACAATCCTCAAGGACAAGGCATTGTTGAGCATGCTCATCGCACCTTAAAGGAAACTTTACAAAAACAAAAAGGGGGAATAGGAGCTGAACACACTCCTAAAGAACGTCTGTCCTTAGCTCTCTTTACCATTAATTTTTTGAATTCGGATATTCATGGTCACTCTGTGGCCGATAGACATGTGTCCCCTCAGCCCTCTGTGATTGGCTATGTTAAGTGGAAGGATGTTCTTACGGGCCAATGGAACGGCCCCGACCCCGTGCTGACATGGGCACGAGGATCTGTATGTGTTTTTCCCCAGGATCGCACGGAGCCATTGTGGGTCCCTGAACGCCTGACAAGAAGAGTCTTGACATCAACAGACCAGCAACAAGAGATACCACAGCAACCCTGTGATGAGGATCTTCACTCTGCTACATGCTCTGGTTCTGGTGCTGGTGCCGATGGCACAGACGACACCAATGCAGTGGTGGGCAGTGGCACGGGCTTGGCCAATGCCGATGCTGGTTCATGGTAGTTCTAGTGTCCTCCCCACTCTTTTCTCTACCTCATGTGAGATGTCTGCTCCCTGTGCCTCTCCTAGAGGGGACGTGGAGAGCATTTTTAATCAATCTCAGGTTAATCTCACAGGAGGTTTTTGTTTCAGCTTTGGAAACGCTAATTGCATTAGCCTTAAGACCAAAAATTTGACTAATTGGGAGGACCCATTGCGGTCCAATCAGGTCTCAGGGAGTATTATTAATGCCGTACTGAGCCAAGTAGTTTCAGGGAAGCAATCAGGTTCAGGGACCCCTGTAAATAGCTCTGCTTTAAACATAATTACCTTGGCTATGATCTCCAAGGTACTAATCCCAGTGCCTCCTTCTTCTAATAGTACTTACAATGCCACTCATTTCAAGGCCTCTCCTTACTGTACCCCTAATCTTGGTTTCCCCCCAACATTTATGCCTTGTCAGGATCATTCTTGGGAGAGACTTCAAGTTGCTAAGGGTTTCTCCTTTTCCCCCTCTCTTAAGAGGTATGTTTATAACTTTAACCATAGTGCCATCTCCTCTACAGGAGTAGGTTGGTCCTGGTTTCAATGGCTGATTTCCAATGAGAAGGGGGCTTCAGCTGATATTTCTGCATTGGCTCAATTGCTGGGAGTCAGAAGCTGGCTGGCTAATGTTTCTGGTACTGTTGGGGAGAGTGAACGAGGTAATAGACTTACATCTGTTTCGTTCAACTCTTTGCTATATAATGCCACATTGCCCCCTGCGATAGTCTGCATCCAATCCCCATTCTTGCTCCTTTTGGCTAATGACACCTCGTCGGGGATGCTGGATTGTTCTAGTGTTACCTGTCTCTTATCTGAGTGTTGGAATGGTTCTTGGACTGTAGCAGTGGTTATGAAAATTCCAACCTTTGTCCCAATCCCAGTCACTGCGGACCCAGATAAATTCCCCATTGTTGAGCTACTTAGAGTCCGCAGGGATTTTGGAATTACGGCAGCTATAGTGACAGCTGTGGCAGTGTCTGCTGCTGCAGCGGTTACGGCCGGAGTGGCCATGGCCAGTCAAGTACAAACTGCTGCCACCATTAATCAAGTTGTTCAACAAACTTCCACCATACTTGAGTCCCAAAATTCAATTAATCAACATATTTTGTCAGGGATTTTAGCTGCCAACCAAAGAATAGATTTACTCCAAGCTCAGGTAGAAGAATTGGCAGACTTGGTGCTTTTGGGTTGTGTTGACCAACGTGCACATTTATGCATAACCTCTGTCAGATTTAATGATTCCAGGAATGCCTCCCGCATCATTGGCGAATATTTGGCCGGAAATTGGTCCATGGCAGCAGAAAACTTGATCCAGTCTCAACTAACTCAGATTGCTGTTTTGAATAGTACCCGTGTCGAACCAGTGACTTTGGGTCAATTCACCGATTGGATATCTTCTGCTTTTTCCTTCTTCAAAGAGTGGGTGGGAGTAGGCATTTTTGGGGCAATGTGTTGCTTCAGTGTTGTGCTTTGTTTGTGGCTTCTCTGTCGCCTTAAAACTCGCCATGCACAAGAAAAGGCTATGATCATACAAGCTCTTGCAGCTTTAGAAAATGGCAACTCGCCTCAAGTCTGGCTTGCGCATCTTAAGCAGTAAACCTTTGTCATGGTCGTTACACCCCAAGTTATTATAACATTGCACTGGGATCGACATGACTTTCCTTGTTATTCTCTTAGTGTTGGAAAGCCCTTGCACTCTGCCGGTCTTACTGCCATTGCACGCAGATGGGTTTCCACACTAGTACTTTTCTATCGCCTTAAAGTCCATGCCTTTCTTTCAGGGTGCTGTCAACTTGTTTGTCGTTATAAACAGCCACAGTTCAGCCTCAGCTATCCCCCTTCATCCACCATTGTCATGATACAGGATGCGAGGCAAGGCACTGCACTTGAGTGATCCTTGACGTGGACCTCAAGGAGAGCATGTCCTATTGCATGCGGGTTAGACGCGTCCACGCCCCGCCCCACGAAAAAAGGCGTCGGCTGATATGGCCTCAGATCTGGGGAAGGGCCCTCCTTGGGACTGAGCCATACTATGCAGCCACTTCTGCACAGTGGGATAGGACCTCTACTCTCGCCTGTATTGTTTTAAGAAAACAGAAAGGGGGAACTGTGGTGAGCCGCTTCTGCCGTTTCTGCAGATTATGGTCGCCATTACAAGATGACGCTGGCTCCGCTGTGGTCTGTGACAAACAACTTCTTATCTGGGAAAGTTGGCACATGATTTTTCATCACCCTGTGAGAAAGCTCCATGCGGCAGCTTTGCATTGGGGCTTGGGATGCTTTATTAAGGCTGGGAGGGGCATCAGAGAGAGGGAAGAAGAAATATCCAGGGCCTGAATAAACTGTTGAAAGAAGATTCTCGAGTTGCGTCTTCCTTGCGGGCAAGGGGTCGCGACAGTTTATGAGGCTGAGGCAGGAGGATTTTGAGTTCAAAGCCAGCCTTAGCAACTTAGCAAGATCCTGTCTTTAAATAAAATATAAAATGGGCTGGGGATGTGGCTCAGGGATTAAGCAACCCCAGGGTTCAATCCCTGGAACAAAAACAAAAACAAAAACAAAACAAACAAAAAACAAATAAACCATAAGACAATAAATCTTCATTTTTAACTGTTTTGGCCAATCTGCCATTTAGTAAATGGAAGAGGAGGAAGAAATTCTGGGGCATGTTCAATACTGAGAAAAATATGTTTGTACATTGGAGTTATGGGTCATCAAGTTGAATGATTTTTCTAAATGTAGAAATCTGCTGACACTTGACAACCCTTCAGGGCCCATATGATCTTCATTTTGTTCAGATAATCTTACTACTGAATGTAAATAGTTCTTTCTTTGCCTACATAGAAATCAATAGTGTATATTTACTGGGGATAAACCCAGTGACTCAAGGAGAGAAGAAATAGTAAGATGCAATCCAAATGTGTTAAACCAATGTTCATCTGAGGGTTCGAGGAAATATTATGTATACACAATTAAGTGGTTTGCAGCAGTTAAGAATGTTGCAAATGAGATTTCATGAGGAACCGATATTGAGGATTGTGGTTCATGTTTACCCATACCTTTTCCTCACAAAAGTTATTCCAACAAAAGTTCAATGTTGTTTAATGTCACTTACCTTGGTGAAGCTCAGGTGATTTGGGCTGCTGATTTCACATTCAGCTCTGTGGGTAGATAGTGATTAACTCAACTTATCAAAACAATCACAGTAGTGGCTGGGTAGGAACATCATGAATTGCAAATCCTGCCAACAAATTGCTTTCAGAGGAATCAGGGAATGAATCTCTCTCTCTTTTTAATTTTTTATTTGTTTTAATTAGTTATACTTGATAGTAGAATACACTTTTTTTTCGGGATGGGGAAGATATGGAAATTGAACTCAGGGGCACTCGATCACTGAGCCACATCCCTAGTCCTACTTTTTATTTTATTAGAGACAGGGTCTCACTGAATTGCTTAGTGCCTCCCTAAAATGCTGAGGCTGGCTTTAAACTCAAGATCCTCCTGCCTCAGCCTCCGGAGCACCTGGGATTATAGGCCTGAGCCACCATGGCTGGCCTAGTTTTAGAATGATAGAAACACTGTGAATGCCAGAGTAAAATCATGGAAAGGACCTGGTTGATTAAATGCTTTGTTCAGTCACTGAATTGACTATTCCTAAAGCACAGCTTATTCTTAATTTTTATTATGAAAACTAAGAAATATTCTAGTTATTTTGCATGTAAGTTCTATATCATGTTTGTGATTTTAAAATATTGTCCTCTAATCTGTGCCTTATAATTCCATTCTCTTGACATTGTCTTTTTAGAGCAGAGGTTTTAAATTTTTCTGGATTATAACTTATTGTTTTTTTTTTAAGACTTTTGGTCTTGAACCTTAGAAGTCACTGCCAAACCCAAGACCACCTCAATTTTTTTTTCTCTCTTATATCCCAGGGGTTTTCTCTTTGTGTTTCATTTAGGCCAATATTTCATTTGAGTTATTTTTTAAAAATATTATATCTGTGTCTATATTCTTTTTTTTTTTTTAAATTTGGCTTCCAGTTGTTTTAGCACCATCTTTGGTGTGAAAATCTATAATTTCTTCACTGGATTGCCTTTGCTCTCTTGTTGAAAATCAGTTGTGTTTGTTTCCATACTCTATTCTGTTCCCTTGATCTATTTGTCTTTTATGAATTCCACACTGTCTTGATTACTATAGTAAGACCGACAGTGTCATCCCTCCAACTTTATTCTTCTTCAAGATTATGCTGTCTGTACAATTTTTGGAATCAGTTTGTTGATATCCAAAAGAGTAGTTTGCTGGGGTTTTGGTTGAGATTGCATTGAATACAGATCAAATTGGAAAAACAAACAAACAAAAAACCCCCCCAAAACCCCAAACTGGTGCCTTAACATTATTTAGAAATCCTTTCCATGAACATGGAATATTTTCCTATTTGTTTATTTATTTATTTAGTAAATGTTTCATTAAAATTTTGTGTTTTCCCCCATAAAACCTTGTACATATTCTGTGACATTTATATCTAATTATTCTTTTTGGTATGTGTAATGTTGTGTTTTTTTCCTTTGTTTTTTAAATTGACAGACTGTATGTACTTCTTATGTACAACATGATCTGAAATGTAATAATTGAGTCTAGATAATTAACTGTGTTAGCTTTTCATTGCTGTGGCCAAAATAATAACAAGAACAACTTAGAGGAGGAAAAATTTGTTTTAGGCTAACAATTTTAAAGGTTCAGGCTATGATTGACTGACATCCTTACTCTGGGCCCAAGGTGATGGCAGAACATTACAGTGGAGAGGTGTGTGAAGGAAATTTTCTCAGCTCTTGGCCACCAGGAATCAGAGAGAGAAAGGAGAGAGAGGAGAGGAGGGGTAGAGGAAGGAGGGAGGGAGGGAGAGGGAGAGGGTGAGAGAGAAGGGGAGGGGGGAGGGAGAGATAGACAAAGAAGCCAGGGATGAAATATAATTCCCAAATTGCATGCCCTCACTGACCTACTTCCTCCAGCTACACCCCACTTGCCTACAGTTCCCACTCAATAATCCATTAAAAAAATACACTGATTAGGTTACAGCTGCCATAATATAATCATTTCACCTCTGAATATTGATCAGTTGCCTAACATGAGCTTTTTTTGGGGACACCTTATATCCTAACCATAGCATTTCCCCTATCCTCCCAAACTGATCTCCATCTCACAATGCAAAATGCATTCTATCCATCTCCAAGAGTCCTTATAATCTTAACAGTTCCAGAATTGCCCAAAAGTACAGGTGCAGAATCTTCTTTGAGACTCAAGACAAACTTTTGGCTATGAGCCTCTGTAAGAATCAAAAGCAAGTTACATCCAATATTACAAAGACTCAGAATAAGTATTATTATTCCAAAAGGAAGAAATAGGGGCATAGGAAGAAGGGACGGGACCAAAGCAAGACCAAAGTCCAGTTGGGCAAAGTCCAATAGCTCTAGTAAGACTTGAAGCAACCTAGTGAGACCCTGTCTCAAAATAAAAAAAATAAAAAAGGGCTGGGGATGTGACTCAGTGGCTAAACACCCTTGGATTCAATCCCTGGTACCAGACCTGGGCAGATTTGCACCTTTGGTTTTGCTGATCACAGGCAACATGGCTTTGCTCTTAGGCTGGCTTTGTATCCGACATCTTTCCTCAGCAGATGTTGCATGTTCATGGCATCTATTAATCCTCAGGGTCTCTTTCAGCTTTGGATTTCTTTTCACAACTGCATTGTCCTCTCATGGGCTGCCTGAAGGGATTCCAACTATGCTACACTTTGCCTGGCCTCACAGGTACTCCTCTGAAATCTCAGTGGAAGCCTCCATGAGCACTTTACTCTAGCATCTGCATTTCTGCAGAAACAGATGTAATCAAGGTCTTCTAAGTTCAAGTAGTAGCTGAGTTCCTTTGAACTATTACTGCAGTGGCCTCTGAGTGCCTGGGTAGCTAAGCATGGTGAAACAAATCCTGGAGAAACAGCTGTCTAAACACCCCTGTGTGAGCAGTGTACCTCCAAAGTCTCATTTCTACATCCTTGAGCCTGTTATGGCTCTAATCTTGCTGATTCCTGAGATATTCTCAAGTCATCTTTACCATTGTGTCAGTGCAAAGTACTTAGTTTCTCCTTAGTGACAGAAATCTCTTCAGCAACTACATCTTCCTTTGCTTGAAATTTACATACATTTTTTCTGGCTGAATTTCCAGTTTTAGAAATTCTTCTGATCTGATTTGTATTCCTGATTATCAGAGTAAACTTGGACTTGACTAAAACTGCAGCAATACCCATGTTACTACCTGAATGTTATGCTGACTTGAAACTTTCTCCACCAGATTAATTGGTTCATCATTTTAAATTCAGCTCCACAGAAAGTCTCAGGACTTGGATAAATTGCAGGCAAGTCCCCCCCCCCCCATATAGGCTTCTATTTCAATTCCCAATGGAGTATTCATTCCCCACTAAAACTTCATGGACACAATCTTTACTGCCTATCCTTTTTTTTTTTGATATCAGGGATTGAATCCAGGGGTACTTAACCACTGAGCCACCTCCCCATCCATTTTTAATATTTTATTCAGAGACAGGGGCTCACTGATTTGCTTAGGGCCTTGCTAAATTTATGAGGCTGGCTTTGAACTCATGATCCTCCTGCCTCAGCTTCCTGAGCTGCTGGGATTACAGGCGTGTGCCAGTGTGCCCAGCTGTTTTTACTGTTTACATTTTAACTGGCATTCTGATCATCTGAGCTGTCACCAGAATCAACCATTAAGCTTATAACATTCTAAGGCTTCTCCAGCCTGAGTCTCCAAACTTATCCAAAATCCTCCCATAAACAAAGTCCAAAAGCTTATGAACCACATGATCAGGTATGTCACAGCAATGACCCCACTTCTTGGTACCAATTTTCTGTGTTTTCTTCATTATTTTGATCAAAATACCTAAAAGAACATCTTAGAGGGGGAAAAGTTACTTTTGGGTTTACAGTTTCAGAGATTCAATTCATGGTAGGACAATTTTATTTCTCGGAGCCTGAGGTGATGGTGGAACATCATGACCAAAGGGTGTGGCAGAGGAAGGCTGCTCAGTTTATGGTGTTCAGGAAGAGAGAGAGACAGACACAGAGAGAGGGGACTCATGAGGAGCCACAGACAAAATTCTATCCCCTAAAGCATGCCACAGTGGTTACTTCCTTCAAACCCACCCACCTGCCTAAAGTTACCACTAAAGATCCCACTTAAATTATTAATCACTAATCCATAAAATGTATTAATCCACTGATTAGGTTACAGTCTAATAATTTCACCTCTAAACATTGCTCCATTGCCTAACATAAGCTTTTTTTGGGGGAATGTCTCATATCTAAGCCATAACTTAACAATTGCATTTCTTCACATATTTCTCATTTTTGTGGGGAAAACACATATCATTCACTCTTCATATTTTTCAGGAGTACAATATTTCATCATTCACTATAGTCAACCTGATTATAACAGATCTCTTTAATTTTTTTCTTCCTATCTAACTTTAATAATTAAATATATGTATTTCTATTTAGGATTTATCCCATTGAACAAAACATCCTCCAGGTTCATCCATATTGTAAAAAATTTGTTCTTTTTTAGGTAGCATAATATCCCATTGTGAATGTATACACCATATTTTCTTTTTCCATTATCAGTGAATGTATATATAGATTAATTCAATATCTTGACTATTGTGAGTAGTGCTCTCATAAAAAAGAATGTAAATATCACTTCAATATGTTCATTTAATTTTTTTTTTACCTTCATATCTAGTAGTAGGATTTCTGGGTCATGTGACAGTTCTTCTTTGAAAGAAATCTCCAGATTGGTTGCACCAATTTTTATTCCCACTGCAAGTGGGTATTTCATTTTCTCAACATCATTGTCAACACTTTTATCTTCTTTTTATTTTTTATTTATTTATTTTTATTTATTTATTTTTTTTACAGAGAATTTTAATACTTATTTTTTAGTTATCGGCGGACACAACATCTTTGTATGTGGTGCTGAGGATCGAACCCAGGCCGCACGCATGCCAAGCGAGAGCACTACCACTTGAGCCACATCCCCAGCCCTCTTCTGTCTTTTTAGAACTAGCTATTCTCACCAGAGTGAGGTGAGATCCCATTATGTTCTTTTTTTAATATTTATTTTTTTAGTTGTAGTTGGACACAATACCTTTATTTTATTTATTTTTATGTGGTGCTGAGGATTGAACCCAGGGCCCCACACATGCTAGGTGAATGTTCTACCACTGAGCTGCAACCCCAGTCTCCCCATTATGGTTTTGATTTTAATTGACCAATGATTAGTGTTTTAGTCAGCTTTTTCATGTAGAGGAGGAAAAGTTTATTTTGATTCATGGTTTCAGAGGTCTCAGTCTTTATACAGCTGACTCCACAGCTCTTGACCCAATGTGAGGCAGAACATTATGGCAGAATGGCTTGATGGAGGAAAGCAGTTCATGCAACAAAGAAGCAGCGAGACCTCTGCTCACTAGGAGCAAAATAAAAATTCCCAAACCACACCCTCATTGACCTACTTTCTCCAGCCACACCCCACCTTCCTGCATTTATTGCCTAGTTCACCCATCAGTGATTACTCCACTGATTAGGTCGTACTTCTCATAATCTAATCATTTTACTTCTGAAAATTCTTGCATCATCTCACACATGAGCTTTTGGGAGATACCTCATATTTAAGCCATAACAATTAGTGATTTGGGGAAAATTTCCAAATACCTGTTGGTAATTTGTATATCTTTGTCTTAGTTTATTTTGCTTACAATAGGAGAATATCTAATGTTGGCTAATGTATAAAACAAATTTAATGTATTTAGCTTACAGTTTGGAATCTGAAAGTCCAGGATTGGTGGCCAAATCTGGCAACTTACGGTGAGAACATACTGGCTGCATCATGAAATGGTGGCAGCATGTGCAGAGAGCTCTCATGGCAAGATAAGAGGTAAGAGAATGGAGAGGGGCCAGGCTTGCTCCTTTCTAACAACACACCTTGAGCAAATGAACCTGGTCCTTAAAGTACCACCTTCAACTCTTCTGGCTGTGATGACTCATGACATAATTACCTTCTACTAGGCCCCAACTTTTAAAGATCCACCACCTGTCAATACTTCCAAACTGTGAAATAAACTTCCAACTGAATCTCTGGGGGGACAAATATGTCTAAACCATAGCAGACTTTTTTTTTTTTGAGAAATGTCTACTTAATTCTTTGGTTCGTTTTCTAATCATATCATGTTTTTCCTTGCCGTTGAGTTATGTAAGTTCCCTATTTTTTGAATGATATCCTCTTATCAGATGTATAATTTGCAAATATTTTCATCCATTTTGTATGTTTTCTCTATTATTTTCTGTGCAAAAAATTTGATGTAATCCTATTTGTCTATTGCTTTCATTGCCTAACACTTTTAAGGTCTTAACCAAAAATATTTTTCCTCCAGATTAATGTCATTAAGTTTTCCACATGTTTTCTTATAATAGCTTCATAGTTTTAGTCTTGTACTTATGTATTTAATATATTTTGAGATTTTTTTTGTGTGTATACATGGGAGATATAAGTTTCAAATTTCATTCTCCTTAATGTGGATATTGCCTTTTCTTAGCAACATTTATTAAAGATTGTTTTTCTTGATTGTGGGTTATCCCGTATCTTGTCTTTCTGTTTTAAAAATTTCTTTTTTTTAATTGGTTGTTCAAAACATTACTAAGCTCATGATATATCATCTTTCATACATTTGAACTCAAGTGGGTTATGAACTCCCATTTTTACCCCAAATACAAATTGCAGAATCACATCGGTTACACACTCACATTTTTACGTAATGGCCTATTAGTGACTGTTGTATTCTGCTACCTTTCCTATCCCCTACTATCCCCCCTCCCCTCCCCTCCCATCTTCCCTCTCTACCTCATCTGCTGTTGTTTAATTCTCTCACTTGTTTCCCCCCCCCTTTCCCCTCACAACCTCTTATATGTAATTTTGTGTAACATTGAGGGTCTCCTACCATTTCCATATGCTTTCCCTTCTCTCTCCCTTTCTCTCCTCCCACTCGTCTCTGTTTAATGTTAATCTTTTCCTCATGCTCTTCCTCCCTGTTCTGTTCTTAGTTGCTCTCTTTATATCAAAGAAGACATTTGGCATTTGTTTTTTAAGGATTGGCTAGCTTCGCTTAGCATAATCTTCTCTAATGCCATCCATTTCCCTGCAAATTCCATGATTTTGTCATTTTTTAGTGCTGTGTAATACTCCATTGTGTATAAATGCCACATTTTTTTTAAATCCATTCATCTATTGAAGGAAATCTAGGTTGGTTCCACAGTCTAGCTATTGTGAATTGCGCCCCTATGATCATTGATGTGGCAGTATCCCTATAGTACGCTTTTTTAAGATCTTCAGGGAATAGTCTGAGAAGGGCGATAGCTGGGTCAAATGGTGGATCCATTCCCAGCTTTCCCAGGAATCTCCATACTGCTTTCCAAATTGGCCTCACCAATTTGCAGTCCCACCAGCAATGTACAAGTGTACCCTTTTCCCCACATCCTTGCCAACACTTATTGTTGTTTGACTTCATAATGGCTGCCAATCTTACTGGAGTGAGATGGTATCTTAGGGTGGTTTTGATTTGCATTTCTCTGACTGCTAGAGATGGGGAGCATTTTTTCATGTACTTGTTGATTGATTGTATGTCCTCCTCTGAGAAGTGTCTGTTCAGGTCTTTGGCCCATTTGTTGATTGGGTTATTTGTTATCTTATTGTTTAATTTTTTGAGTTCTTTGTATATTCTGGATATTAGGGCTCTATCTGAAGTGTGAGGAGTAAAGATTTGTTCCCATGATGTAGGCTCCCTATTTACCTCTCTTATTGTTTCTCTTGCTGAGAAAAAACTTTTTAGTTTAAGTAAGTCCCATTTGTTGATTCTTGTTATTAACTCTTGTGCTATGGGCGTCCTATTAAGGAATTTGGAGCCCGACCCCACAGTATGTAGATCGTAGCCAACTTTTTCTTCTATCAGACGGCGTGTCTCTGATTTGATATCAAGATCCTTGATCCATTTTGAGTTAACTTTTGTGCATGGCAAGAGAAAGGGATTCAGTTTCATTTTGTTGCATATGGATTTCCAGTTTTCCCAGCACCATTTGTTGAAGATGCTATCCTTCCTCCATTGCATGCTTTCAGCTCCTTTATCAAATATAAGAAAGTTGTAATTTTGTGGATTAGTCTCTGTGTCCTCTATTCTGTACCATTGGTCCACCTGCCTGTTTTGGTACCAGTACCATGCTGTTTTTGTTACTATTGCTCTGTAGTACAGTTTGAGATCTGGTATCGCTATACCTCCAGATTCACACTTCCTGCTTAGAATTGCTTTTGCTATTCTGGGTCTTTTGTTTTTCCATATGAATTTCATGATTGTTTTATCTATTTCTACAAGAAATGCCATTGGGATTTTGATTGGCATCGAATTAAACCTGTAGAGAACTTTTGGTAATATCGCCATTTTGATGATGTTAGTTCTGCCTATCCATGAACAGGGTACATTTTTCCATCTTCTAAGATCTTCTTCTATCTCTCTCTTTAGGGTTCTGTAGTTTTCATTGTATAAATCTTTCACCTCTTTTGTTAGGTTGATTCCCAAGTATCTTATTTTCTTTGAGGATATTGTGAATGGAGTGGTTTTCCTCATTTCCATTTCAGAAGTTTTGTTGCTGATATACAGGAATGCCTTTGATTTATGTGTGTTGATTTTATATCCTGCCACTTTGCTGAATTCATTTATTAACTCTAGCAGTTTCTTTGTAGACCCTTTTGGGTCTGTTAAATATATTATCATGTCATCAGCAAATAGTGATAATTTAAGTTCTTCTTTTCCTATTTTTATGCCTTTAATTTCTTTTGTCTGTCTAATTGCTCTGGCTAGTATTTCAAGAACTAAATTGAATAGAAGTGGTGATAGAGGGCATCCCTGTCTTGTTCCAGATTTAAGAGGGAATGCCTTCAGTTTTTCTCCATTTAAGATGATGCTAGCCTGAGGTTTAGCATAGATAGCTTTTACAATATTGAGGTAAGTTCCTGTTATCCCTAGTTTTTCTAGTGTTTTGAACATAAAGGGATGTTGTACTTTGTCGAATGCTTTTTCTGCATCTATTGAGATGATCATATGGTTCTTATCTTTAAGTCTATTGATGTGGTGAATAGCATTTATTGATTTCCGTATATTGAACCAGCCTTGCATCCCAGGGATGAATCCTACTTGATCATGGTGCACAATTTTTTTGATATGCTTTTGTATTCAATTCGCCAGGATTTTATTGAGAATTTTTGCATCCAAGTTCATTAGAGATATTGGTCTGTAGTTTTCGTTCTTTGAAGTGTCTTTGTCTGGTGTCGGGATCAGGGTGATGTTGGCCTCATAGAATGAATTTGGAAGAGCTCCTTCTTTTTCTATTTCTTGAAATAGCTTGAAAAGTATTGGTATTAATTCTTCTTTAAAGGTTTTGTAAAACTCCGCTGTATACCCATCCGGTCCAGGGCTTTTCTTGGTTGGTAGTCTTTTGATGGCTTCTTCTATTTCTTCCTTTGTTATTGGTCTGTTTAAATTGTGTGTGTCTTCCTGACTCAATCTGGGCAGTTCGTATGACTTAAGAAATTTATCGATATCTTCACTATCTTCTATTTTATTGGAATATAGGGTTTCAAAATACTTTCTATTTATCTTCTGTATTTCTGAAGTGTCTGTTGTGATATTGTCTTTTTCATCCTGTATGTTAGTAATTTGAGTTCTCTCTCTTCTTCTCTTCGTTAGCATGGCTAAGGGCCTGTCAATCTTATTTATTTTTTCAAAGAACCAACTTTTAGTTTTATCAATTTTTTCAATGTTTTTTTTGTTTCAATTTCATTGATTTCTGCTCTGATTTTAATTATTTCTTGTCTTCTACTACATTTGCTGTTGTTTTGCTCTTCCTTTTCTAGGTTTTTGAGGTGTAGGGTGAGTTCATTTATTTGTTGTTTTTTTCTTTTTTTGAGGAAAGAACTCCAAGAAATGAATTTCCCTCTTAAAACTGCTTTCATTGTGTCCCATAGATTCCGGTATGTTGTGTCTGTATTGTCATTTGTCTCTAAGAATTTTTTTTTATCTCCTCCTTTATGTCTTCTGTAACCCATTGATCATTCAGTAACATATTGTTCATTTTCCATGTGATGTAGGATTTTTCCTTCCTTCTTTTATCATTGGTTTCCAGTTTCATTCCATTATGATCAGATATGGTGCATGGTATTATCTCCACACCTTTATATTTACTAAGAGTTGCCCTATGGCCTAATATATGGTCTATCTTTGAGTAGGATCCATGTGCTGCTGAGAAGAACGTGTATCCACTTGATGATGGTTGATATATTCTACATATGTCTGTTAAGTCTAGGTTATTGATTGTGCTATTGAGTTCTATAGTTTCTTTATTCAGCTTTTGTCTAGAGGATCTGTCTAATGGCGAGAGCGATGTGTTGAAGTCACCCATAATTATTGTGTTGTAGTCTATTTGACTCTTGAACTTGAGGAGAGTTTGTTTTATGAACATTGCAGCACCATTGTTTGGTGCATACAAATTGATAATTGTTATGTCTTGTTGGTGGATGGTTCCTTTTAACAATATATAGTGTCCTTCTTTATCCCTTTTGATTAATTTAGGTTTGAAGTTGATTTTATTCGATATGAGTATGGCCACTCCTGCTTGCTTCTGAGAGCCATGTGAGTGGTATGATTTTTCCCAACCTTTTACCTTCAGCCTGTGTATGTCTTTTCCTATCATATGAGTCTCCTGAAGGCAGCATATTGTTGGATTTGTTTTTTTGATCCAGGTTACTAGCCTATGTCTCTTGATTGGTGAATTTAGGCCATTAACATTTAAGGTTACAATTGAAATATGGTTTGTACTTCCAGTCATATGTTTATTTATTTATTTATTTATTTTAGTTTGGCTAGTTTTTACTTTTTGGTTATTTTCCTCCCCCTTTACTGAGATACCTCCCGCTGTTAGTTTTGGGCACTATTTTTCAATTCCTCTTCTTGTAGTATTTTGCTCAAAATGCTTTGCAGTGCTGGTTTTCTGGCTGCAAATTCTTTTAGCTTTTGTTTATCGTGAAAGATTTTAATTTCATTGTCAAATCTGAAGCTTAATTTTGCTGGATACAGTATTCTTGCTTGGAATCCATTATTTTTCAGCATTTGAAATACATTGTTCCAGGATCTTCTCGCTTTCAAAGTCTGTGATGAAAAATCAGTTGTTAACCTAATTGATTTACCCCTGAATGTAATCTGCCTCCTTTCTCTCGTAGCTTTTAATATTCTCTCCTTGTTCTGTATGTTGGCTATCTTCATAATTATATGTCTTGGAGTTGGTCTATTACGGTTTTGAATGTTTGGGGTCCTGTAGGCTTCCAGGATTTGGCAATCCATTCCATCTTTCATCTCTGGGAAGTTTTCTAGAATTATTTCATTTAGTAGGTTGTCCATTCCTTTGGTTTGCTTCTCTATGCCTTCTTCTATTCCGATGACTCTCAAATTTGGTTTTTTTATGACATCCCATATCTCTTGAATAGATTGCTCGTGAGATTTAAGCATCTTTTCTGTGTTGACTATATTCTTTTCAAGTTGATAAACTTTGTCTTCATTATCTGATGTTCTGACTTCTATTTGATCTAGTCTATTTGTAATATTCTTGTTTGAATTTTTAATTTGGTTTATAGTTTCCTGCATTTCTAGGATTACTGTTTGATTTTTTTTTAAGATCTCTATCTCCTGGTAAAGCTCGTTCTTTGCCATTTGAATTTGTTTGTTTAATTCGTTTTCAAAATATACTTTCATTGCTTGGACTTGCTGTCTCATGTCTTCTCTAATATTCCTTTCCATCTGAGTTAGGTATGCCTTGAGTTCTTTCCCTATCCATGTTTCTGATGCTTCTAGGTCCTCCTGTAGATTTAAGTTGTCCTGCATTGTTTGTATCCTTTTTTCCCTTGTTTTTTCATGTTGTTCACGTTACTTTCCAGTTCTATTTGATTGCTGTGTTTCTGCTCTCTTCTATAGATTTGTTTTGGTTTTGTATATCTCTGCTGTCTCTCCTTTGTGAAGGTAGACTATGCCTGCTAAAGTGGATTCCGCTGGGAAGGAATTCCGACGGCCGAGCTCCAGTGACATCACCTCTCTGCTATGGCGAGCCCCAGGCTCCTTGCCGGGGTGTCCAAATGGGGGGGGTGGGACTGGACTGTCTCTGGTTGGTTTCAGCTCCCGGTCACCGGCGGGCGGGCGATCTCTAGCCACCCAATCGTGAGGTTGGTCGCCAGCGGGCGGGTGGTCTCCAGCCGCCCAGTTGCGCAGGCAGCGGGCGGGCGATTGGTCGCCAGCGGGCGTGGGGTCTCCAGCCGCCCAGTAGCACGGGCAGCGGGCCGGCTGTCGCTGGCGGGCAGGTGATCTTTAGCCGCCCAGTTGCGCGGTCGGTCGCCGGCGGGCGTGCGGTCTCCAGCCACCCAGTCGTGAGGGCCTGGCCTCTAGTCCCCTGGTTTCTCCTGCTAGTCCTGGTTTCTCCTGCTAGACCAGTCTTCCCCTGAGTGATGCCCCTCGGCAGTTCAAACTGTACTCTGGGCCTGAGGTTTGCTGGGTGTGGAGGATGGCTATTGGAACCCTGGCACTCTATTGTTTTGATTTTTTTCCACTTGCCCCTCCCCAGCACTGGCAAGACAGGTTTCGTTTTCGCCGCTGATGGGAGGGGGAGTTGGAGGTCAGGTGTCTCTAGCTTTCCCCACGTCTTTATGCAGGCTCGTTCTGATAATTCCTCCTCGGAAAGTCTAGGAGAGATTTTATGCGAATTCCCCGCTGTATGGGAGATCGACTGAGTAACACACACCTGTTTTATTGTTGCAATCTGTTGGAGACTGATGGTGGTTATGTCAGCTCTCCAAGATGGTGGCCGCTGGCTTCGTTGGTGGAGTTTCCGTTGTGGGGGATAGAACTGGACCACTTCCTTCCCCGTCTGTAATCCTGAACTCAGCCCGGGGCTCAGTGAGGGCACAGCCGGCAGGATTCCACAGAATCCTTAGCAATGTTTCTCTCTGCTTGCTGGTCGCTTCTCGGCGGCGCCCTGCCGTCTGTAGCCACGGGGCGGGCCGCGTGGATCAGTCAGCCTGGATCTCCGGTCGCACAGTTGGTTAGTGTTTGAGACTCAATTACCGGACCTCGGTGCTGGAAATCCTTCCTGTAGGTTTTGGTGTACCCCAATTTTGCTGTAAATTCCTAACAAGATAGATTTTTGTCATTCTAACTCGTTATTCACCTGCGCAGTGACACGGTACATGGGGTGTGATGCACTCTATTAGCGGCCATCTTGGAGTCCTCCTGTTTTAAAAGTTCCTATCTGTTAGTCCTGGTTTTAGGGATTTCCCTCTTGTTGTCTGTCTGTTTTTTGTTTTTATCTGTCACTGGCCCTTTAAGACATTGGCAATGCTACATTGATCACACTGGTAGTCTCTTGGGAAAAATCATGACTGAAAGGGTCACGTGTGTGTCTAAGACTATGATTAGATAAAAATGTAAAGATGTCTAGCCATTGAATGTTATTCTGAATTATTATACAGCCTTGCAGTTGGAATTGGCTTGCCAGAGGAACGAGTTTAAGAGGAACGAGTTTATATTATATATGTGCAGGTATTTCTGAAGTTGCATTATAGGGAATACAAACAGCTAGGAACTAAATTGATAGTGAAAGAAAGGGCACTTTCTCTGGTGTGCAAGGATAGAAGGGCACAAGAAGAAAAAGTTAAATCCATTTCAACCCAAGCTGGCAGGCCTGGCACTGCTTCTCAACCCAGCCCCAGGCAATCACAGACCATCCTGCTGTGGATCAGGAACACCATCCCTGGTGAGGAAGAAAAATTCTAGAAAAGCTCCTGGGCTATAGAGGAATGGGCAAAGGGGACTTGGCCTCTGCCCTGCCTTCCAACGTCCTTGTCCATGGTGGGTGGGGGCTGCCAGCCAAAAAGGATGTGGTAGTGGGTATCAGCACCACTATATTATGACCTGGGAGGAGGAATAGTCTCTTCTTTTAAGATGTGATAGGACACCCCATTTGGCCAAGGGAACACCCATTATGGGGGCAGAATAATTCTTGCTATGACAGTATTCTGTCAACCTAAATGCATGGGGAGACTGACAGGATGAAAAACTGCACAGGAGGACTGTCAGGCTAAATGACTGCATAAGTGTGTGTGTGTGTGTTTGTGTGTGTTTGTGTTGGGGGACTCAGGTATGGCTCAAAAACAGAGTTAGAGTAGAGAAAAAAATCTGCAACCTCTTCAGCTCTGGAAAAATCAGATGTTACAAAAATAAGCTGAGTAACTGTAGAATCCTAAGGCCTGGCTCAACAAAAGCTGAAGGTCCAGGACTGCTTAGGCTAAGTTCAGCTATGCAACAAGCAGCAGAGGCCATGCCTGCATAGATATAGTCACCTGTCTGGCCTCAGCATCTGGGATGAAGCCCCCCTGGCCCTGAGTGTAACCAGGGGCCAGGGTAATGGTGATGTTGTGGTGTAAATAATCTATAAAATCAGTCAGAGTGTAAGTTATAGGTTATTGATTGGTAAAACATAGATTATAGATATAAGATTTTGATAAGATAAGACAATTATAAAGCAAGAACTGTCATAGACGGGCTTAAGACTCCATTTTGCTATTCTTTCTATAAAAAACTGTTACATGATCTATTTCTGAGAAACAGAAACGAAAGCTGTCTTCTTATAAAAAATTGTTTTTCTGTACTTTGTATCCCATAGAATGTGCCAAACTCAGGATATGGTGGTGGTCGTGGTGAGCTATGTCCTGGGTTTGAGTACTTTTATGGTTCTACACGACTTTGAAGTAGATTATTTCCCAGCTCAGCTGAAACTCAGGATACGGTGGTCTAACATTTGTTCGGACTTGAGATGTGGTTAAGCTGTTTTTTTTTTTTTAAGCTTCTGTAACTGGCTTGCTTACATGATGTTGAGAAAAGCCCCTGAATTGTTGTTTTCATCCTTAAATTCCCAAGACACAGGCCAGGAAATTGCTGTTCTCCCACAAAGTATCAGTCTCTATGGGTGGGTGACAGACCCTGGCCACATAAATAAAGCTCTCTTTTGTTTGAATTCGGACTTAGAGTGTTTTCTGAGGCAGCTCCCCATGACAGTGAGAGGCAAGTCCTCCCATACTTGCTCCTCTGTCTTGTGTCTGCTCCTCTGAGCTGCTGAGTTTTTGCCTGTCAGAAAAAACTTCTGGGTAGAGCCCTGAGTGTTGTCCACAGAGTTGAGCAGTGAAAGGGCCTCCTGGAGTCCCCATTTATGCAGGCACACCTGCCTTTTTGTCCTGTTGGTTTCTGAACAGAGACTTTCCTAAGAATCTCTGTATGGTCAATGTGACCTTAACTGGACAGGGAGCCCCAGACATACAAAAAAACTTCAGTGGGCAAACGGGGCAATTGACATAAACCCCTTGCAGCTAGTTGATATTGCTTTTCAGGTGTGCAGTGCCTGGGAGGAACAAAAACTAAAGCCAACTCCAACAAACTTGGATCTTCAAGGAAGCCTAAAGAAAAGAATGGAAAGGGCTCCTTCCATTGAAAATCAATATGCCTACTGAGAAAAAAAGGTAAGAGAGTCTGTTGGTATAATTGAAAATGAGTAACTCATATAAAGTTGATGCATTGTGATAACGAGAAGAGTGATAAGTCAGGCTCCAAACCCTTGAATGCAAACTGGGAGAAGAAAGATGATTAACTTTATATGTCATATTGTCCAATCCCTCTCCTGGAAAGAGATTTGTTACGTATATTAGATAGTCAGATAATGTTCTCCCTGCAAAAGTGATACCAGTTTTGAAAATCAGGATAAGTTCCTTGTTCCCCAGGTGTTGAAGATTAAACATCCCAAAAAATGCCAAGGCAAGAGCAGAAAGCAAAGTTTATTTAAGAAACAGAAGAGATCTTCCTGTGGAGGTAGGCCTGGAGCTGTGGTGAGCAGGCTCAGAGGGGATGAGAGGGCCTGACTTTCTCCAGCAAGTCATACTTTAACCATTAATTCTTTAGGAAACCTCCCCAAAACTCCTTCATTGGACAAAGCCTTCAATTATACACTCTATAACACTGTCTACCTCTTTCATGTTACATACAACAATGAAGTTTTCATTTGTGTGAATATTCTGAGTACATACTCTCCACTGGTCCACAGGCTTCCTGAGAAGACAGAGTATGTGCAATTTTGATCAAAGTGTTTTTGGAATCTACTTTGTACCCACTGTATATTAAATGCATGGTAAATCCATGTTGAATAAAGTTAATAAATGAATAAAAAAAGAAAAGAAACATAAGAGAGAGGGTGGGGTGGTGAGGGCAAGAGGGGAGAGAGAGAGAGAGAGAGAGAGAGTTAGTTCTGTGGAGAGAAGGGGGTCCAGAGCTGGTGCCTGAGGGAATGGGGGTGTCTTGTTCCTTTATAGATTTTAGGTTTTCTTTCTTCTCTTGCCCCCTCCTCCCATTGTGCCTGTGTGACCAAAAGGTGACCAAAAGACAGGAAGTGTGTGATTGCTACAGGGTGTGATTGCTTGTGTTGGAAAGTACCATTCTTCCCCTGGAAGCTGTTAGCATCCTGGTGAGGGGTGATGGGAGGTGCTATCTACCCATTTCTTTTTCTTTGATAATTAGCTACCTATCCTTTGCCCTATCTCAAAGGTAACAACTCTCGTTGCAAGTGCCACCAGAAAACATGCTCTGATTCCAGCTTTCACTTGCCACCCAGGAAAAGGAAGCTGAGCCTGTTCTGCTAGAGGTCTGCTAAAAAGTGAGTAAGGCTGTGTGGGCTAAGGGACCCTGGAAAGAATGATCAGGTTTTCCCAGCCAGACTTTTGCTTAAGGAGGAGGTAACTTGTCCCAAGAAGAAACAATATGCCTCCCTTACCTTAAAATAGAGGCATCGCTAGTGATCCAGCGTCTTTTGGATACATTTAAAAAAAAACAGATTGAGTTAGCTTTACCAGTTCCCCTACAGTATTCCAATCCTGCCTGTGTAAAATACACATGCACGTGCACACCCTCCCCCACCTCCAACAACAATGACATATACCTCCAACAACAAAATAACCCCATCACATTATGCGTAATGATTTGTTCAAAGCCTGAGAGCTATACATAATGTTGTTTAGTATATTTAGCTTTGTTTTAGTCAGAATTTTTGTTACTGTGACCAAAAGACCTGACAAGAACAATTAGTGGAGGAAAAGTTTATTTCAGGGTTATGGTTTCAGAGGTCTCAGTCTATAGATAGCTGGCTCCATTCCTCAGGTCGTGAGATGAACCAGCTCATCATGATGGAATAGTGTGGAGGAAGAAAGCAGGTGGGAACTGGCACCAGGAAGGAGAGAGTGAGGGGGAGAGAGTGAGAGTTCCCTGTGTTCAACAAGAACAAAATAAAAACCCCAAAGGCATGCCCCCAGGGACCCACCTCCTCTAGTCACACCCTACCTGCCTACAGTTACCAGTTAATCCGTATCACAGGACTAATTCACAGATTGGGTTAAAGCTTTCATAACCCAGTCATTTTACCTCCAAATCTTCTTGAATTGTCTCACACATTAGATTTTGGAGGACATCCCACATTTAAACCATAATAAACCCATAGTACCAAATCCTTATAACCTGCTGACTACAGTGTCAGGTAACCATGGCTCGTTTAATAATGCCAGATTTAAAGGATGTATTCTTTTGCATCCCACTGGAAAGAAATTCCCAATTACTGTTTTCTTTTGAAAGATAGGACCTCAGTACCAAATTAACCACCCAGTTTATTGGACAGTTTTACATCAGGGACTTAAAAACCTCACTTACTCTGTTTAATGAGAGTCTAGCAAAAGACAGGTGAGGGTTACAGATAGATCCAGAAATTCTTTTGGAATATGTGGATAATCTACTTATGGCCTGCCTTGACTATGAACACTGCATTTCAATCACTATTGCTGTACTAAACCACCCTGCCTCATGTGGATATTAGGTGTCCATTAAAAAGGCTAAGTTTTGTAAATAAGTCACCTATCTGGGATTCCAGATTAGCCAACAAACCCAAAGTTTGATGTCATATCCAAAGCAGCCTATTTTTATTTATTTGTTCCAGTTTAGTTATACATGACAGCAGAATACATTTTGACTCATTGTATATAAATGGAGCAACTTTTCATTTCTCTGGTTATACATGATGTAAAGTCACACCATCCGTGTAATCATACATGTACCTAGGGTAATAATGTCTGTCTCATTCCACCATCTTTCCCACTCCCATCGATCTCCCTTCCCTTCATTCCCCTCTTCCCAAACCAAAGTTCCTTCATTTTTCCTTGTCCCCGCTTTCCATTCTCTCATGGATCAGCATTCACATATCAGAAAACATTTGGCCTTTGGTTTTTTGGAATTGGCTTACTTCATTTATCATGGTATTCTCTAACTCCATCCATTTACCTGAAAATGCCATAATTTCATTCTTCTTTAAGGCTGAATAATATTTCATTGTGTAACCATAGTTTCTTTATCCATTCATCTGTTGAAGGGAATCTAGATATATAGGTTGGTTCCACACTTAAGCTACTGTGAATTGAGCTGTTATAAACCTTGATGTGGCTGTGTCAGTATAGTATGCTGATTTTAAGTCCTTTGGATATAAACTGAGGAGTGGGATAGCTGGGTCAAATGGTGGTTCCATTCCAAGTATTCTGAGGAATCTCCATACTGCTTTCCAGAGTGGTTGTACAAATTTCCAGTCCCACCAGCCATGTATGAGTGTACCTTTTCCCCTACATCCTCACCAACACTTATTATTGCTTGTATTCTTGATAATTGCCATTCTGATTGGAGTGAGATAAAATATCAGTGAGTTTTGATTGGCATTTCTCTGATTGTTAGAGATGATGAACATTTTTTTATATATTTGTTGATTGATTCTATTTCTTCTACTGTGAAGTGTTCAGTTCCTTAGTCCATTTATTGATTTGGGTATTTGTTTTTTTTTTTTTGTGTTAGGTTTTTTAAGTTCTTTATATATCCTGGATATCAGTGCTGTATCTGAGGCGTGTGTGTTGAAGATTTTCTCCCATTCCAAAGCAGACTATCTTGAACCTTAGAGAAGCCAGGAACCAGAGACAGTTATATGGGTTCCCAAGAATGTCAAGATTTTGCCATATTTGGGTACCTAATAGTTAACCGCCATATAAGACCTTAAAAAGAGCAGGAATTAAATCTTTCACTTGGACCCCAGAATATCAAACTACCTTTGAGAAGTTAAAACAAAGTCTCATTACAATCTCTGCCCTAGGTGCCTGATTTACAAAAGGAATTTAGATAAAGTACAGCTCACAGAACTCTTTTATGGACATTGGGAGACATACTGTGACTAACAGCCTATTTGTCAAAATAGCTTGACCATACAGCAAAAGGATGACTAATGGCTGACTGCTGGGAGGATGGAGAGCTACCAGGCCATCCTATCAGGAAATTCAAATGTCAACCAGTACAAAAACAATGCCTCCCATCTCAACACCTAGTTCCATCTTAAACCCAGCAACCCTGTTGCTAGCAAATGATAATGAACCAATACAACATGACTCAGAGATCTTGTAGATAGATGCTAGCAGGTTGGATTTGCGAGATCAAACTATCACTGAGCTAGACTGGGACCTCTTTACCAATGGGAGAAATTTCATGGGCAATGGTCAGCAGGTAGCTGGATAGCTATGGTCACAGAACAATAGGTGTTAGAAACAGAAGCTTTTCTGCTGAAAACATCAGCCCAGAAAGCTAAACTAATTGCTCTGACAAGAGCCCTCAGATTGTCCAAAAGAAAGAAGGTAAACATTTATATTGACTCAACATATGCTTTAATGATGGTACATGCATATGGAACTATCTGGAAAGAAAGATGACACCTCACTGCTGAAAACAAAGACATTAAAAACATGCCCTTGAAATCCTGATGCTAATACAGACTATGGCTGAGCCAAAATAAGTGGCAATCAAATACACTGACCTTGACATCAGAAGGTTGATAATTATGTGGCCAAGAGAAATTAAGCCACTGATAGTGCAGCCAAAAGGGCCAGAAAGGAAAAACTGATTTTTAAACATTTTTTTAGTGCATTATAGTTATACATAATATTGGGATTCATTTTGACATAATTATACAAGGATGAAATATAATTTGTTCTAATTCCATCCCCTGTGATTCTCCTTTTCCTCCTTTCTCCCCCTGTTCAATTTCCTCTATTTTTCTAGTCTTTGTTCTATTTATTTATAGTTTTTTAAAAAAAATTAGTTCATTATAGATATACTTGAAGATGAAATTCATTGCAGCATATTTACGTATGTACATAGGATAATTTGGTTAGTTTCGTTCCATTCTTCTCTTTTCTCATTCCACCTCCCCATCCATCCCCTTCCTCTATTTCACTGATTTCTCAGTGAAGATTCATGGAATCTCCTCCCTCTTCCCCTCCTTTTGTTCTAGTTTCTGCATATGTGAGAACATTCAAACCTGGACTTTCTAGGTCTGGCTTATTTCATTTAGCCAGGCCCAGTTCAATCCATTTGCCAGCAAATGCCATAACTTCATTCTTCTTTGTGACTGAGTAAAACTGCATTGGGTATATATGCTACATTGTCTTTATCCATTTGTCCATTGATGGGTACCTGGGCTAGTTCCATAACTTGGTTATTGTGAATGTGTTGCTATAAATACTGATGTGGCTGTATTCCTATAAAATACTGAAGTGGAATAGCTGGGTCATATGGTGTTTCCATTCCTAGAGTTTTGAGGAATTTCCTTACTGCTTTCCAGAGTGGTTATACTAATTTGCAGTCCCACCAGCCATGTGTGAGTGTACCTTTCCCCCACATCCTCGCCAACACTTATTATTGCTTGTATTCTTGATAATTGCCATTCTGACTGAAGTGAGATGAAATCTCAATGTAGTTTTGATTTGCATTTCCCTGGTTGCTAGAGATGTTGAATATTTTTTTTCATATATTTGTTGGCCATTTGTATTTCTTCTTTTGATAAGTGTCTGTTTGGTTCTTCTGCCCATTTTTTAATTGGGTTTTATTATTTTTTTTTGGTGATAAGTCTTTTGAGTTCTTTATATATTCTGAATATTAATCTCCTATTTTTAAGAGTGGGTAGAAAAGATCTCCCAAGGGGTGAAAAAAGAGAGGAGAGGGAATTTCATAAAAATAGAGGAAAGATCAGTAGAATTTGATGAAGGGGACAGAGGAGGAAGAAGGGACTGGGAAAAGGAAGAACACCGGAGTGAATCTGACTGAAATTTTGTTTGTGCACGCATGGATGTGCACTGTGGGTCATGGCATTTGGTGTATCCACAGGAACCTAGTTAGAAAAAGCAAAAGCAAACTGTAAATGAATTGAAGATTGGTGGAGTTGAAGGAGGGGAGAGACGCAGGAGGAGCTGCTGGGGACTGAATCAGAGCAGTTCATTCCCATGTTTTTGGAATTATGTCGAGGTGTATCTTGGTGCTGTATCATAATTAAAGAGAATTTAAAAAAGTAAAAATTTGATACCTTTTTGCTCTGTCAGTGGGAGCATAAATCTGGTCCACATTTTCTGGAGAATATTTTGGCAGCATGTGTACATGCCTTGACGTAGGCATAACATTTCTAGGAACTTATTTTAGGTAAATAGAGCACTAAAAGTTTATGGCAAAAGACTATGAGAAACAATTAATAATCATCAAATACTCAAGCTAATCATGAAATAATGTTAGCAGATTGGCATCCCCACACATGGCGTACTAAGCAAACATAGAAACATCATATGTAAAATGTTATTTCATAACATGAAAAATATTTGTGATCTGCTATAATGGGAGGGAGAAAAAAGAACTGGCAAGATCCATTATGATTGGATGGCAGACATATGAGTAATTTTTATATCCTTCTGTATATGTGGTGGCTGTTAGCCCGTGACCAGCACTGGCTTCATGAATGAAGGTTTGAGTGGTGAGAAACCTCTAGGG
Organism: Marmota monax; assembly: GCF_021218885.2. Taxonomy (NCBI): domain Eukaryota; kingdom Metazoa; phylum Chordata; class Mammalia; order Rodentia; family Sciuridae; genus Marmota; species Marmota monax. The sequence continues at coordinate 536,587 of NW_026695239.1, read as the reverse complement.
AGTTTTGAATTAAAGAGACAAGACTCTAATTACCTTTGAACCAGCTCTAGGATGGATCCTCCTAGCTACAGCCTCCAGCCACCTATTGTGAAGAGGCAACACGCCAGGGAGTGGACTTTTATTGGGGAACAGTAAATTCTGGGGAAAATACCATCCAATGAAGATTAAGGCGGCAGCATTCCCAAGGTCAGGGGTGATGATTGGGTCTTTGGGGTAGTGGCCAGACATGCCTCTGCACGGAGAAGACCTTGGACCTGAGAAGGGTGGGGAAAGCTCTGGACACAGGATGTGCCCAGCCATGGAGGAAACTCGAATCATGTGCGAGGATGGCCTCCCTCAGTGGCTACCTCACCAGATAGCCCAGTCGTTCCCACCTTCTGGCATTCATTCTTTTTTTCCATCATTGCCACACAGCATCAAGGATAGAAAGTGAGTCAAAGGAATATGGCAGAAGGGATAGGATGTCACTTCTGATGGTAGAACATAAAAGGCATTGTAGCTTATACCACATTCTCTTGGATCACTAACTCTGGAGGGAATAAGAAGTTCTGTGGAAAGCAACTTAGATCTTCTGCCAACAGTCAGTGAGGAACTGAGGCCTCCGACCAACAGCCATGTGAATGAACCATCTTTGCAGAGGGTGTTCCAGACTCATTAAAGATTTCAGATGAGCACAGCTCTGTCCCACATCTTAACCACTACTTTATGAGATCCATGGAGCCAAAACATCCCAGCTAGGCCACTCTCAGATTCCTGACTCAGAAACTGTGTTTAAGTTGTTAAATTTTAGGGTACTTATTACATAGATAGTCATATTTTCTAAATATCCATGGATTACATGTACTGTTTTTAAAATTAAAGAAATAATATGACAATTAAAGATGCCTTATTTTATTTAGAGACAGAGTCTCACTGAGTTGCTTAGCATGTCACTTTTACTGAGGCCGGCTTTGAACTCGCGATCCTCTTGCCTCAGCCTTCTGAGCTGCTGGGATTACAGGCATATGCCACTGCATCTGGCTCTTCCCATTATTATTTTTTAAAATTTGCATTGTTCTTTTTAGATATACATATACATGACAATAGAGTGTATTTTGACATACATACATATATACATACATGTATACATACATAGAGTATAACTTCCCATTCTTGTGGTTGTACATGATATGGAATTACACTGGTGATGTAGTCAATATGAACATAGGAAAGTTATGTTTGATTCATTCTACCGTCTTTCGTATTCTCATCCCCCTCCCTTCCCTTCATTACCCTTTCCTTAATTGAATGACCTTCTATTTTTTCTCTTCCCGCTCTTATTGTGTGTTAGTATCCATATACAGACAGAACATTTGGCTGTTTTTTTTTTTTTTTTTTTTTTTTGGGACTGGCTTCTTTCACTTAGCATAATGGTATCCAGTTCCATCCATTTACTGCTAAATGCCATAATTTTATTCTTTTTTATGGCTGAGTAATATTCCATTGTGTATATATACCACAGTTTCTTCATTTATTAATCTGTTGAAGGGCATCTAGGTTGGTTCCATAGCTTGGTTATTGTGAATTGAGCTGCTGTAAACATCGATGTGCCTGTATCACTGTAGTATGCTGATTTTAAGTTCTTTGGGTATATGCCAAGGAGTGGGATAACTGGATCAAATGGTGGTTCCAATCCAAGTTTTCTGAGGAATCTCCATACTGCTTTCCAGAGTAGTTGTACCAATTTTCAGTCCTACCAGCAAAGTATGAGTGTACCTTTATCCTCACAAACTTGCCAACATTTATTGTTATTTGTATTCTTGATAATTGCCATTCTGATGGTAATGAGATAAAATCTCAGTGTAGTTTTGATTTGCATTTCTCTAATTGCTAGAGATGTTGAACATTTTTCATATATTTGATGATTGCTTGTATTTCTTTTTCTGTGAAGTCTGTTCAGTTCCTTAGCCCACTTATTGATTTGGTTATTTGTTTTTTTGGTGTTAGGTTTTTTGAGTTCTTTATATATCCTGGACATTAATGCTCTGAGGTGCAGGTGGCAAAGATTTTCTCCCATTCTGTAAGCTCTCTCTTCACACTCTCGATTGTTTCCTTTGCTGTGAAGAAGCTTTCTAGTTTTATACCATCCCATTTGTTGATTTTTTTGGTCCCCCTTCACCTCCTTTATAGTTCTCAAAACACCAGAGGAAGAAGGGGTTTGGGTTTCCCTGGCTCTGTTTAAAAACATCATGGCTTTCTGTTCCATATGGAAGGAGGTGGACATGGAGGACGACTTCTGTGAAGTCCCTGGGCTCTTGTGGCATGGACAAGGGTCGGGTGTGAGGAGACACTTCACGTGCTGTGAAGTCTCTGGCTGGCATTAACCCTAGGAGGATGGTGCGCTACCTCCTTCCACCAGTAGGAGGCGACTATTGCCTCTAGCTCCCCCCGCCCCCCCCTTAGAGGTGCTGGCGGGGTGGGAAGGGGAAGCCATGGTGTTGCCAGCACAAAATAGTGTGGGATTTCCGTGGCTGAGGCAAGATCGTGGAGGCCAGGAGCTGTGGACAGAGAGGATTATCTGCCTCCGCGGTGAGTCCCGTGCAGCCTTGAGGAGTTTGGGATCCTGAGCTTCATTGAGAGAAGACTGGGGGAGGGGAGGTTATGCAGCCCGAGGTAGCAGTTAAAGCAGTGGGAGATGTATGTAACTTCCATTGAAAATCCAATGTTTTGCTTACTTGTGGGTCATTTATGTAATGAAAGACGGTCTGTTATTACTCTCATTGATAAGGGGAGCTCATGCTCTGGGATAAGTTCCTTCATGAAGACTCTAGTTGTTTCAAAAGTCTTTTCTGCTCTGATAGGATAAGCCTTGACCTGCACAGAGAAGGTTTCTACCAGTATAAGCAAATATCTGATGTTTTCTGTGGCACAGAGCGTTTGGGTAAGATCTATTTGTCAGCCATCAAAAGACTGTATTTTTACATATTGTGTCCCTTTTATAGTAGGCCACTTTTAGACTTTGGATTGTTCTTGTTGCATAAGACACTGTTCTGAGTCACTTGCTGAACAGTCTGCTGGAGTTGTGACCCTTGAAAGTGGAGCTTGATTAAATTTGCCAAGGTATTCCTCCCATAATGAGCACTCTCATGGAGGTGTTTTATCAAGACAAGAACAGCACTTCAGGCAGGGGGATGAGCCCTTGGGAATTTCTCTCCACTTGGTAGTGCTATTCCAGGAGTCAAAACTTCTATCTTTGACCTTTCACCCTCCTCAGCATTAAAGGTTTCATTGGTCTGGTTCAAGCTGAGTAATTAGGGCTCTGATAAACAGTTTGTACTTCTAGAAAAGAAGTAGCTCTAAAACTTATTTGGAAAAACAAGGCATCCAGAATAGCCAGTGCAATCCTGAGGAAGGAGGCAGCATAATACCAGACCTCAAATTATACTACAGAGCCATAGAAACACTCATCATCATCATCATCATCATCATCATCATATATGCATACCTTACCTGCCTGATGAAATCCTTCCCACTGTGTGAGTCTAGCTCAGATACTGCTTCACGACACATTCACCATCCTCTCAGTCTGAGAGATGAAGTTCCTCATTTTGTTTGAATTGCTGTTGAAATTCTCTCATTACACTTTGTGTACAACCAGAAAAATTGTTCTCTGTATGTGTACTATGAATTGAAATGCATTCTGATGTCATGTGTAACAAATTAGAATAAATAAATAAATTAAAAAAAGAAATTCTTTCTTTGCAAATTTGTTACCTCTTTAGCATATAAGAAAAATGTTTTCTTTTTATCTGCTTTCATTACTTTCCATACATCATTGTAGATGGTAAATGTTTATTAAGTACTTGTTGAATTGATGATTTCCCTGAAGAGGGACTATAAATCATTAAGTCATTTTTTTCTCTTCTTTTTACTAATTTTTTATTTGAGTTGCTTATGGAGACATGACTTAAATATTTTTTATATTCTTTTGGAATTATTATAGAAAACCTCATTTTTGTGATCCCGAGTCAGTAAGAGAAGGCCAAATAAGCAGCAATAAAGATAAATTTCACTTTGGTAATAGACTCTCTGAAATGAAGGGAAGGGACAGGAGATGGGAATAGGAAAGATGGCGGAATGAATTGGATATAACTTTCCTGTGTTCATATATGAATACATGACCAGTGTAACCTCACATCATGTTCAACCACAAGAATAGGATCCTAATTAAAATAAGTTATACTCCACATATGTATGATATGTCAAAATATATTCTACTGTCATGTATAACTAAAAAGAACAAATAAAAAAAGAAGAAAACAAAAAAGACTTTTTGATCATCATAAAAGCCACTGGGCATTATATAATACATTATGATAAATTGGTAGCTTAAACCTCATTTAGTTATTACTGGCTAAGATCACTTTTTTCATGGTTATGTTTTTTTTGGGGGAAGATTTTAAATCCATTCACATTATTGCCTCTTAATTGCACATAACAAAAATATAGACCATTTGTGATATGAGTCATTCTCCCATCAGTCATATATTCTCTTGAAAAATAGGAGGAACAAGAGAACATTTTATTTACCTGTGGGTCCTTAAGCCTGGGGATATAATAGGCTTATGATGGTTTTCACAGCCATTTTGTGGTCTGCCACTTATTTCAGAAAATTTACAGGGTTATCATTTTCAGTTATCTTTAGAAATATACAGGATATCCAGATAGCATATATTTTAAAAAGTTCTAGTATATAAGTATTGCCTGCATCTGAGTCAGTAGTAAATTAATTGTCAATGTTTTGCTCAATAATTAATGTTTTGCTCAATTAATCTACTGATAGCATCATCTTATTAAACAAAATAGTGCACTTAGACTCACTATTGGTTTCTTTGTTTGCTTTTCGATATTTTCTTTGTTCTTATGTGTGTTCTGCCCGGGCACCTGTGGTAGGAAAGAAAGATCACTGATTATTCTATGTGGAGGTTGCATCTGACTGTAAGATAGCATGGGACCACTAGAGGGCATGCTCCCTCTAGCAACTCTCAGAATTGTAGGACCTGCTCATACTTCATGAGGAAGGGAAACGTTGAAAAAGAGAGAAAAATTAAGACTGTGGTGGTGAATTTTATCTGTGGAGTCTGAGCCGGTATATATTCCAAAATTTGTTAAGAATGTAGGAAACAGCTGTTTGGGGAGGCAGAAAGTGAAATACAGAATGATACTTCCTTCAGACTGGTACTTAAGTAAATATTTGAATGGCAACTACATTTATAAATAACATGCTCTTCTGCCCCAGCTCCACCCATAATAGGTTATTATGGTAAATAATAGATTATATGGTAAAGAGTAGTAATCAGGGACACAGATTTAGGAGGAGACATTGCCTCTGGTCTAAATTTGCTCTCTCATGTACTGGCTTTTAGACTTCAGACTAATTATTTGTCCTTGTTCACCTCAGTTTCCTCATATGCGAAACAGTACCCACTTCATAGAGTTATGTGATAATAAAATAAGTTAAACAATTAAAATGTTTATGATTTTTTTTTCTTGAGGCAATCAGCTTCATGATGGGTACCCTCATTAATTGAAAAATGAAAGTGCTTGGAATAGGACCTGGTACATGGTAAGTTCCTTGTAAGTATCTGCTACTACTCCCTCCTTTGCTACTACTAATGCTTCTTGGGTGACTCTCTCATTCCTGCTGTCAGGGTGTTTAATGGGATGGTAAGTGTTAGGGCAAAGAGATGTTGTAGTAGAACTGAGGTAGGTGTCCCAGAGTGAGGAATGAAATAGGAGAAACAAGCTGATAGGGAGGAATGGAGTAAGGAATGATGTGAGACATGCTTTGGAGAGCTATCTCACCAGACCAGTTTGATATAAGTGAGGGCTGAAATCTTCATTCTGTCTTGGCAATTCTGCACAGCCCCCTTTTTTTAATAGCTTTATATTATATAGCTTTTTGTAGAATTAAGAAATCCAGCTGGGCACAGTGGTGCATGCTTATAATTTCAGTGACTTGAGAGGCTGAGGCAGGAGGATTGCAAATTCAAAGCCACCTTCAGCAATTTAGGGAGGTGCTAATCAACTTAGCAAGACCCTGTCTCAAAAAATAAGGGCTGGGATGTGCTCAGGGGTAAAGCACCTCTGGGTTCAATCTCCAGTACAAAAACAAAAATCTCAAAATACAAAAAATCCCAATCCAACTGCCTTTTCACCCTGTATTTTTTTGAGCAGAAGTCATTTGCTAGATACTAATTAATTATTATGTATAGATTGTTTCATGTATCTTTGCACACCCTCCTCCCCAAAGTAGATAATATGTTTTTTTTTTTTAAATATCTTACAGATGAGGAACACAGACATAGAGAGTTTAAATAAAATTTTACCTAGTTGTATCTATGGTGACACTAGTATCAAAGATAATGATTAATGAATTGATTGTGGCCTACTTCAATACCTCATTATGAATAAAGGAAAGCTGATACTCTCGAGAGCACACACACACACACACACAATGACACAATGGAGTTTTATTCTGCCATAAAGAAAAATGAAATTATTTCATTTGGAGGAAAATGAATGGATCTAAAGACCATCATGTTAAGTGAAATAAGTCAAACTCAGGAGGTCAAGGGTCTGTTTTCTCTCATATGTGGAAGACAGAGAGGAAAAAGGAAAAAAAAGATGGGAGCCGACCTCATGAAAATCAAAGATCAATCAGTAGAGGAAAGGGATCAAGGGGTGGGGGAAAATGCTGGTGGGGGTGATTGGCCAAATTTTATTGTTATATTGTGTGCATGTAAGATTATGTAATAATAAATCCCATCATTATATAAAAAAGAATTATAGTTTAATAAATGATGTAAGTATACAAAATAATTAAGAATTATATTTTAATAAATGCTAAATGGGGAAGTAGTATATTTATCTTAATATCCCAGCCATACTGATTCAATGATATGCTGCTCTATTTTATGCATGCTCTGTCCTTTTGTCCCAAATGATGCATGACTTCAATGTACCTTAAATGCTTTGTCATAGTTGCTGGAAATCTTATTGCTGTGCTTCTATTTAGGTTCCTATTTATCCACTGTAGAAACCTTATAATAATTTCCAGCAAAGACCAGCTCTTCCTCCTGTGTGTACCACATACATAGAATATAGTCTAGTATTGTGCCTTTCCCACTGTGTTGAACTTACCTCTTTACATGCCTGTTACTAAACCTTACACTTTCACTGTAGAAATCTTTTGTGTTTCTCCCCCTATCCCCTGATAGTGTTTGGTGCATGATAAAGCCTTAGTAAATAAAAACCAATGAGGGAAAATGGAAACACAGCAACTAGTGGTGAACAGAAAAGTGAGTATAGCTGAAACTCATATTGACAGATAATTGTGATGTTTCATTTAATATAATAGTTAATCTAGATTTTAAAAGTTTTTACTTTCAGAATATTTAGGAAATTCAACTTAGTTGCTTGTTAGAATTTTTGTTGAAGCATATTATGAAGGACATTGGGATTTATAATGAGCATAGTAAATCAGAATTTAGAATTTTTATTTAACTATGGAAGAAAGCTCTAATTTTTTATTTTTAAATTACAGAAATAATACATTCTAAAAGATTCAAGTGATAAAGAAATATGTAATGCAAAGTGTGAAACCCTCTTTGTGTGCCTTTTTCTGTTCCTGGTTTCCTTCTGCAAAGTCAATCACTGTCAATAATTTTATATGTATCTTTTTAGACACCTTTTAATTCATATTTTTGTGTAAATGTGTGTATCTGCTTATGTGTACGTTCTTTGATAAAGTAAAATGTATACCACATGTAAATTTTTACTCTTAAATATTTATAAGGTTTGAAATACTTTGTCCATATATTTGTATATACTTCTCTTTCTTATGTATAATTCATCCTTTTTATCATCTAAATAGTTGTCCAATATGTGAATATATGGCAATTTATTTAAGCACTGCCTTCATTGATAATATCATTTTTCTAATTTTGTTTTGTGTGCTGGGCATTGACCCTCAGCCTCATGTATGCTAGGTGAGGTCTCTACTCTTGAGTTGTATCCCCCCCTCCAGAATTCCTAATTTTAAAATACTTAGTAAATCATTAAACATCTTTTATGTATTGTTATACTTAAATGAAAAATTTAAAGGACATATTCCCTAGAAATAGAATTGCTAGGTAAAAAGTGACACATTTTAGTTTTTGATAGTTTCTTGCTACATTATCTTCTGCTTAATTTATATGCCAATGTAAGTCCTCAGAATGTTTGTTTCTCTATTTACTTTGCCAACACATTACTTTAAAATTATATAGTAAATATATTGGGTGAAAAATATTACTTATGCATTTCTTTTATTATATTGAAGTTGTGATCTTTTCATATTTTTTATTTACAATCTGGTTTTCCTGTGAATTAGCCTGTGTATTTTTTGGTTTCACTTTTCTTTTTTAAAAATTTTTTAATTGTTTTTTTTTAAAAACAAATGACAGCAGAATGCATTACAATTCTTATTACACATATACAGCACAATTTTTCATATCTCTGGTTGTATATAAAGTATGTTCATACCAATTCATGTCTTCATACATGTACTTTGGATAATGATGTCCATCACATTCCACCATCCTTGCTAACTCCCTCCCCCCTCCCTTGGGTTCACTTTTCTGTTGCATTTGTAGCATCTTTTGGTGTACTTTAGATATTAATCTTTTTCCAGTTAAACACGTTGTCCTAAAGCACCACTTGTCTCTTGGCCTTGTGTTCTCATCTGTCAATAAGAAACTTAATTTTCATGTAGTCAAATTTGTCAGTTTTTCTATTGGAAGTCTGGGAATTTGTTAAACTTAGAATTGTCTTCCAACTCCATGATTATACATATATTTTATTGAATACTTCTGTAATTTCGTAAATATAATGAGGTTTCAATTCATCCAGAATTTATTTTTGTATATTATGTGAGGTCAAGATTTAAATATATTTGTTTCTTCTAAATAATTTCTCACCTTTTTTCCCTCTTTCTTTCTTTGGTACTGGGGATTAAATCCAGGGACACTCTGCTACTGAGCCACATCATCCACCCCTTTTATAAATTTTGTTCTGAGAGAGGATCTAAATTGCCCAGCAGACTGGTCTTGAACTTGAGATTCTCCTGACTCAGCCTCCCGAGTCACTGGTATTAGAGACTTTCACACTATTTCTTTTTATTTCCTTCCCTCCCCCTCTCCCTCTCTGCAGGAAAAACAGACTGTAAGTAAGTGACTCAAAGCCAGTTCTTGTTTGTCCAATGTTACTGTTCCTGTAGGGAGCTGGGGAGGAGCCCTGGGTCCTGGCTGGTCACAGCCTCTGAAAGTGCTAAAGCCCACAGAGACAGGCAGACTCACCCTACCTGCTCTCTGGGAAACCCTGCGACTAACACTATTTCTTAAACAATTCTTTTTTTTTTATTAGTTGTTCATGACAATACAGTGATCTTGAAATATCATACATTTGAATCAAATGGGGTATAATTTCTCATTTTTCCAAGTGTCTTAAGCAATTCTTTTGAGTATATTGATATAAAATTCCCATGAGTATATTGATATATTTCTGAACTCTATTTTATTCTGCTGTTCTGTTTTTGTATTTAACAATGTCATACTATTTTTCCTCATAATTTATTATGAAATCTCTTACTGTAAATTCTGTTCTTTGTTCTTTTCCTTCCCTTTTCTCCCTTTTCCAGCTCTTCTAGTTGGTGAGTTCTAGTTTCATTGACTATTTATAAAAGTTGGTTAATTCTTTTTCAAGTGTGACTTTTTTTGATTTTTTTCTGGTTTACATTTTTTGGTCTTTAATCATTTAAAACATCACTTGCTTTACAGTAATTTTCATATTCTTCTATTTTCTCTCATTTACCCATGTGGATTATCCATTTAGGACTGGTTGAATTGGCATGTGTTTTCAAAATTTTTAGTGTCCTACTGGGAAATCTTTTTCTATTTGTTTTGCATGAGTATTTCTGTGCTTTTTTTTTTTGCGGGGTGTTATTATCTGATTTAGATAAATTTTTAAATTAAATTATTGGCTAGGAGAATTCTTCTCATCATAGGTCATACAAGTTTGTACTCAAACCTGTAGACAGTGGCCTGGGATTTTCTCCTCACTTTTTTTTTTAAGTTTTGACTCTTTAAAAAAATTTTTTTGTAGTTGTAGATAGACAGAATACCTTTATTTTATTTGTTTATTTTTATGTGGTGCTGAGGGTCGAACCCAGTGATTCACATGTGTAAGGCAAGTGCTCTGCCACTGAGCTACAGCCCCAGCCCTCCCCTCAAATTTTTTATCATGAGTATTTTCAAACAGAAGTTGAATGAATGGTATAATTAATGTTCATATAACCATCATTTATGTTTAACAATTGTGAACATTTGAATATATATCTCTCTATATAGTACCTGCTGGATGATTTGAGAATAAGTTTTATATATAACATTTTACCTCTAAATACTTAAGTACTCATATTTTAAAACTGTCATTCCACCACAAAAATCGTAATACCATTACCACTCTTAAGCTTAACAATCATTTTCTAATATTTTGTGCTTCCTGGTCTGTACTAAAAATTGCCTCAGTTGTCCTCAACATTTTCATCATAACTGTTCTGTACAACCAGGATTTTGTCAAGTTTTACTTACTGATTTAAAAAATGTATATTTAGGGCTGGGGATATGGCTCAAGCTGCAGTGCGCTCGTCTTGCATGTGTGGGGCGCTGGGTTTGATCCTCAGCACCACATAAAAATAAAATAAAGATGTTGTGTCCACCGACAACTAAAAAATAAATATTAAAACTTTCTCTCTCTCTTAAAAATGTATATTTAATTGACAACACTTTTATGTGGAAGAATATGATGCTTCAATACACATGTACAACATGCAATAATTGGATCATTGTAATTGGCATATCTATCTCCTGAAACATTTATCATTTCCTTGTTCTGGGAACATTCAAAATTCCCTTTACTAGCTATTTGGAAGCACTTCATGAATTGTGATCAACCCTAGTCATCCTACTGTGCTATAGAACCTGAGAAGTTATTCCTTCTATCCTTGTATCCTGAACTCCTTAACCATCATCTCTCCATCCCTCTTACCTTCACATATTTCCAAGACTCTGGAAACTACTATTATACCTCTATTTCTAGGAGACCAACTTTTTAGCTACTACATATAAGCAAGAGGTTGCAGTCTATGTCTTTCTGTGTATGACTTATGTTACTCAATGCAATGTCCTCCAGTTCCATCCATGTTGCTGAAAATTATTGATTTTCATTCTTTTATATGGCTGAATAATATTTCCTTGTGTATTTAAGCACATTTTAAAAAATCCATTCATCCATTGTTGAACACCTCAGTTGGTTCCATATCATAGCCATTGTGAATAGTGCAGCAGTAAATATGACTGGAGGTAACTCTTTGGTAAGCTGATTTCATTTTCTTTGAATATATATCCAGAAGTAGGGTAGTTGTATCATATGGTGGATCCATTTTTAATTTATTGAGTAGATTTCATATTGTTAACATAATGGTTGCACTAATTCTTATTCTTACCAGCAGTGTATAAGACTTCCCTTTTCTCTGCATCCTTACAGCATTTCTTCTTCCTCTTCTTCCCACATACCTCCTCCTCTCCTCCTCCCCTCCTCATCCTTTTTTCCTTTTCCTCCTCCACATCCTTCTTCTTCTTTTTTTTGATAATAGCTCATCTAATTTTGGTGAAATTATATATCATTGTGGTGTTTATTTTCATTTCCCTGATGGTTAGTGATGTTAAGCCTATTTTCATATACCTGTCAACCATTTGTGCATTTTTTAAGAAATGTCTTTTGAGATCATTTACTAATTATTTTTGGATGATTTATGTTTTTGTTGTTGAGTTTCTTGAGTTCCTTATATTTTCATGTGTGTGTGTGTCTCTCTCTCTATATATATTTATTTATTTCTCCTCTTCTTCCTTCTTTCTTTTCTCTCCCTTTCTTTCTTCCTTGCTTCCTTTCTCTCTCTCTCTCTCTCTCTCTCTCTCTCTCTCTCTCTCTCTCTCTCTCTTTCTTTTTCTCCAGGCATTATGGTACACACCTGTAATCCCAGCTACTCAGGAGGCTGAGACAAGAGTATTTCAAGTTTGAGGCCAGCCTGGGCAACTTTGGGATACCTTTTGTCAAAATAAAAATAAAAAGGACTGAGGATATGGCTCTGTGGCAGAGCCACAGAGGATATGGCTGAGGATATTGCTCTGTGGGTTTAATACCTGGCATGGCCAAAAAAAAAAAAAAAAAGAAAAAATATCATTGTTCATACTGATGCCCTGAAATGTTGTTTCTTCTTTGAGTTTCATAGTTTTCTGGTCTTATATTTAAGTCTTTGATTCATTTTGTGTTAAGTTATTTGGTAATGGGAATTGAACCAAATCCCCAGTCTTTTAATTTTTTTTAATTTTGAGACAGGATCTCACTAAGTTGCTTAGAGCCTTGCTAAATTACTGAGGTTGGCCTCTAACTTGCAATCCTTCTGCCTCAGCCTTCTGAGTGACTGGGATTACAGGCCTGTACCACCATGCCTGGCTGAGTTACTTTTTATATATGGTGAAAGAAAGGCATCCTTGCTGGTGATGGAGGACCTGTCATGGAATGTCAAATCCCAAGTAGGATGAGAGAACTCTCTATGAAGTAGGTAGACTTGATGTGAGTTTCAGAAACTGAGCAGAATAAGGAGGTTTTCTGTATGGTAGGATACATCAGAGTGGGAGACAGAGCCTTACAGGGTAAGGAGGGCTTCTACCCATGGAGTTAACCTCGTGTGGGCTGTTGGAGCCTCAGGGAGGCTAAGTTATGGCTAGGAGATTAGCATCAAGAATCAGAGCACAAGCAGAGTAAAGGAGGTTTTCCTGTGGAGTGATGGCTCAGCTCAGGGTTTTAGAACCTCAACAAGGTGAGGAGTCTGCACTGGGGAGGATGTTAGCTGGCCCTGTTCAGGAATATCCAAGAAGAGTGAGGAGAACATCAGTGCTGGGGACAGGGTTTAGGACTGGGGAATCAGAGCTCAACCAAGAAGAGAAGGATGTTTTAGTAGAAGAGGGCTGGTACCAATAGTGGGAGATTAGTAACATCTGCAAGATTAAATGAATAAGTCAAAGTTAAAGGACAATAGGTTTCTTACTAAACTGAAACCTGGGACATTGGATTGGAATTGGAGTTATTAGTGTGAACTCATGGTTTTCAATATATTTAGATTTAGAAATAAATATAAAGATCTGTATTATGCTGAGGAGGAGAATTTAGGTAGGAGAGACTAAAAGAAGGGGAATCATTTGGGAAAAGCTGAGAGCAAAGAATGTGGGCATGAGCTGAGATCAGTTTTGTGGAAAGTTCCCACATGAAACTTTTAGTTTTTGATGTGTTTTCCTCTTGGCTTTTGGAAAAAAAAATTAGCACTTGAAGTTTATCCTTCACATATAATTCCATGCCATTATCCCAACTGTTCAAAATATTCCTATGTACCTCCTAGAGATGTTTGTTGGTGTATGTGGAGAATAAAGGGAAAGAGAAGTGTGGAATAAAATATGCCTCCTTTTCTGCCACCTAATAGAGATGCTTTCAGGAGTTCTGGTGGTGACCAGTAGCAAAATGAATAGAGATTCATGATGGAGATAATTATTAACATCAGGGGAAAGCACAGAGGAGCTTCTTCAGAAGGAATAGGATTTAAACTTGGTCTTCCCCATCATACTTGCCGCAGTCTGGCTGGGCACAATCAGGAGCCACTTGTCAAAAGAAACTAACTTTATTTTTAGAACCACACACGACAAACAAAATAGTCTCTCAGGAAAAACCCTCAGAGCCTCAACTGCCACCACCGGCTTTCCCCAAGCCTCTCTCTCCCACACAAGCTTCTCTCCACCTCCCACAATCCTCCTGCTCTTGAGGCCGATTGGCTGGGTCACGTGGGCGGAGCCAAAAAAGTCCCCCAATGAGCAGCTCCGTGGTCTGAAAGGGCAGGGAAACAGTCCAATGAGCATCACCGCAGAGGAGCCAATCAGCTAGATGTTGCTGGGGCCGAGGAGCCAATCAGCTAGATGTTGCTGGGGCCGCTGTGAGCCAATCATCAGCCAGCAGCTGGAAGTTTGCTGGCAGCTGGAAGTTTGCTGGGGCCCCTCAGGCTGTGGCTCTCAACATCTCCCCCTCTCTGTTTAAACAACAAGCATGTGGCTTAGGGACCGTGCCTGTTAGGCAGTCCAATTCAACATATGGTCCTTACCCGTCATCGGATGAACTGACCTCTAGGCGTCAGCCTCCTGTCTTAGGTTGGTACCACTGCAATTGGATCATACCCGTCACTGACTACCGGTCCAGCATACAGCCATACTTGTGGATAGGCCTTTGCACCTGTGGGGGGGTGAGGTTCTTTGCCTCACCTCTGTTGGCCCCCAAATTTTAGACCATCACTAGTAGAGGAGGATGCAAAATGCCATGACATTAAGCCAATTGAGGGCTCCTTTGAAAAATTGTACCACCGGTGACATCATCAGCAAAAATACCCCAACACTACCACAAGTCACTGCACCAACAGATAGTTCACAATGCATACAGGTGAGCTCACAGTGTGTCCAGGCAAGTTCTGCAAGCAGTTCAGTGATGGCTATTGTAGAAGCTGTAGATTGGTTTTATCTTTGACTTCACCAGCACTGGGATGAAGATAGGAATTCTGGCAATAATGGCTAAAGAAAAAATTATGTAACATTCCAGAAGGCACTAAAAGAAAACAATTTTCTTAACAATTTACATTGTCTTCACCGGCACTGGGATGAAGATAGGAATTCTGGCAATAATGGCTAAAGAAAAAATTATGTAACATTACAGAAGGCACTAAAAGAAAACAATTTTCTTAACAATTTACATTGTCTTTAAGAGAATTATTAAATATAATGAAAAGGAAAGGTGAAAGTAAACAAACAGATCTGTTAACTTTCTTTTTTGTTTACATATTAAAACAATCCTCAACAGTTGTTTACCCAATTTAAATTAAACCATATAAATCACGTGAAAAAAAAATATTTGGATCCATTTTATCATGAGCGCTCATCATATATGATATATGGACATACGTACATTCAAACATATAACACAAAACACAAGTGTGCACACATAATATAATACATACAACACATAACATTATAGTAAAGGCCTTATAACTTTTTACAGGTGAAATCTCCATTGCAATGTTTAAAAACTCTATAGTCAAAAAATAGAACTGATCAGCAAAACATTAACCTAGGTCTGTATGAGCTCAAAAAACAAAATAGAACTTCATGATATGGCAAAGGGCAATAATAAAATAGATATTGAAAAAAGCATCCTGGTTCTGTTGCAGATGTAAGAATAGCCAAACTGGAGTTTTGGATATCAGTTGTTATGGATTTGAGCCAAATCATCTTCTTTTTGGTCTGTAGAAATCGCTTTAGTTAATCTTTCTGGAATCCAAATCGGCTGCTGTTCTCCCTGTGGAAACACATAAACAGACCCCCTACTCCAGACAATCACTGGGTCAGGACCTTGGTTAATCTCTCTGGAATCCAAATCGGCTGCTGTTCTCCCTGTGGAAACACACAAACAGACCCCCGACTCCAGACAATTACTGGGTCAGGACCTTTCCATTGTCCTGTTAGAATATCCTTCCAAAGTACCTTGGGCTTATGTACATTTTTTGGACACATATGCCTTTCCGCAGCACTAAGTCCTGATGAATCCAAATTTAAAAAGTTTAGAGTAAAAAGGGTTATTTTAAGTTTATCTTTGGGGAATATATACCCCTTCCCAATTCCTTCTTTTTGCTTTAATAAGTACATTTTAATAGTTTGATGAGCTCTTTCAACTATGCCTTGTCCCTGTGGATTGTATGGGATTCCTGTTATATGAGTAATGCCAAATGTTGAGCAAAATTGTTTAAAAGAGGTAGAAGTATAACCAGGGGCATTATCTGTTTTTAACTGTTTTGGAACACCCACAGTGGCAAAATTTTGTAAGCAATGAGCTATAACATCTTTAGTTTTTTCTCCGGCATGAAGGGAGCCCATCAAAAATCCAGAAGTATCAACTGTAACATGCAAATATTTTAATTTTCCAAATTCTGGCAAGTGTGTGACGTCCATCTGCCAAATATGGTTAGGTATCAATCCTCTAGGATTGACTCCAAGATTAACTTGTGGTAAAAAGGTCACACAATTTTGACATTGTTTTATTATTTGTCTAGCTTGTTCCTTAGTTATTTTAAAGTGCTTTTGTAAAGTATTAGCATTGACATGGAACTTTTTATGAAAATGTATAGCTTCTTCTAGTGTAGAGAAAATATGTATGTCATGTGTAGTTTTATCTGCTAAATCATTGCCCAAACTAAGGGCTCCAGGCAATCCTGTATGTGCCCTGATATGTCCTATAAAGAATGGATCTTTTCTGTCCCAGATTAGACTTTGTATAGTGGAAAGCAAAGAGAAAACAGTAGAAGAAGGGGAAATCCTACCAGCATCTTCAAGAGATACTATAGCATTAACTACATACTGACTATCAGAAAATAAATTAAATACAGAATCTTTAAACATCACAAAAGCTTGTAAAACTGCATTAAGCTCTACCTTTTGAGCTGATTGTTTGGGTACTAAAAATGTAAAAGTTTGATCAGGGGTAACTACTGCTGCTGTACCATTATTTGACCCATCAGTGAATATATTTGGAGCATTCATGATAGGTGTTTTTCTTGTCATTTTTGGAAAAATTACAGGATGCAATGACCAAAAAGACAATAAAGGATTAGATGGTAAGTGGTTATCAAATGAAACATTAGATTTACACATGATTATTGCCCAAGTATTTAACTCATTAGCTAACTCATCAATTTGATTCATAGTATATGGAGTAATAATTTTATTGGGAGAAATTCCAAACACTCCCTTTGCTGCTTTTATTCCTTTGAGTATTAATTGTCCTACAGCCTCAGGATACCTAGTAAGAATAGTGTTAGGAGAATAAGATAAATGTATCCATAATAATGGACCTTCTTGCCAAAATACTCCTGTAGGAATATTTTTTGTTGGTAGTACAATAAATAATAAAGGCAAACTTATATCAATTCTATCCAAATGCATATTTTCCATATATGTTTCAATGATTTTTAATGCCTTTCTTGCTTCAGGCGTTAACATTCGGGGTGAATTTGGATCTGATGGACCTTTTAGGATATCAAATAAAGGTCCCAACTCTCCTGTTGGTATACCTAAATAAGGCCTTATCCAATTTATGTCTCCTAATAACTTTTGAAAGTCATTAAGTGATTTGAGTTGATCTACTCGTATTTGAATTTTTGGTGGACGGACCATGGTTGAGGATAATAGAACTCCTAAATAATTAATTGGAAAATTTAATTGTACTTTATCTATTGCTATCTCTAGATTATAATTTTTTAATAAGTTTGTAAGTGTGGCATAACATTCTAGCAATGTGTTTTTATCTTTGTGTGCTAATAATACATCATCCATATAGTGAAATATTTGTAGTTCAGGATTTTGATTTCTAAGTGGCTGGATTACTTTGTTAACATAAATTTGACACATAGTTGGGCTGTTAGCCATCCCTTGAGGGAGTACTTTCCATTCATATCTCTGATCAGGACCTTCATGATTCAGTGCAGGGATAGTAAATGCAAAACGTGGACTATCCTCAGGATGAATTGGAATTGAAAAAAAACAATCTTTAATATCTATAACTAAAACATACCAGGTTTTTGGCAAAGCAGACAACTGAGGAATCCCTGATTGAGCAGGTCCCATAATAACCATCTCATTATTAATGGCTCTTAAATCTTGCAATAATCTCCATTTACCAGATTTCTTTTTGATGACAAAAATGGGAGTATTATGGGGAGATACAGAAGGTTGTATATGTCCTTCTGCTAATTGTTGTTTGACCAGGTCATGGGCTGCTTGTATCTTTTCTTTAGTCAGGGGCCACTGAGGAACCCATACTGGTCTTTCTGATTTCCAAGTAATTTTTATTGTCTCAGTGGCCCTTTCTGAAAATCCAACCCATGTCTGTCTGTTCCTTGATCTATTTGTATTGGTGCTGCTATACCTTGTTCTTGTTTTTCTAATCTTTTTCCTTTCCTAAAACCTTGTCTAGTCATAATAGTGGTTGCATTTTGGTTGATGTTATTTGTTAATGTCAAACCTAATTGATCTAGGACATCTCGTCCCCATAAATTTACGGGAAGATGATCCAATACATATGGCTGTATAGTTCCTTCACATCCTTCAGGATCCTTCCAATCTAATACCATTGCACTTCTATGGGGATTAGTCGCCACTCCTAGGCCTCGAAGCGTTTGAGTGGCTTGTTGTAATGGCCAATGTTTTGGCCATTCTTGACGAGAGATGATGCTAAGGTCTGCACCTGTATCCAGTAGCCCATTAAATTCATGTCCTTGAATATTTAGTTTTAGCATGGGGCGAGAATCTAAATTTAAAGAAAGCATAGCCCAATCTACACCTGTGGAGCCTAATCCCTTGGAACCTCTTTCTACAGTACGACTGGAAAATTTATCATGTAGGCTGGGTATTATTAGTAACTGTGCTATTCTATCTCCTGGTGAAATTACTGATATACCCTTTGGAGAACTGGCTATAATTTTTATTTCACCTTCATAATCGGGATCAATTACCCCAGGACTTATCATAAGTCCTTTTAGAGTAGAAGAGCTGCGTCCCAATAATAAGCCTACTGTTCCTTTGGGAAGAGGTCCTTTCACCCCTGTGGGAATGATTTGAACTCCCATCTCTGGAGTTAGTACTGCTCTGGCGGAGGCGCAGATGTCCAACCCTGCGCTCCCTCTGGTTTGTCTGATGAGGGATCTAATGGACAATGTGTCCTGGGCACTACCCTGATGGGGTTGCTGGGTTCCTCCAGTGCTCCGTATATTTGTGGTTTTGGGCCCCGGAGCATTGGGCCCTCCTGTCCGTTTTTTGGCAATGGAGCCCGATGCCTTTCTCCATGATATCGTGGATAAACACCTGGTCCTTGTTCATTTTTTGATAATGGAGTACCCTCTATGGTGGTTTGAGAACGGCATTCATTAGCCCAATGTCTCCCTCTACGGCATCGTGGGCAAATACCTGGTATTCTACTCCTTTGATACCTAGTTTTGTTAAACCCTCCTCCAATGGGGCAATTCCTTTTAAAGGTCCTGTTTGTTCACAATTGTAGCATGTTCTTGGCCTGGCATCTAAAGCCTGTTTTACTGCAGCTGCCACAATTTGCCCTTGTTCATTAATGTCTCTGGCATCTAAAGCCTGTTTTACTGCAGCTGCCACGACTTGCTCTTGTTCATTAATGTCTCTACATAATTTAATATATGTGTTTAAATCTTCATGTTTCCATGGTCTAATGATATCTCTGCACCAACGATTCGCTTGCTCATAAGCCAGGTGTTTTAGTAATGGCATTGCTTGTTCTGTATTCCCAAAAACTCTGGTAGCTGTTTGAATCAGCCTATCTATAAATTCAGCATAAGGTTCATTAGCTCCTTGTATTACCTTAGATAATTGACCTTGTAAACCTCCATGTCCTTGTAAAGTCTTCCATGCCTTAATTGCATCTGCAGCAATTTGTGCGTATACGCCAGGATCATATGCAATTTGTTGCTGCTGATCCTCATAAGGTCCCTTTCCTAACAACATATCTAGATTTCTCTGAGGATAACCAGCTGTTGCATTTCGCCTAGCCGTCTCCTTGCAAAATTCCTCATTGGCAACCTTCCATAACAGGTATTGTCCTCCATTTAGCACAGCTTTACACATATTAGCCCAATCTGCTGGCGTCATGTTCAAGTTGTTAATGGATTCGACCAAGCTTACAGTGAAGGGTGCTTGAGGACCATAGGTTGTTACAGCCTCTTTTAGCTGCTTCACTGTTTTGAAATTTAAAACTTGGTAAAATCGCTGCCCTCCTGCCTCAAATACAGGGCATGTTAATATTTGAGACCTTGTCTCAGGATCCCAACTATCAACTGCGGGGGTTGGGGGCCTCCCAGCATATGGAGGTGGCGCTGTTGGTTGGACACTTACGCCCTCTGGTGATAGAAAGGTGTTAGTAGCAGTCTCCTGTAGAGGTGGTGCTGTTGGTTGGACACTTACACCCTCTGGTGATAGAAAGGTGTTAGTAGCAGTCTCCTGTTGTAACTTTCCCCCTGATGGCTTTTTCTGTTTTACACTTTCTTTCTCTGTCTGACTAGCTTGAGAGGCCTTCTCTTTTACTTGAATCATTATGTCTTCTCCTTCCTCTACCATTGTCTGAACTGAAGGCTTTGGACTAAGCAAACAAGATATGAATGTCCACAATGGCAATGTGCCAACTGGCAGAGTCCCTGGGCTTTTCTTTTCTATTCTTTTTAAATCTTCACCATGATGGTTCCATTGTGATATATTCAACAACTCCTCCTTAAAAAGCCATGGGCTACATTTTTGTATTGTATCAACGTATGCCCTGACTGCTCTTGATTTTACTGGGATGCCTCCTTCCTCTAACAATTTACTTAACACTCTTTCAGTTTGTTTTTTACTAATTTCTGATCCCATATTTCTACTATAATACAACCCAACAAGATGACGCCAAACAAAACCGAGACAGAATGAAATAAAAAGGGAACAACAAAAAGTCATTATAGCCTTTCTATCCTCCTGACATGTGCATCCGTCCTTTCTCCCTATCTGTTCCTCAGACGTAAATAGTTTTTCCTCAGATGTGAGCGGTTTTTCTTCCGTCTCACTCATCTCCAGGGACAGGCAACTTAAAACAAAAGTGAAGCAAAATAAAAGAGGAATCTTAAAATGGCTACCCATCCTCTCGCCCTGCCCTCAGGGGCGAGCAGTTTCACTTACCCTCAGTCGCTCCCCGTGCGAGCCACCAAATGCCGCAGTCTGGCTGGGCACAATCAGGAGCCACTTGTCAAAAGAAACTAACTTTATTTTTAGAACCACACACGACAAACAAAATAGTCTCTCAGGAAAAACCCTCAGAGCCTCAACTGCCACCACCGGCTTTCCCCAAGCCTCTCTCTCCCACACAAGCTTCTCTCCACCTCCCACAATCCTCCTGCTCTTGAGGCCGATTGGCTGGGTCACGTGGGCGGTGCCAAAAAAGTCCCCCAATGAGCAGCTCCGTGGTCTGAAAGGGCAGGGAAACAGTCCAATGAGCATCACCGCAGAGGAGCCAATCAGCTAGATGTTGCTGGGGCCGAGGAGCCAATCAGCTAGATGTTGCTGGGGCCGCTGTGAGCCAATCATCAGCCAGCAGCTGGAAGTTTGCTGGCAGCTGGAAGTTTGCTGGGGCCCCTCAGGCTGTGGCTCTCAACAATACTACAGGAAGCTGACTCTTGAATGTGAGGAAGCTGTCATCTGATATTTGTGTCAGTGATCATCTTAGAATGTGATATCAAGAAGCCGCCTGATCAGCCAGAAATGAGGAGGTGAATGCAATATGAACAAGTGGTTGCTTAGTTAGTTGGTTGGGTGAATGTGGAACACCAATTTTATTTTTTTGCGGATGAGTTTCAAGAGCACAGTTCTTAGGAAAGACTTCTCTAAATTGCTCATTTCCCCTTTTCCTTTCCTTCCTATTTCTTGCCCTTGCCTTTTGATTTCCTGCTTTTGTTACATCTGCTTAGCTGTATTTAGTATATTTAAAGACTAACTCTCATGGTGCTGGTCCTGGCGATTGCACCTCTCTCTGTGGAATGAGTGGTTTCATGCTGTGGTTTGAATTCTCATGAGACAGTCTCAGGGGTATGTGCCTATTTATTGCTTCTGCTCTCATCCAGTTGAGAGAAAGAACAGTCGACCACCATGTTTGGATCTCATGTATAAGATGTTTAAAGAAGGGATGACACAGATTTTCTGAAGAAAGCAGAAGGGCTCTTCGCAGTATGGCTTCGGAAATCACTTATGCTGAAGTGAGGTTCAAAAATGAACCGAAGTCCTCAGGTACCAATTCAGATTCTCCTGCAGGTAAAAAATCGTTTTCTGGTGGTTAGAGTTAGTTATGTGGTGAAGGAGGAAGGGAAGGTTTATAAGCAAGGCATAGGTGATGTTAGTTGCTGTTTTGTGAGTGGTTGTGTCTGGGAAACCCTGGAATCCCTGATATTTTGTTGCCTGTAGATAAGCATTAAGAGGTTGAGGAGTTGTAAAGTGGCAAAGAAAAGATTTATGATACTTTCCTTACTGGTACTATTTAGGACAGTGTTTGTATTTTATTGTATATTCTTCCACATATAAATATACTGCCATGTGTGTAGGAGTATATTTGTATGTATGTATTATGTGTGTGTGTGTGTATGTGTATATATATATGTATATACGTATATATATATATATATATATATTTTTTTTTCCCACCAAACTGAAATCACCCAGTGCTGAGGCGCTCATAAATGGTGGGCAAGTGCTCTCCTACTGCGCTTCATTCCCAGACCTGAAAATGGTTTCTAACTATGAGGTGGCAACAAGAAAGACTGATCTCCTAAAAATGTGAATAGTTTTTAAAGATTTATCTGCTGCAGCATATATTTTTAAAGTAAAGTTGGAAACAATCTGGAAGATCATTTAAATATACAATGAAATACTGTACAACCACAGTAAATGAAGAAATATGGAGATTTGAAAAAATATTCATGATGCATTGTTAAAGAAAATGGTTGTTAACAAATCAAGATTGATGATATGTCAATTGGGCAAAAATGCACATATGAATATATATTTTAAAAACTGATTGAGAGGCTGGGGGTTGTGGCTCAGTAGTAGAGCACTTGCCTAGCACATGCTGGGCCCTGGGTTTGATCCTCAGCACCACATAAAATAAAATAAATGTATTGTGTCCAACTACAATTAAAAATATTTTAAAAAACTGGCTGAAAGAATATATATTAAAATATTAAGAACAGTTATTCTCAATGGTAGGAAATAGTGTTTTTATGTATTTTATAAAATTTCTACAGTGATCATCATTGTTTCATTCCTATTCTTATTTTTAAATTATTTACAATCTTATACTATTAGTAATTGTGTGTCACATATAGAAAAGGAGAAGAAGCCGATGTGATTCTGCAATCTGTATTTGGGGTAAAATTGGGAGTTCATAACCAACTTGAATCTAATATATGAAATATGATATGTCAAGAGCTTTATAATGTTTTGAACAACCAATAAAAAAAAAAGAAAAGGAGAAGAAGATGAGGAAGAGGAAACAAGGACAGAATTTATTATTGATGAAAATTATTTGGTTTCTTCTTCAGCTCCCAAAGAGAACACTACTCCTCTCAAAAGTAATCCCGCTTTTCCTAAGCTGCTTCTTGGATCATTGCTGATACTTTTCCTGCTGTTGGCAATCTTATTCTTTGTTGCTTTTGTCAGTAAGTATAGCAATTCAATCAATAATCAATGTCTGCCTTACATGAAATGAAGATTTCTCTTAGAACTGACATTTAACAATGTGTTTATCCAGATAGCTGAACAAGAAAATTTCTCTGGGGAGATAAAATTCAGTTGTATCTATTGGAAATTTTGTTCTTTTTTAGGATTTAGTTACTGTCCTATAAAAATAATGGAATCCATTCTCATTAGAGAATTTGAAGAATATATGTGGGTAAACATGTTGGTGTAATACAGTAAAATCTTTGAGGCATCATCTCTGTATTAGGCTCTCTGTGAGGGCAGAATGTTTCCTTAGTAGCACTTATAAAGCTAGTCCTGTTTGACTTCACAGACACTTACATTTTTGGGGTATGTAATGGACAAGAAGGAGATGGGAAGAAATATTCCAGAAGAGTTCTCCAATACATTATCTTCTAATTATTTCTGTTCCGCCCAAGATTGTGTGAGATTTAAAACCCAACTTAGCAAATAGATTTTTGCATATCTTGGCTTTCAGAATTTATCAAGATTTTAAGTCATAAACTCAGCCTACTTTTGGATAGATATTTTATTCATTAATTTGGTCATTCAATAAGTGGTAATGGCCTTGTACTATTTGCTAGGCACAATGTTAGAGAGTCTAGAAAGAGTCACAAATTCTGTCCTCAAGAAACTGAATAGTGAAATGAACCAGTTCTTGCTGGGTGCAGGGGCACATACTTATAGTAATTCCAACTACTCAAGATACTGAGGACAGCCTGGGCAACATACTGAGACCTCCAAAAAAAGAAGAACCAGTGTTTGCAACGTTGCATGGGAAGTGTTCTGTAGGTAAGAAGTGAGCACAAGAGGTTGAGGTAAGCTTCCTGCAAGAGATGCCATCTAGAACTGTATATATCAAGAATGGTATAGACATATTATATATTTGGAGAAATATAAGCATACATGACTGGAACATATAGTGCTACTTGAAGAACTTTGAAATGAAGTTATTAGGGGCAGACATGAACAGGACACAGATTATGGAGTATTGTGTATCATTATAAAGAATTTGGATTTTTTCCCCTAAATATTATTTTACAAAGTAAATTAGTCTAAAATTTAGTGGGTTAAAAGAGCTATATATTTAGCTTCCACTTCTGAGGCTTGGCAATTTAGACTGGTTTCAGTTGGGAGTTTCCTCTGTCCTAGCTGAACTCACTCATGCATACTATGTCAGATACTAGTCATAGACGGAGAAAGAGGATGTCAAGTAGAATGACAGAGGCAATTTCACCACATTTCTGTTGTCATTTATCAGACTAGCCTGGGTTTGTTCACATGATCACTTACTGACTTCCAAGACTGAGGGTGAAAGGAAGCCAATCATGTTGAAGTCTCAATTTGGAACTAGCAGTTTCTTTTGCACATTCTGTTGGCCAAATGGAGTCTTAAAGGCAGCTCATATTCAAGTGGTGGAGAAACAGACCCCATATCTTGATTGGAGAAACTGTAAATTCACAGTGCAATGGGGTGTGAATACAGGGAGCGTGGAACTTTGAGGCCATTTATTCAGTGTGTCACAGTCATGGTAAGCCATTGAAAAATTCTGAACAAGGACTTGATATGGAAAAATTATGGAAAGTTTGTTTTTACAAAACTGTGACAATGGGTGTTAGAAAAATAAGTTAGAAGGCCAATGGATAATCTTGTTGATGCACATTGAGAGCCTGATCCAAGGAAACTGTTAGTGAAGAAAGAGGAGGTAGTTTTTTTTTTTTTTTTTTTAATTTTTTATTGTGGGTTGTTCAAAACATTACAAATTTCTTGACATATCATATTCCACACTTTGATTCTAGTGGGTTATGAACTCCCACCTTCACCCCATACACAGATTGCAGATTCACATCAGTTACACATCCATTGATTTACAAATTGCCATACTAGTGTCTGTTGTGCTCCGCTGCCTTTCCCATCATCCACCCTCCCCCCTCCCCACCTCTCCCCTCCCCTCCCCTCCTCTCTCTCTACCCCCTCCACGGTA